>NC_045736.1:17825965-18143465 GCF_008692095.1 Etheostoma spectabile
CACCTGGTCTTTTGGCACTTTTCGTTTATTTATTTTGTAATTTTATTTTTTATTTGGAAAAACATTCATTTCCCAGTGTACGTTGGACGTATCAGTGTTACTGCAGGTAGATACTGTCTATCATTGTCCATATGGTGAGCAAGGGATTTGCAGAACATTTATTTTTCATTTCACTGTCTAGCTTTTCCACATATTGTTATGCTTAACGGCTTGACTACCTGAACATGGGAAGCTTTAACATTGCATATTACAGAATGGCGATGGTAGTGAACAACAAATAAGACCAAATAAAATGATAATAGAAAAAGGGGGAATACTTGTGGCACTTTTCAAATGCATCATCATCTAGATTATTATGTATTGTTGTGTTGCCTGTATATGGAGCAATACTATGTAATTGCTGGGTCATTTTTTGTCTCTCGTGGTTTACTTTCTCTCTAAATGTCTCAAAGCTAAAGCATGTCTGTGTTGTGTACATCAGAGGCTGGAGGAGAGTGTTCTGTCTGAGGAGAAGACGCTAACCGTCCGGGGTTCTTCAGCAGACGCCCCCCCTACATGTCTACCTGCACGAGTACGAGAGATTGTCACAAAGAACCTCAATGATAGCTGTAAGTGGCAACAATCTGCTCTCCCATTATATCAAATGTGTGTTTTGACACTTTTCTTTGCCTGACCGTTGTCTCCGTCTGCCCTCTCTCTCAGCAGCCGGGGCCATGTCCTCTGTTATGTCCCTCCAGGAGGAGAACCGGGTGCTGCAGGGAGAGCTGGCGAGACTGGAGGACCTGCTTGCACACAGCAGAGCCGACCGAGACGAGCTTGCCATCAAGTACAGTGCAATTAGCGAGAGGGTAAGACCCCAGGACAACAGCAACTGGCACTTTGATGGGCCGAATAGGAACAATGATTTGAGAATTGGATAAGAGAAACTAGATAGAGCAAGTATCATGGGCTCTACACATGACTGACCCTCATATCCCCTCTTTGTATTCAAATTTAAAGCTCAAGACGTTCAAAATCCTCAAGGTTACATACACCTAACGGGAATGCTGTGGCACTTTGCTGTTTTCCCATTTCAGTATTTTCCTGGCCTTTCTTTGTCTGAAATTTGCTGGTCTCCCAGGTGATGGGGCTGGAATGAACTGAAGTGGAATGTTGCCATGGCGTCTGTCACCCTGGGTGACTGTAAACAGGGGGGTTCAGTGGAGACGGGAGTATGTGTAGTGGTGGGTGGGCGCCACACATTTAATTTTGGGTTGAACATTACTAAAGGAAACATGCAGGTCTGAATGTAGAAACATCACACAGCTCGGATGAAGTTCCTTTAGATAAATAAGGTACTTGATAAAATTCCATAAATTAGGCTACTGTAAAATATTAAATATTACTGTAAAAATAATATTAAACAGTCTTGTAGGCTGTTGAGATAACTGCTTTTCTCTCCTTGTACCAAATATGACTTAACGTAGTAAGTGAGTGGCTTTAGGCCTTTATTCTTTTTCAACCAATTTATATTATTGTAATTAAAGTAAATAGTGGTTGGTCACACTGGGATGTTGCAACTTTGTTTTCTGTTGTTTGAATCAGAAATTCTTATCATACCTGTGGTCCTAATACACCAAGAACACCAAGCATGTGGGATACAAAGCAACAGTTCACATTACTGGGGCTACAACTACTACTGACACTCCTTGACAACTACTATGAGTACAGCAAAACTATGGTCCTGAAAACAATATGTTGTGAACGTGTAAAATCTCAGCTATCGCTGTCCTCTACTTTGTTAATTATAATACACATACTACATCTGATTGTTAAACATTTACAATGTTCCTTATAGATCCATATTAACTGAAAAGACAGATATTCTCTGGTTTGGGCATATGTAAAATATCAGGGAGTGAGTGGGGAATATTTCTTAAAGACTGAGGTAATTTCTCTTGAAAATGGTGCACTTTTATTCATAAGAACACATAACTGTTACATAAAAAGAGCACTGACTTAGAACATTTAATGAAAGAATAACCATGTGTTGCCCTCAGTATCTATTTGATCCTAGAGCTCCAGAACAGCTACTAAATGGAGGTGAGATTGTTTGTTGATGTTTTCAAGGTCACAAATGATCTTTCAATCTCAAATACTAAGTTTGTTGGAATTAAGTGTACGTGTAGGTAGGTATTTTAAATTCCCAGCATGGCAGCTCTGTGTAGATCTGTGAAACAAACATCACCCCCTGCCTCTTACTTTTTATTAAACCCACAGCTGGAGCAGGCGCTACGTTTTGAGACGGGAGACGGGGACCATGATTCACCGGAGTCACGCAGCCTGGCGCAGCAGAACGTGGATTTACGCCGGCGGCTGGATGAGGAGCAGGCGGCCTACAAGCGTAAACTCAGTGCATACCAGGAGGGTCAGCAGAGGCAGGCGCAGCTTGTGCAGAAGTTGCAGGCCAAGGTATGATTGCTTGACTCTGTCTTCAACTGAAATGTAGTCTTTGGGGACATTACAAGTCAATAACAGTTATCTTTTTACTGTAGGTACTTCAGTACAAAAAGAGGTGTGGGGATCTAGAGCAGATGGTGCAGGAGCGGTCCTCAGAGTTGGAGAAGCAAAGGTTAAGTGTGAGTGGCGTTTATTGATTTTGACTCTCGGAAAGACGACATTAACTTTCCACAAATAACATTTAAACCTATCTTCTCATTCAGAGCCACAGTGAATCCTCAAATGGTTGTCATCAAGATGAATCAAGCAGCAACCTGGAGGACGCTTTAATCCGTCTGGAGGAAGAACAGCAGAGGTGACTGATTACATGAAACACAGTATCACTTGTTTTTGCCTAATTGCTCTGTCAATGTAACGTGTTTGTCTGTCGTGTGTTTTCAGGAGCAGCAGTTTGTCTGCGGTGAATGCCATGCTGAGAGAGCAGCTAGAGCAGGCCAGTTTTGCCAATGAGGCTCTCAGTCAGGACATCCGCAGGCTCACTGCTGATTGGACGAAAGCCAGGGAGGAACTGCAACAAAAGGAGTCTGACTGGAGGAGAGAAGAGGAGGTGATAGAGGGATGGTCACAAAACAGTAAAAGAATGTAAATGGAGAACAATTTAAAGATAATTGACATGTTATTTCCTTTCAGTCTTTCAACAGTTACTTCAGTACTGAGCACAGTCGACTGCTGACTCTATGGCGGCAAGTAGTCGGGTTTCGGCGGCATGTCTGTGAACTGAAGAGCATCACTGAAAGGTCAACAATGTGTTAACTGTTTGCCACATGATGCCATTTTCTTGGTTGTAATTTGAATCTTTCAATCAATCAATCAGTCAATCAATCAATCAATCAATCAATCAATCAATCAAAATGTAGTTATATAGCACTTTACAGCAACTAGCAGGTATTCAAAGTGTTTAACATCAGAAACCAAGAGTGAAAACACATGTCATACAATAGAAAAGGTGAACATAGAAAACAGTAAAATCAGAAAAGGTTACAAAGAAACAGAAGATTGAAATAGTCACACCACTGCTACGTATTAAAAGCCAGACTAAACAGGTACGTTTTGATTTTGGACCTAAAAAGAGCCACATCTGTAATAGTGCGAATATCAGGGTGTAACTTGTTCCAGAGTCTCGGGGCAGCAACTGCAAAAGCCTGATCACCCTACCGTTTATACCTGGACCTTTGGACCTTGGGTCTTTGTTGTGCTCCTGTAAAGTTAAAATTTCAGACAAATACTCTGGGGCCAGACCATTTAAAGCCTTAAAAACAAACAATAAAATCTTAAGATCTTTTCTAAAACTTACCAGGAGCCAATGCAGGGTGTAGAGAACGGGAGTGAAATGTGCATATCTAGATGTATTTGTTAAAAAGCACAAGTTGAAGATGTGAGGTGGACGTCTGATTCAGACCAACATAAAGAGCATTACAGTAGTCCAACCTTGAACTAATAAAAGTATGAACGGCCTTTTCTAGGTCGTGCCTGCTCAGGAAAGGCTTAACTAACCCCCCAAGTTTTGATAGCTTGTATTGTAAGATGCCAGAGCTCCCAAACTCAAAGCTGGACCATTTTGCATGGCTGCAGTACTGAAAATAATAAACTCTGTTTTGATCTTCATTAAAATTAAGAAAGTTTTCTGAAAGCCACGACTTAATAACAGTGATGCAACTAAGCAGGGAGTTTAGTGCGACACTGTCATTTGCTTTCATAGGCAAATAGATTTGCAAATCGTCTGCGTAGCAATGAAAAGACAGGTTGTGCTTTCCTATAATAGCCCCTAAGGGCAGCATATATAAAGAAAAAAGAATGGGGCCATCTTTGATGGTACTAACAGTTTCCTTTCTGTGTCAATCTCTCTCCAATCTCAGGGACCTGTCAGAGATGCGTAATGAGCTGGCTCGGACGTCCCACTCTGCTCAAGTGTCTTGTGCCGGTCTGTCTGCCACCCTACAAACCCGGGAGGGAGAAGCAGCTCAGGCCCTGGAGCAGGAGAAAGCGCTGCGGGTTCAGCTCGAGCAGAAGCTAAGAGAACGAGTGGCAGACATGATGAATCTTCAGACCAGAACAGACGCAGAGAGAAGTGAGCTCAACGTCAGGTCAGTGACTGGGTTTAGCTCTATTACAGGTTTGTTATAAATTAAACATTTGTATGAAGGCCTTTTTGCCGGTTCCTTTTGTATTGACTTTCAGGTTGTCAGATTCAGTGCGAGAGGCTGAGAAACTAAAGGGCCAAATTGAAGAGAGAGACCGAGAAATTGTCATCCTGATGAGAAGGGCTGAGGTGAGAGGATAGTCATTTTTTTCAAATTAAAAAAAAAATAGAAAAACATCAATGAGCAACACTTTTGGACTGACTGACAGCGCACACACTCACTGTTCCTCCAAATGTGTATCAATTAGCAGCTGAAAGTCTCTTTAAAATACAATATGTGTATATGAGCAACAAATGGACTTGTAGACAGGGAAGTCAGAAAGTATTGGGGAAAGGACTAACACATTATTGCTTTTGGTCTTTTCATGGGTCTATTGACAAGAAGGCTGTAATTCTTTTTCATTTGCATTAATCTTCCTCCTCGAAGTGACTGAGGTGTCTGTTCTTCCTTATGTTTTCCTTCAGGAGCAGAGTGACAACGATGAGACTGACATGCAGGTGATGAAAGCTCACACTGAGACACTGTTGGACACCCTGTGGGACATCGCTCAGGTAAACAACTACACATATGCACACAGTTTTACATCACTAGTATGGGAGTGCTTCATTTTCATTTTCTTTTCTAGACTGTTTTGTCCGATGGAGAGTCGTCATCCGAGGCAGATCAGGACAGCACCGGGGCTCCGCTGCTAGCATTGATGCGGGGCTTCTCCCCTCATCGCTCCTCCTCTCCTCGCAGGTCGTCCTCTCCCCCTCGGCCCTCCTCGCTGGCTCCTCTCCCTGAGGCGGCGCTGTCAGCTTTGCGCTCTGCAGTCGCAAACAAGACGCTCCAGCTGCAGGTGACATTTCAGTTCACTCATTTCAAATGAGTACAGTAATTGTCTCAGGAAGAAAGCACACTGGTGATATTGTGCTTTAATTTTGTGTTTACATTTAATGTGCCAACGTTAAAGAGACAACTAAAAATAATGCTGATTTTATAGGAACTGTGTGTTTTCATAATAATACTTTAATACAAGTTATCGTGATGCACATGTATTGAGATTTGCAATATTCACAGATTGTAGACAATAATTATAGAGACAGAGGGGACTATGATTGTTTACTTCCCGCCTGGAAAGAGTCAGTAACAGCAGTCCTTCAACTCAGGGGTTCACAAAGTGGGGTCCTTGAGGGTATTACAGGAGGTCCCAGCTAAAATGGGAATTCTTTTTTCACCAAAATGTTTACAATATTTCCAGCCATAAGTATTACCATAACAGAATCTATAACTACTTTGAACATGGGTTTCATACACTTTCTGTAATAAAATATCTATCAGGTGGAGAAATCTGGGATGAAATCTTATCAAATAGTAGATCCATGGTGTCAGTTTAGGGGTCCTTCATTTGAAAAAGTTTGGAATCACTGCTCTGACCTAAGCAGCTATCTACTACCACTCACTAGACGTAAGTGACCCCACTTGTGTTGTTTGCAGGATGTTCGAGGGCGTCTGCTTTCTGCCCAGTCCTCGGTTCAACAGTTGCGCAAGCAGCTTTCTGAGGCTGATTTGGCTAAAAGAGATGCAGAACAGCGAAACCAAGCTCTGCAGAGAGAAAAGGATGCTGCTCAGAGAGAGCGGGAGACAACACAGAGAGAGAAGGACCGTCTGAAGCAGGAGAGAGACACACTGGCCAGGTTTACAGACCATTACAGTACATCACCTTTTTAAAATCTGCTTCTCTTCCTTAAATATTTTTGTGTATGTAACTATAACTTTTATGAACATTGCAGTGAGAAGGTGGGCTTGGAGAAGGCCGTGCAGGCAGCACAGAACAGCAACCAGATCCTGCAGATGGACTGTGAGAAGCTTCAGCTAACTGTGGCGTCCGCACAGCGAGAGCGAGATCACGAGCGGGAGGAGAAAGAGGCTGCCATTCAGGAGAGAGGGCGGGCAAAGGCAGAAACTCAGAGGATGTAAGTAGTCTGATTGATGGTGATTAAGTATATGCGATGTGGACGCTAATCCACAAAGCCTTGTGCAGCCAACACACAGTGCATATGCCCGTAGGAAGCCATTTATTATACTGTATCTGTATTAGCTTCCTATACAGAGATATCTTCATTTATAAACCCCTCTTGACCTCCTTTACCAACACAACCCCAAACACTGGTCAACAGATCTGATGCAAGCTCTTCATGCAAAGCAGAGCGGAGCTATCTTGACACCTTCACACCTTGAAATTCATTTTTTCACATATCAGACAAGCCAGCTGACTCAGTTCACTAAGCCCCACTACTTTCATGTACAGAATGTATATACCCAACAGATTTGAAAGCTTTACAATGCTTATGATGTCTGCTGTTACAGATGTTTCATCTTCTTAAAAAATAGACTGTATTTCACCTTTTACTGGGCCCTTAGGACTCTGTGCTGCTCAAACAGTACCTACTGAGCCTCTCATTAGTAGTCCTAAAATGTGTTGTTAAAAAACCGCATGCATATTGTTTTGCTACAGACAAAAGCAGTGGGATCAGAGTGAAAGTCGAGCCTCGGCTCAGCGTGGAGAGCTGTCCGCAGTGAGGGAGACTCACCAGCAGTGGGAGATTGAGCGACAGCTGCTGGAGCAAGAGAGAGCTCAACTCTCTGAAGCACTTGCTCGGGTAAGAGAAGTAAACTTTTATTCATTTAACATTTTGCAAATGTAATATTCTGTGTTCTTATCTTGTGTCTGACCTTTCCCCTCCAGGCTGAAGGCAGAAATGCAGAGCTCTCCATGCTGCTCAACAAGCTGCAGTCTGAGGATGCAGCTCTCAGGGACTCTCTGGCCAAAATGGGAAGCATGAATGAGGGAATGGCCCAGGACAAAACTGAACTTAACAACTACATTCTCCAGGTAAGTGTAAGGCAAAACCAAGGGCAAAGGGGAGGGGAGGGAGAGAGGGGAGGGTGTTGAGCGTCTTGACAGCCTGGTGAATGAAGCTTTTTGCTGATGGTGCCCCGGTAGAAGGAGCACATGATGGGTGGGGGTGGCTCTTGCTCTCTTCAGCTTGCATGGGAAATAGAGGCGCTGCTTGGACTTTTGGGCCAGTGATGCAGTGTTTGTTGTCCAGGAGAGGTCCTTACTGATGTCACTCTCTCCACAGCAGCATGGTTGATGGTCAGTGGGGGTTAAGGTGTGTGGCCTCTCTGGAAATCAATCAACAATCCTTCCTGTAGTGGGTCTCACCACGTTGTGTCGTCAGCAAACTCCACCAAGTGGTTGCTGTTAAAGTTGGCTAAAGTGTTTTTATGTGTTGATCCAACACTACACTGCACCCCGTATCTGTCTCCATTTAACCCTCTTTTGTGTGTCTCGTAGTCTTGATAACGAATCAAACAAACCGCGATAAGAGCACATTCATAATGTTGCCCTTGGTTACAGTAGTTTTGTAAAGAATGAAACCTTAAAAGCCAAAGTAAATTAATTGGAACGTCTCAGCTTCCTGTCCAAGTCTCACCCTTCACTCTTTCTCTTAGCTGGAGAAGAGAAGACCCTTCTGCAGGCTCAGAAACGGGAGGCGGAGCAAGAGAAGTTGACCATAAGAGATGAGCTGGTCCGGTTGGAGCAGGACCGGCTGGAGCTGGACTCTGCCCGCGTCATGCTTCAGCAGTCACTGCAGGACGCCGAGCTTAGCCGGGTGGGGATGGAGGCAGAGCTCCAGAGTCTCAGGGCTGAGAGATTTAAGCTGCAGGAGAAAGTCACCCAGGTACATAAAAACAGATATTACATCATCATTTAAAGGTTCCAACCTAGATGTTTGTTTGGCTAAAACAGCCATGGGAACTGTCAGTAACATGGAAAGACGTTTTACTGTTTACACATGTTTTTTTAATTTCTTGATTGTTTTTTGTCACTCACGTTTTCTTTTTTGGCTTTTAGTTGATAGCTTTGTGGCGAGGTGACCTCTCTGGGATCAGAGTTGAGTCTTGCCAAAGGAGATGGGCAGAGAAACGAGGTGGCATTAGAGGAAGCTGGCCGCGGTCGGGCAGACCTGGCCCGGGACAAAGCAGCACTGGTGGTCCAGCTGACGGCGTCTGAGAGAGAAAACGCTGTTCTGTCAGAGGAACTGGCTGCTTTCAGGTGTGTGTACGTGCGTGCGTGCGTGCGTGCGTGTGTACGTGCGTACATGTGTGTGTGTAACCTGTGTTTGTAACTGTGCAGGTTGGAGCGGGAGTCTTTGGAAACCAGTCTGTTCGAGGTGCAGCAGCAGCTTGTTCAGGTGGAGTCTCGTAGGGAGCAGCTGGAGACTGACAACCAAAACCTTCGAGTCCGCTGTGAGACTGCAGCAGGTGAGGGACGAAGTATACTATCGCAAAGAGAGAAGAGGATTTTGAGTTGAGAATTAGACACAAATGTGCCTTTTTAAGAGCTAAAGTGAAGATGTTTGGTGTAATGGGAAAGACGGTTAATCAGCAATATGACAGAATATGATTGAAGAACCCAATGATTGAGTCCTGTGTTTGCCTCTTCTTGATGTTGTCCTCGATGGGATTTCCAGCTGAGCTGAGGCGTGTACGCTCGGATGGGGATAATGTGTTGGCTCAGGCTGAAAAAGAAAAACAGGCTTTGACTCAGACTCTAAATGCTGCACAGCTAGAGGCCCAGCAGGCTTTGCGCAAGGCCATCTCTGAACATCAGGAGGAAGTGGAGAGGCTGGTCTCAGAAAAGGTCAGAAGGTTCAGTGGTTCAGTATTACTCAATGTCTGTAGACCTATTTGTACTTTTTTGGATTAGGCTGATGATCTTTAATCAGTGTTATTGTTCTTGGCTGCTCGTTTTCACAGGAAGTGGTGCGGCATAGCCTGTTGATGGAGCATGAGGGTACACTAAAGAGGCTCCGGCAGGAGGCGGAGGATCAGCTCCACAGAGCCGGGAGAGAAAGAGAGGAGCTGCAGGATGAACTGAGGAGTCTCCAGCATGACAGAGATCAGAGTCTGCTGCAGGCAGAGACTGAGAAACAACAGGTCTGATCAGAGTTTAAGTCTCTGAGAAACTGAAAAATCCTAATAATAATAATAATAATAATATTAATGGTTTGAGCCATATTGTCCTTTCTGTCATGGTATTTCAGTAGATACAGTGTAGAGACAGTGTGGCTCAGCTCCGTTACGTCTTTTTGTTAACCACACCTTGTCTCTCCTCCCAGGCCCTTTCTCTGAAAGAGGCCGAGAAAACCGTTTTGTCTGACAGGGTGTCCACCCTGCAGGCTGAGCTGTCAGCTGCAGCCCTGGAGGCCGAGCGGATGTCGAGAGAAGCAGCTCATTCAAAAGAGCAGGAGCAGGTGATGTGAAGTTATCTTCTGTTGTTGTTGAATTAACTTTGTATGAAGTAAAGTTTCTAAATTGATTTTTTTTTGTTGGCATATTGTTTTTACACAGATCAGAGTTGGGGCTCTGACCAGTGAGCTGCTGGAGCTTCGCTGTCACCTCGAGGATGCAGCTTCTGTTCATGAAAGGGAACTCCAGAGTCTACGAGAGATTTGTTCTGATCTTCAGTCCCGTGTGGATGTTGCTCTCAAAGAGGTAGATAATGCTGTACAAGTAGGATAATGAGAGTTATACCGAACAAATCAGAGAGCACATACCTCCACCAAGGCTGCACATTCCTTGATTTTTTTGTTTTCATAATATAAAACGATATTTGTAGGTATTTATACATCAATATATACATAGTGACAATCATTTATGTGCTTTGTTATTGTTATTATAGTAATTGCAGTACACCTTTAGAAAACAAGAAATGGCAACATTTTGAAGAAAATCCAATGTGCTCATGACCAAAAATGTGTTAATACACACACTGGAAACCAGACAAATCTGCAGGCTCATGTTTCATATACAGTACTTTGGCAGGTACACATTTTTAAATTAGTCTGGCGATGCCAGGCTAACAGAAAAAGGCCCTGTGTTAAAGCAATGCAGGGGGATGTGTTGATGGGGGCGCGTTATTTTAAATACAAAATACAATCCAAAAAGACCAGTTTGAATAACATGGAAATGTGTTTAGGAGGGCAGCGCTTTTTCTCGCCAGGCTGAAGGTGGTCTGAATGCAGGTTTCGTTGAAGTTCAAGCACTGCAAAGAGTTGAAATGCAGGTGAATTGCATATAATATAGGTGGAAGAGTCAGTTAATTAGTGTACAAACTAAAACACAATATCAACTCTTGGATCAACATACATGTAGTGAGAGACGATCAAAACCATAAAATGCACAAACATGCCTTATCTTGCGTGGTGAAATAAAGTTAGGAGGATGTCACCTTCCACCAAATCTTAGTGAAAAATGTGATGAGATATCCTGTGAATGAGCAAGCAGAAAGGAGACCTTCCTAGTGGGCGTCATGAGATAATTCACCACATTTTGAGTCTGTTCGGTTACATCACCTTGTACCACACATGACTTTTACCCTCCAGCTCGATCAGTGCAGAGCTTCGCTCTCAGCTAACGAGGAGATTCGAGACCAGCTTAGGCGGGACCTGTTGGACAGTGAACGACACCTCAACCAAACTCAGGACGCAGCAGAAAAAAACAGAAGAGAGGGACGGAGCTGCGACGCAGCCTCGCTGACATCACCAAAGAAAGAGACACTCTCAGCCAGTCGAATACTCAGCTAAGAGAAACTCTACGAAGTGCAGAAACGGAGAGAATCAGGTAAACACTCCAATGAATGGGAAAGTATCTGTTGACGGGAATGCAATGTTCAGAGTTAAAAAAAGAAATCTGAGTCATTTAGTGGGGTTGTTGTGGTTATCAGTGTGAAACGACAGTGTGAGGAGAAGGAGCAGAGGTTAGCTGTGCTGGAGGAGAATCTGTCGTCTAATCAGAAGGAGGTGGCAGAGCTGCGCAGCTGCCTGAGAGAAGTTGAAAGGTCACGACTTGAAGCTCGGCGAGAACTCCAGGAGCTCCGCAGACAGGTCAGACATTTCCTCCTTCACACCTCTGTGACGTTTAGAAAGAAACTTTGTTTTTAGTCTACGCTTCACATTTGCGACTGTGTTGTGATTTTGTGCCTTTCTTGGCTCCAGCTGAAGGTTCTGGATGGAGAGAAGGAGCAGAGAGGGAGAGAGGTGGTGGAGCTGCAGACTCGCCTGTCGCTGGAGGAGCAAAGAGAGGAGGAGAGAGGGAAAGAGGTTTTCACCCTCAAACAGAAGTTAACTGAGGCTGAAACAGCTCGAGGCTCCCTCAAGAAAGAGGTGAGGATGGGTCCTGGGACACACTCTTTGAATGTGACTTCTGTGTGACTATACTGAACATTTGAGGAATAGAGGAGAGTGAAAAGACAGGATTTGCTTCCTCGCTGTGTCACTGTGTCATCATTTCTAATTCTTTTTTTTTTTCAATGTAGCTTTCTTTGACTCAAAAGCGCCTGCTGGAGTCTGAGTCGGGCTGGCGGGGCTGCGAAAGAGAACTGACCGCTCAGCTGCAGGAGGCGCGTGGCTGCGAGAAGAAGATGCAAGATGAAGCCAAGAACTTGGCCCTGCGCGCTCAGGTGGCTCAGGACTCTGCTGCTCAGACCAGCCTGCAGCTGAGCGAGGCCCAGGGCCGACTGGCCGCCACAGAGGCAGAGCTGACTCGGGCCGAGGCCGGGAGGAGGGACCTGGAGTTTCGTCTGAGCAGCCTGCAGTCGGCACTGACGCGAACTCTGGGTATCGGAGCAGGCGGCAGGGGAGGCAGGGGGAGAAGCCCGGGGGGGAGCTCCACATCACCAGCCACTATGTCACGCTACAACAGCGTTTCGCCCCTGCGCTGCTCGCTGTCCCCTCCTAAAGGTAAGCAGCAACACATTATTCAGATATTTGTTCAGAAATTAAAGATAGCTCAGTAACCAGAAGAGTAATTCTAATTTAGCATAATTATTATTAAGGACTGTCTCAAAGAAGATTCCTTTTAGCTGCTTAAAGTCTTTTTTACTAGATTCTTGAGGAATAAAATATAGCAACTATTCCAGTGGGCCATATCTCTTATCCAGTATAATGTTATCCCTCCTCTCTCTATAAAAACAGTTCATCTGTGGTTCTTGCAACTCTTTATATTAAATTTTTTCACAGAATGTCGAGGAAGCACCCCTGACAATACTTTAGGCTCAGTGTCTCCCGAGAGAGGGGATACACCGCTGCCTCTCCCTCAGCCAGAGCTGGACCCTGACACACTGCGCAGTGATCTGAGAGACTTCCTCCAGGAGCTGCGTGAGGCACAGAGAGAGAGGGTAACAAAGCTGCACGGAATGGGGGAAAAGAAATCACAAAGTAAATAACAATAACAAATAATTAAGGCTATTTTTGTGTATGGCTCAAGTCTTTGTTCATTGCTTATTTTGTAGGATGATGCTCGATGCCAGCTGGAGGCCCTGCAGCGGGAGCTGGAGGAGCTGACGGGGCAACGAGACTCTGCTCTGAGTCGTCTCACTCACCTACAAAACACCTTACAGGAATACCAAGAAGGTCAAACATGTTACACTTGTCCATGTAGTTTTGTAAGATAAATCCTTAACCAATAGACAAAATAAAACTCAACAATATACTATCGGTGTGTGCAAAAAAATCGATTTCACATTTGTATCACAATTCTATCGATTCACTTTTTTTTTTTTAGTTTTGTAATGGCGTGTATACTATCACATGGGAAAAATAACTACATTTACATACTGTGAATCGTTTTTTTCAATTGAGAATCGTTTTTGAATAAAAAAATTATGTACAATCGAATCTTGAGCCTAAAAATCAATATTGAATTGAATTGTGACATTTGCTGAATCATCCACCCCTAACATACTAAGTAATAATCACAAAGCCATCTTTAATGTGTGTTAATGTGTGTGATTGTAGGGAAGCGGGGACTGGACGAGCGTCTGACCACCTCTCAGATTTTGCTCCAGCAGCAGGAGGAGGTTTTGAGGAGAGGAGACCGAGAGAGGAGAGTGCTCACTGACAGGGTGAAGGATTTAGAGCGGGCGCTCCAGGCTGCTGAGATGGATAAAAAACATACACAGGTACACAACCCTGTTTGTGTACTTGTGTGCACGTATATAAACACCATGTATTTGTACTGTGGCTTGCACAGCAGTGACCACTGATCTGCCTTGATCGCCATATGGCAGCGCTCAACAGTAGGGCAATATGTAATAACAACAGATGCCACACACATAGTGTCACACCTCTTGTGGTGTCTCGTGTCAGCTCTCCATATGTCTGTTTTTAATGCCTGCACCTTTACAAATATTTCTCTGTCCGGACAACAGGAGGAGGAGGAACATAAAGTGAAAGTAATGAAAAAGCATCAAAGAGCCTGAATAGACAAAACTTTGAACGTGTGGGTGCTATTGAAAGGAAATTTATATTTGTTTTTCTTTTTAAAGTCTCAGGAGGATTTATGAAGAGACAAAGTAGAGTTGGAGCTTAGATGCAGCTGTGGATCATCTGTGTGTGGCTTTGTGTCTGTTTGGCCTAACAGTGTTTTGGACTGTCTGTGCATGCCTGGCTCTGGGTCTAAAACTCAGGTTTCCAGTATACAACAAAGGCTTTTCCTCCACCAACTAGTCTCGAAAATCATCTCTGTCCTCTCTCCATCTCTACAGGATCAGTTGAATAAGCAGCGTGCTGCTGAGATGCGTCTGGAGGCAGAGAGGAAGCGTCTGCGGGAGGCGCTGGAGGCAGCTGAAGCCCGGGCCACCAGGGTGGAGCTGGGGAGGCGCAGTGTGGAGGGGGAGCTGCAGAGACTCAAACTGAGTCTGGGAGACAGGGAGGCTGACAGCCAGGCCTCCCAGGAGCGCCATGACTCTCTACTGAAACAGGTACAGCAGGCTGATACAGAGTCCCTTTATGTGCTTAATCTGATTTTTCTGGCTTGAAATGCACAGTTTTTGTAAAGTAAATTTATGAAATATTTAATGCTCCTCAGAATTGACCAGGCCATTGGTTAATGTAGAAATACTGTATTTTAAGGGTCCGTAATTTTCCTCATAATAAACCCAATTTTTAAAAGTTTCCTAGACAGAACTGTGTAAAATTGCTGTAGACTCTCACTCTTGTCAGCCACGCTAACGGCTCTCTCTACAGTCAACATGCTAACATGTTCACAGTTCTAATGCTTACATGCTGATGTTTAGCAGGTATAGTGTTCACCATGTTAGTTTAGTGAGTACTATTCTCTTTGTTGGTTTGCTGACATGAACATTATTTTGATTTCTACAAACTGCAGGTGGCAGAAAGAGAAGCCTGTGTGTCTCTGCTCCAGAGAGAGGTGGAGAGGCTGAGCCAAGCTCTGCTCAAAGCTCAGGAAGGCGAGTCTCTACTCCAAGAGAAGACCTCTTCCCTCAAAAAGAGCCTTCAGGAGGCAGCGGCTTCTCACAGCTGCACACAGAGTCGTCTGACCGCTCTGCAGAAGATGCTGAGCGTGACAGAACAGGACAAAAGGCTTCTACAGGTGAGTGAGATAGAAGGGGGAAGAATACCTTGGACAATGCAGATGAAAACCGGATACTGATGCGTTGATAATTTTGTTCCAAAAAGGAACGAATGGATGAAGCCCGGGCATCATTAGTGGAGGCAAAAAGGAATATGGTCACCCTCACTGAGCGCATGCAAAGCTTGCAGAGCGAGCTGGACCAGAGCGAGCTGAAACGAGAGGAAGTGGAGGCCGAGCTCAACAACACTCAAGAGGTGAGGGAGATAAATATTCTGTGTCGTCGACAAACATCTGCCCTTATAAGGTCTTCAGCAAAAGACAAGAAAGAGAAAAAAATTCGAAGCTGCAGAAGAAAAAGTTTTATATATATATTTATATATACACTTAACCCTCTCAATGTGATAGCCTTTCTTTCTTCTCTAGAGTCACGTTTCTGTAATTGATCTCTGTCTTCTCTCCGTCAGGCTCTGCGTCAGCGCTCGGCCAGTGTCGCAGAGGCTCAGCGCAGCACACAATCAGCTCAAGCAGAGCGGGCCGCTGTAGAGGAGCGACTGCGTGGGCTGCAGCGAGCGGTCGCCATGCTTGAGACGGAGAAAAAAGATGCTGAGAGACAGGCTGTGAGGCTAGAGAAAGACAAGGATGCACTGAGGAATACACTGGACAAGGTCAGCACTGTAGCTTGTGCACATTTTGTTTCATTCAATTGTTTCATTCATCCTTGGTTCATTCAATCATTCTATGAATTTAAAAAAATCTAAGTTCATGTGCTTTATAGACGAATGTTGGGTAGGCACAGAATAACTTTGTGACCCTATTAAGTCACAGTGAGCAATGCCTTATGAACATCAGGAGTACCCGAGTCATAACCTGAAGTGCCAGATGGTTTTTTAACCTAGAACCATCTGAGTAGCAAGTGATTGGATTAATCATCTGTCTATCACGTCCGCCATTGTTGTTTTGAAAGAACAGGCGGGGCCATCACACACACCTAAACCACGCCTGTAGCTGCCAGTAGCTAGCTGTGATTGGTTTGGTCCACTGCTTTTGGAACACAAGCGCATTTACTTAAAGCCTGACAAGATGGACTTTTGTGTGATATGTGAGCCCGTGATTCTCGCCTGCTTTCGTGATATCATAAGAATAGAATAGAATAGAATAGAATGCCTTTACACAAGACAAGAATCGCTCTCTTGGTCCTCGTCTGAGCTCACCACTAGTTTTCATACCATATGTAAAGGTCCAATTTGTCTATCAAAATAATAACTTTTATCTGCTTCTTTGAAAACATGAGTCTGCAGCCATGCTACTCTGTGGGGAAGTGCCTTTTTTTGTAAGGGCTCTCACATGGTTACATGTCTATTTCATCAGGTTGAACGTCAGAAGCTTAAGACTGAAGAAGGCAGCATGCGGCTGTCTGCAGAGAAAAGCCGCTTAGATCGCTCTCTGAACACCACTGAACAGGAGCTGCAGGACGCACAGCAACAAATACTGATGCTGCAGGTAGGGAGCAAACCAACACTGACAGATCTGTCAGAAATCCTACCTGCCTTTATTATACCATAACATGCATAGTAAATGCAAAAACCTCTTAGAAGCTATACCAAATTGCTGTTAGCAGAGTGAATACTGGCGACACAGAATTTGTTTTCTTAGCTGCTTCACACCTGAGTGTTATTGAGCCAGCTGCAGTCCATCATGTTTCCGTGAAGGACAAAGCCAAAATGTTTTAATGGGCCGCTCACACCTTTTGCAGTGAGACAATTGTTTAACGTCTGTCTTTAACTTGGCAAACTATAAATTATTTGCCTTATTAAACCACATAATTAATCCCCAGTGGGGAAATTACAATTTACAGTCTGTGTACACATGTTGTTAGTAATCACACACAGGCCTGAAATGCACACACATGCTCAGGACCTATACATGCACTAATGGAGAAATGTCAGAGTGAGTGGGCTGCCACTCTAACCAGCGCCCTGAGGGGTTGGGGGGGTACGGTGCCTTGCTCAAGAGCACCTGGCAGTGCCCAGGAGGTGAAGTGGCATCTCTCAAGCCACCAATCCACACTTTGTACTTTTTGGTCCATATGGGGACTTGAACCAGTGACCCTCCGGTTCCCTACCCAACTCCCTACAGATTGAGCTACTGCCACCACCAGTTTAAAAACTGTTTACATTGTGTGAAATGCTGTGTCTTCACTGACTTGAGTAACAAGGGTTTTAATAGTTTCATGAGAAAACATCTTCAGTGAATGCTACAGGAGAAGGCTAGCATGGGCCTTACTGTAGAATTGGGAAGATTAAGTGAACTAATAACTCACTGTGAGTGAGAGACCATAAACAGTTTTTACAGCCAATATTTTCTAAATATTCATTAGATTACGCCTTAAATTTCCGAAGGTCCCGTAATTGTCAAGTGAGGTCATTGTAACATTGTAAAAAAAAAACTTGTGCCTTCAGCTCTGGATACATCTTCTTCTTGTTACACATGAAAAATAAGCATTCAAGAGTTGTTTTTAGTTATTTTTCATCTCTGCAGCACTCATTCTTGTTAGTGCTTCACTCAAAAACAAAAGATTCAACCAAAGCCCTTAGATATTTCTGGGGAGGTTTTTTTTCCATCTTATAATGCTACACAAAGGTCATACGTTTTCTTTATCTACCACAGACTTTCTATAAACAAGCAAATGAATAAAGCTACAGTGGGCTTCCTAAGAACTCTGAATTTAAGTTGTTTATTTCACTGTTAATTGAATTTTTTTTCCCAGAATGGCGTGTTAATCAGCTAAAGCATTAATTCACAAGTCCTCAAGCATTTGCTTGGGACTACTTTGATTTGGCAAAGAAAAGCTTCATAATATTTATCGAATTTCAAAGGATATTTTTGTAATTGCCCTCTAAATTATTGCTGCATCTTTATTCATTACTCTCTGTCATGAAAAAGGGTGCTGATTTTGACCTAAAGTATATCTATCTCTGTGTGTGTGTGTGGTGTGTGTGGTGTGTGTGTGTGTGTGTGTGGTGTGTGTGTGTGTGTGTGTGTGTGTGTGTGTGTGTGTTTGTGTGTGTGTGGTGTGTGTGTATTTGAGTAGACTCGCTGGCTGAGACGGAGCAGTCACACAGCCTGTGTGAGAGTTTGGTGAGGGAGCGTGACGAGGCCCAGCGGGAGGCGGACAGACTGAGGACCAGCTTTAGGGACATAGAGCGAACACTGGGCACCAGAGAACGAGCTCACCGACATAGAGTCAAAGGCCTGGAGGAGCAGGTACACACCTCATGTTGTATTGAAGCTTTAGCACAAGTCTTTCTCAAGTTAAAACCTTTTACACTTTTCAGTCCCTGCCACAACGAATGGGCTAGTTTGGGGTGTAATTAAATGTAGTGTTGTCACCCACTGTATCACTGCAGGTGTCCACCTTGAAGGAGCAGCTGCAACAAGAGATGAAACGGCGGCAACCTTCTCTTCAAACCTCCTTATTGTCGGCAGGAAAGTGAGATACAGCTTAATACCAGAAGCACCAGCAACCCACGTCTAATCCAGGGAAAATCCACTCATCATGAATGTGTGAAAGCATTGTTTACTCACAGACACATTCCTAAAAGTATTCATATTCTAACTCTATTGTTAAAAACATGATTTATTTTGTGTGACACCAAAATGAAGAACACTTTCTTTTGGGTGTTTCATTGATATTTTATACAGTGAATAACACATAACGACTTGCAGCACACACTCAGCCAATGACAGGTGAAGGAATGGAGCAACGTGATGCAGCAGGTGTTCTGAAAACCCCATCAGCCTGCTGAGTGCTGGCAACCATCTGCACTTGATCCTTGCTCAACACCTTCCAAAACTTTCTGCTCTTATTCAAGAAGAAACCCCAAATAACCGCAAGGATGTTCCTCTAGACAGAATCTGGATGTAGTGCAGGAATGAAAATCTGCCAGTTGTGCAGTTTGGCCCAGATTCCTCCACATTTATATTCTCAGTCGAGGACGTGAAGAGAATGAAAGGAAGGTCTTCACTGTGTGCAAGTGCCAGGAAACAAACAAATTGAGCAAAATGAAGAGCATAATGAGCTGCACTCTATTTTCTCTTAGAAACTGATTTTATTCATTATGTGTTATATACCCTGTTTTATAACTGAAAAAAGGACCATAAGGCACTACAGTATGATGGTATACTTACAGATTGTGTTTTACTAGTGAATATTAGTTTTACTAGTTGTATACTTTGTACTTACTGTATAAACGCTGACAGACTGATGATTAATAATAGCAATATGATTTGTACGGACAATACACATGGCAGCCACATGTCTGCAGGAGCATAAATTCACTCTGAGCACCAAATTGCATGTCTTTCATAAATACCTTTCAGTGCACTGAGCTGCAGCCTCAGTTTATGTTACAGTGATGACTTACATTCGACTCAATCACACATTGCATTACAACAGCTGTAGTAAAAAAAAAAAGGTTTATTTTTTCAGTCTTTATAGTGACAGTTTTACAAAGCAGTAGTAGAGACCGTTTGTGAGATGCCTTTTTGAAACACTTGTTGCCACTGGAATATATTTATATAAGCTTGCTGCTTGGTTGCTAAGCACAGATTCAGGTGGCAGTAGTACATGAACTGAGGTCACTCACCACCTGTTTCTTCACACATCTCATGATCTATCATGGCACGATATTGATAAGTTTTGTCTGATGTCAGTGCACAGTGTCCACCATTGATGAGTTGATTATCATGAGAATGACTGCTTTTCAACACAAGTACAGTAACATATCAAAAAACACAAAGCATGAGATTAATATGGTACAATATGCAAAAAAAAACAAACAAATTGAAAAAAGATGTTCCACAGTTTTATGTGCATCTCTAATAGTTTTTTATAGCACCAGTGTGATGATTTTATATCACCAGTGATTTATACAATCATCAATGTTCTTTGGAGGATATTCGTCCATACACACAGGATCTACTGGGCAAACGTACATGTGACAAAGATAAACATACAAACATATTTTTTTGTGTAAGATAAACATACACAAAAAATGCTTTTTGCACGAGTAATAAGTTGTACAGGAAGAGTCAAAAGGCAAAGAGGAGAAACTGGGAGGAAGAAGGAGGACGCAGTAAGAGGATGTGGGTGAGTGGTAGAAAAAGTGGCAGTATCTGGGCAGGTGATCTCTGTAGTCAATCAGCAGCCACCACAGCTCTTCCCACAGCTTGGTCCTAGTGATGCACACTGGCCACTCTGCGCCGCAACGCCGCAGCGAGAGAACTGATCACGGCACAGGTCCGCTAAACACACAGAGACCGGTCAAATGAGTCTCAATATACAAACACAAAAACACACAAATGCAGAGTACAGTGAACGCACCTCTGAGCAGCTCATCGTGTGCACACACGGTCCTCACGCACACCTCCTTGTTGATGATGTACACCCGTCGCAAACTTAATGGAAACACATGTAGAGATTATGAAAGAGTCATCTTCTCATCAGTCAAAACTCAAAGAGTAAGTCTGGAAATATCAATGACTGCACTGGCTGACATGTTTCCTTCATTACCATAAACATGGGCACTGTAGTTTATTTTTAAACAAGCTCACATACACCGTCTTGCTATAAACACTCATTAGAGCAACAAATGTGTATTAATACACATCACATAAATGCATTGTAGCTCCCAAAGTCCTATATTTTTACTTCTGTATTTATCTCACCAGAATAGACCAAAACTCATGCATTGTCTAGGAAGAATACCAATAAATTGGGTAAATACTGGCTTTTGTTTTGGAGATTGATAAACAATTTGTGCTTTATGGAATTAGGGTAGTAGAAGTAGTAGTTTCAATTGTTTAGGGAAATGCGGAGTCATTTATTGTACAAACTCACAGTTTGTTTGTCCCTCAAAGTTCAAAAAAGTTCTACTAATTAAAGGACAAAGAGAAATGGCTTCATTGTGGGGTGAACTGCTTGTTCAGAAGTCCTTTCAGTGCCTACCTGTAGAAGCAGAGGCTGTTCAGGCACTGCTTGCATGGCTTGTGAACAGAGTAGAGTCTGGTGCAGGGATACTGCTCCTCTCGGCAATCTGCCGGGAAATCAAACGCAGCAAAAATTATTTCTCCACTCAAACTAAATAAGTGATAATCTGTCCTCCCTTCTCTAACGGGTTTCTTACCAAGAGGGCCAGGCTCTGTCGGCTCTGTCTCCAAATCAGACTCTGATATTCACATGGAAAACAGATTTTTATATGAGTTCTAGACAAAACACAAACTACTTAATAGCATGACTCAATGAAGAAGAAATTTCAGCAGATATACCTGAGTCTTCTGAACGGACCACTGGCTCGAGTCGAACCTGCTGCTGGTAGGTTTCAGGAGGAGAGTCAGGATTTTCAGACACTGGACAAGAAAGAGGAATCGCTTTTTATAAAACACACTGATGTTAAATTATGAAAGTAACATCAAGGAAAATTTCTATGAACCTGAATACTTTACCTTGAAAATAGTCTGGCCCATATTCATCTGTTAAGCCACAAAATAGCAAAGAGAAAATGATCTCATGAGATCAACATTGTGAAACCAAATATAAACACAACATAAAGCACTGCACCATATAAAATAAACCACCTGCACGCCAAAACAACACATGCACATGTTTGCAAGGGTGTAATGCATGACTTCATATGCAACATGTTTAAAACTAATAACACGCAGACTGGTCAAAGTGCTACTTATACTGTGACAACAGTTGCTATGCAGGTGGTAAATAACAAAGTAAGGAGGAGAGAACTCCTCGAGGCTAGGTGAAACATCAGAGGACAACAGCAAATAGGTAACATATGTGCAGAGCTCTGATATAAACAGATGCTGAGCTAGAACAATCGAGGCCAATGTTTTCTTAATTAACTCACCCAAAAAAGGAAACGGATCCTGGTACTGAGCCTGGGCGAGCAGCAGAACTGTTGACATTTCAGAACAACAAAGTGATCACAAAGATGGGGTAACGAGGGAAAAACAGGGGAGGGAAAGTCAGTAAATACAAGTACTCTGAATACTGAGTATCTTTGATGCTTTATTATTATTATACTAGTCATTTTTTGAGGTGTTTTCTAAATTCTATTTTTACTTTTGAAGTTGTGTACATTGTACTTTCTTTTTTTTGCCTCTAATGAAATGTTGAGTTCATAAGAAATAAAACGCACCCATACTCATTTCAGTACACTCAGTTTTTACTGCTACAGTCTTACTTACACCTGCAGCCACAGTTAGCAAAAGTTACATAAAGTCACCAGACCTATGTACTGAACTGAACCATGGTGTGTTAAATTGCTTTTTAAATATAGGTTTTTATTATCAATACATAAAAAAATGTTATTTTGTTTTTAAAATGTTACCCACAGTAGTTTGCTTAAAATCAACTATAATGTAACTTTTGCTGTTGGCCTGGTACTGTGATAATAGAAAAATGCTAGTGTAACAGTAGCACATGTGTAGAAGAGGCCTTAATGTCAGTAAAGTGACTCAGTAATGTCAGTTACACAACAAGATATATCTTAAGTTTGCTAGCATTAGCCACCATATGCTACTCATCCAAGATCAAGTGAGGCTGTAGCACAAACCTCTAACTGTACTGAACTGCTAGCTTCCCCCCCATGTTTCCGGTCTTTATGCTAAGCTAAGCTAACTGGCTGCTGGCTGTAGCTTCATTTTTATTGTACAAAAATGAAAGTAGTATCAATCTTCTCATCTAACTCACGGCAAGAGAGTGAATAAAAGTAGTATCCAAAAACAAACAAAATTTGATGTTTGCACATTTAGTAATGAATATTTAAATTTGAGATTTGAAACCAAGTTTTCATCAGCTGCAGTAGACTGTTGGTGCAGTTACCTGGCATGCAGATGAGTAGGAAGACTCTCATGGTCACTCTGGGAGGTAGACTATCTTTAACACTGGATAGGGAGATGAGGAGAATATTTATAATCAAAACAGAGACAAGAGAGGAATGAAATGCTTAGTGCTATATATTCCTTTGGTCTCCTGAACACTCCTCTCTTTCCCCATGCCCTCCAACATCCTCTCTCCTGCCCTCCTCCCACTGTTCTCCCTCTCTCCTGCCCTTCTTTAAAAACCCCTGGCCCCAAACAGCAAAGGCAAGAAAAAGAGGGGGAAGAAAACTCTGACAGCAAGAATGTGGCACGTCTGTCTTCCTAGGAACAATCTCTCTGTTTTCCTACTTTTCCTCGCTGCACCAGAGTCTCGGGGCTGCATTCCAGGAAAAAAAAAAGAGGACCCTTCAAACCCACCCCTCTCCCTAAATGTTCTTCATCCCTCCCTCCCTCTCTCTGTCTGTCTTCTCCACATCCTTCATTTCCCTTCTGTCGCCTTCACTGGTCATTTTCTTGAACCCCACTCCCCACACTCCTCTTTTCCCCCTTTTCTTTCTTCTTCACTCCACCAAGTAAGAGCCTCTCAAGTTGAGTGTAATCTACATGTGGACAAAAAGACATGAACACTGACAGCATCAATACATCACTGACTATTACTATTGTGTAAAGTTGTCAATGAAATTTTCGTCACACTGATTATTGCATACAGTAAAATCCATTACCTTAGCTCCCTGTAACACTCACTGAACTACTTTTCCACTTTGTGGAAAGTATGAATGCTCCTCCTCTACTGCAGTACTGTAGACTGTTTCATACATACAACATGAAGCAGTTAATTGGTGTGTTTTTTACATCCTACACTGTAGACTTTTCTCTACTGGAATTTTTGAGGCCATACTAAACACAAAATGTGATTGAAACATGGTTTGCACAAGTTTTGCATGTGTAGCATTACATCTGTGAAGTGAAGTTTGTGTACCAGCATTACACACACACACAGACACACACACAGACACACAGACACACAGACACACACTCACTCACTCACACACACACACACACACACACACACACACACACATTCTTCTGTGCATCACAGTGGCTTTCGGAAACCATATGTTTGCATAGCACACATCTGGGAGCGATTAACCCCACCTCTCCCATTGAGTCCTTCCCTTCTAGAGACCCCCCCCCCCCCACACACACACACACACACACACACGTAAGAATTTCTGAGGACAGCAACAGCACTGCTGCATCTATTTTACACTTTTTGTTTTTATGCAACTATGGCAGATAAATAAATAGAAAATGCAATACAATTCATCTTCCCATGTGCCCTCATCGATCCCCAGCCTCATGAAGCAATTGTGCTTTTTTTCTCCCTCTCTCCATTGTAGTGCCATCGCTGCAGGCTGAGCTGTGAAGTCCCTCCTCTTTCTTCTCGCCAGTGAAAACACAGGACCACATGTCAGCTCTCAACAACCATTAGCATGCACGCAAATTCTCCCACTAATATTCGGTCTTCATTACGCAAACTGATCAACGCTTTGGATACTTTGATGTCTTTGAAACATAGACTGGGCTGCATGCAATCTGTGCACAATCAGCTCACATCTCCTGTTCTTTCCCCTCTATACATCTCAGCATAAACGCAACTGAAGTTAATACTATTGAACTATCTGTGAGTGTCAGTGAGACCACGCATGCATAAAATAAAAACAAAAGAGTAGGTCCAACTAAACTGAAAATGCAAAGACTTTTTTCTTACCCAACTTTGCTTCAGTTTGCTCCGGCTTTCCTCGGCTCTCATGCGTCCACTGAGTGCAGGACGACCTCGCAGCGCCACATTGTACCACCCCGCATCTGTAGTCTCCTCCCCGTCCAGTCCCAGCCTCCATCCCCCGGTCCCAACACCGACCCGCAACGACATCATGGTCATCCTGAGACTGGCTACCCGTAAGGTCCTTCCACGCTAGGACCAGAAGCAGGATATCGATGAACTGACCATTAGTAGCTAGTTGCTGCTGGTGGCCGAATCACTATTACCGTTGCTAGGTGACCGGGTGACCTATGTGAATACCAACATTTCAGCAGGAGCTGGCAGCAAATCACGTAGTCTATGTAATATAATGTTACCCACAGTGTCTTGTTTATTAGATTGTCATGTTATTCTCCATTCCATCGTCGTTATTTTTGTCTTCATTGATTAAATGTAGGAGCCTAATTATTTCTATAAATCAATGTTAAGTCACTATCTGAAGGAGGTAACACAATAATGATTGAGCCTATGGTCCACTTACATATTTGCAATATTACGAACGGTGTCTGGCGTGTGTATATTTTCCAGAAAAAAAAAGTTTTTCCATTGTATACACACACAACAAATGGAACTATGCACACAATAAAACTTAGAGCGTATGCATCAACAAGACTCCAGACCTTAGAATTAAAATGAGATTTATTCTATATTTCTATGCTAAACTAAAATCTCCTCTTCCACATAGGCTTTGAATGTTTGTTTCGGGTCTAAGCAGATGTGTCACCAGTGAGACACCAACATCTAAATTAAAACACTTTAAAAGAATGCAAACAACTTGAACTAAAAACGACTTAAAAAAAAGAAGAAAAAAGCATACTAAAACGTGCCTTTGTGAGGCTTCAACTAAACTTTGGAGTACTGCAGGGGCTACGTGAAATTTTTGTAATAATAAATGGATTAAGTGATTTGAAATGTAGCATTTAAAATGTTTTTGTTATGTCATTCTATCTCTGCCAGAGCTGTATTATACCGCTTTACATAGACTTTTTTTCTACCAAAAATGTTTTGCGCTGGTAAAACTTTAAAAAATAAAATTAAAATAAAAAAAAAAGCTATTCAAAGGGGGTACAATATTGAAAAAAGTTTGAGAAATACTGATATAGAGGACACCAACTGCTACCCATCGTGGAACTGTGTAGCAACACTAGTGACTTTAAATAATAACCACTGAAAACAGCTGGAGGCATTTCAACTATTTATTTCCAATCAAAAGAAAGACTGCTGCTGGTATGTTGGATGATCTGAGGGAACGTATACACTGTATGTCTTTAAATGAAGCAACCGCTGAAAGGCAGCAAGTTAAAAAAAAAAAAATGTTTACACACAAGGAAAACTTCTTTTTACTATAATATGCAGCAACATGTCACCCAATTGCACAACCATACACATAGTTGCATTAAAGATAAATACCTGTTATGGTACATGTAAGACACACACAAACACACAGACTCATGTGCATTCATCCTGTACATGTGTTTATTTAAGTCCTCCAACCACACACACATTTCCATTACAGTTGACTGCAGTCTGTAGTGTGGTGGTGGTGAAGCTGACTGCTGTACAGGCCATTCAGACCTCAAAAAGCATCAATATACTAATATAATAACATTTCTTTTATCAATATTTAATTTTATCATGGAGGGAAAAGTTGTAGAAGAGGACAACTGTGGTTTCAGACAGAAGCCACCTTCTTCTCTTTGTATGTGGCCATCATTTTCTTGATCTCAGCTATTGCTTTTCCTGGGTTCAGGCCCTAAAATGAAGACCAGAGAGATGAGGAAAGAGCCGTCAGAAACTGCACAAACGGGACGTCTGTATTTCAAAGTCACAAGACATACATAAGCTGTGGTGTGCAAGTGGCTGCAACTGTTTGCCGACAGGTTACCTTGGGGCAGGTCTTGGTGCAGTTCATGATAGTGTGGCAGCGATATAGGGAGAAAGGATCCTGCAGCTTGGACAGACGCTCCTCTGTGAACTCGTCTCGCGAGTCAATCATCCAACGATACGCCTGAGACAACAGGATGAGACCCATAAACTCGTCATCTGTCTGGTTATTTTTCATACCGATTAAGATTTCAATCAAGTGAGTCCTATATTTATGTGCTCAGACACACACCTGCATCAGCACAGCCGGCCCAAGGTATTTGTCTCCATTCCACCAGTAGCTGGGGCAGCTTGTACTGCAGCAGGCGCACAGGATACATTCATACAGCCCGTCCTACACAGGACAAAAAGCTTTTTATTTTATGATGCATTTCAATGTTTGATTTAAAAAAACAACAACAACTGGTGTACCAGTTTCTGTCTGTCCTCCACAGACTGCAGGTACTGCTTTTTCCCTTCCATTGACTCATCCTTCTTCTTCAGGTAGGGTTCAATAGACTTGTATTGGGCGTAGAAGTTACTCATGTCCTGCAAACCAATAGCATATTCAAGAATTTAGTCGGCATACAAATTTCAGAATAAAACCTCTCTTAAATGCATCTGAAAATACATACATTTTTCCTTTATGGAACTGGATGCATAAAATGTATTTATCCACTCTAGCTCTGTGAAACGGGTGTCTCACAAAGACCCTGCCATTTGTTTTTGTTTTTACACTTGACGTCAAAAGCATTTCTTGTTGAGTTTAGTGAAGGGTGATCTGCATAGACAGCCGTTTAAAACACAAATACCCCGCTGTATACGTGTTTCTAACCTAACCTTATCTACTTATAATGATAAAGGCTCCCAGTCTCTCTGTTTTACTACAGGCAGATTCCCCTCACTCGCTATGGTGGGTGGCGAAATAAGATCAAAGAATCAACCGATAAACACTGTCGATTTCTTACCATGAGCTCGACAAAAACTATTTTTGTTCAGTAATTTTCTGCGGTCTGTCAGCTGGTGAAGGCAGCGGCTGTTATGTAGCCACATTGTTGACTGTATTAATAGGTAACATCTTATGATTTTGTTTTATTATGATTTACTGTGTTTTTTATGATTATCAATTTGTTTTAATTTATGTATTTGTTTGGCCTGTGAAGCACTTTGTGACTTTGTCTGTTATAAGCGCTATACAAGTAAACTTGACTTAGTGTCCACTCACGAAAGGCCAGGAATATATCAACCAAGAAGAAGTGGAACAACCTGATATCACTGTAATATTCAGTTTTATTACACGGCTAGTTTGAATACTCAATTCTGATTCCTGGAAGCAACAATAACATTTTATTTGTTTGTTGAATTTACACCAAAATTTCCATTTGCATATTTTCCATGAAAATACAGAGGCGACTAATGATTAAATTAAAAGGAGTCAAAAACATTTTCACATAAATAGAAATTGATGGATATTTACTCACAGGTACCAGGTCCTTGACCACATACATATGTGGTAGAGGGTAAATCTTTGTTGGCTTGCTAACGTTGGTGTCAATCTTGTTAAGACAGGCAAGTGTGTTTCCTCCATTAATGTTCATTGCACAGGATCCACAAATACCTTAATTTAAAACAAAATAATAATAATAATAAGTTTATAGAATTTCTAAGACAGGATAATGTGAAGACAAAAACAATTTCCTATCACAATACTGGACATGAGTATTTTGTTATTCTAGCGTAATAACATGTTTTATAGGTAAAAGAAGAGTAATGTAGACTCTAAAAAGAGTCAAACAATGGAGAGAGTGCAGCACTATCTTTTATGGTTGAAGGACCTGTAGTTGGCATGAACTTTAAAATGGGTGGGTTCTAATGTATTAATTGACTACTAAATTAACAATAATAACAACAACAACAACAACTACAACAACTACTACTAATACTATTTACTATTTGTTTATTCTGGCCTCCATGTTACTGACCTTCTCTGCAGGAGCGGCGGAAGGTCAGAGTGGAGTCCATCTCATTTTTGATCTTGATCAGGGCATCAAGAACCATTGGGCCACAACTACATGGAGAAGAACAAAACAAGTCTGTGAGGACAGAATGTCAAGACATGAAAGTATCTGATGTGTTTGACTTGTCCAACAAGAACATCCTGACAGATGTTATGGCCTAAGAGCATTTTTGAGTATTGGACTCTTTTGGCTGGAGTGAGTGGAGTGTTTCTCCGAGCTGATTAGAGAACAGATGAAGGAAGAGGACTGGAAATATGCCAGGTTGTCAGAGCCACTTGAGTTAAATCTACATGAAGGCTGTTCACAGTTCATTAATAATGCTCTCGGTTTCCATGTGCTTGAGTACTGCTTTGAACTTCACTAAAAGATAAGCCTCCACTAGTGCAAATGATTAGCTAATAGTAGTGCTATTAAAAATAGCCGCGCGCTCGCTCGCTCGCACACTCGCGCGCACACGCGCGCGCGCGCACACACACACACACACACACACACACACACACACACACACACACACACACACAAAGTATCAATTTTAAACTCAATTTCCCTGTTTTCGTTTTTTCAACAAGTGGCAATGGAATAAATTCAATAATACACTTGAAGTGTCTTGGTAAAAAAATGGATTTAGTTTAAACTCATGTATGGATCTCAGAACATCGTGTTGCGTATATACGTAGCAAATCATTATAAATTACATTATAAATATAATTGATTGTGTTTTTGCCTGCCTCTTGGCCAGGACTCCCTTGAAAAAGAGGTTTTTAACCTCAACGGGACTTTCCTGGTTAAATAAAATAAAAAAATAAATCAACAATAACACAGAAGGATGCACTGCTGCCCATGCAGCACTGGGCTTCCTCATGGCAGCACCTACGTGTTGAGGTCGATGTCGTAGGTCTGCATGCGTGGTTTGTCTCCTGGAGTGTCTGGGTCCCATCTGTACACCTGGAACTTCTTTATTCTGGGTTGAGCTGCTGGGACCGCTGCTGTTTGGGCGTACCGCACCGCCTGACAGCAACGACAAGGGGAGAGAATACATTTCGTATACATCGTTCATTTTGGCACGCTACTGTCACTCTACATGGCTTAACACTAACCCTAAACCACTGCAACATCAGTGATCAAAAAGCTTCTCTTTTACCCGTTAAAGCACAAACAATTCAAAAATCACCAAAACATATCATGGCTTATGTATCGTTCATCATCACTCCTGGTGTTATGAAACATTGCAGTGACGTGATTGCTAAACGTGGCTATATTATAAAACGGCATTATACATTTTCTTTCGTCTGGTTGATTATTGTGACTGAATTCTGTACATAGTGTGTCACTCTGTTATTTTATAAGAACACACATTAGGTAGCGTTAATGTTAACGTTACTATAAGACGAACAATGTTTACACCTTATTTAACTCGTTTCCTGCCATATCGGGTGTTTACATGGATTTGAATTGTCTACAGGTTAAGCTAAACACACAACAGTCAGTAAAAAAAAAATAAACACGTTTAAAACGCTATTGTTGTGTCAATACAATTACAATTAACATTAAGGGCTAGCTAGCTAGCTTAGTAGCTAACTGAAGTTCAGAGCATAGACGGAGCCCTCTGCGACGTTGTCACGTTACTCTGAGAAAAGCGATGACTGAAACTGACAATATCAGCTGATTTAAACGGTTTAATAATACTAAAGACTTTTCAACATACCACCAGTCCTGCGGGGGAGCGGAACGCCAAAACACCACAGCGGCTCAAGGACGTGAGACCAGCAACCGACATTTTGGAGTTCCTCTGACCTCCAGCGCCTGTTATCCAAGCATACAACACCGGGGCTGCGTCACTGCTCTGGTGGGAGCGCGTGTTTTGTTGACTAGCGTCAACAAATGAGGCGTGGAATATTTGTGGTTAATTTGAATTTTTTGAGTTTTATTTCATAGTTCTTTTACCCCATGGACTGTAAAAAAAGGAAAAAAGGTTTAGCTATCATGATATATTTCTTGGCTTTTTATGTCAGCAAAACCCGGGCGGAATAGAAGTCACAAGATGTCCGGGCTTATAAATCAAGCGAACCCGGTACTCCTCCGCTCTTCTCTGCCAGTTGTACTCATAGCACGGCGTGTGTGGAATTGAGCTCACATAACAAAGTCTCTTTACTGGTGGAGCTGGTCTAAGGTCATTTAAATAGTATTTATATCCTGTTTGGAGATTGTGGTGAAGTCGTTCACTAGAAGAACAGACATGGTATTTCTGACGTTGTCTTGTTTGATCAGAAGTCGTGGACCTGACAGATACTGGAAAGTTCAAGAAGTTCTCAAAAATGCACGGGTAAGGCCACGACTATTTACTGGAATGAAGAGGCTGAGCTGTTCCATACTGTCAAAATGTTGTGATTGACATCTGTCTGGTAGTTATATCTAAAGCAAAGCAGTGAGTCATTTGCTATATTGTTCTGCTGTGTAGAGTTGGTCCATGTTGTTGGATTATTTTAGAAAGATGCCTCATCATTTCACTCTAATATTAATAACATAATGACACAACGAAAATCACTTTGTGTCAGTCATCCTCCCTCTCGGTTCTTCCAACAGCACTTCAGAGGCAGAAAGAACCGCTGCTACAGTCTGGCTGTGAAGGCGGTCAGGAGAGCTTTTGTCTATGCCACTTCAGCTCGGAGGCTCAAGAAACGTTACATGAGAACCGTAAGACACGTCCTCCATAACAACAAGTCCATGCCTGGCATACAGGCTGCAGTCTCTCAATGAGATTTCATTTGTAATATCCTAAAAAGAGCTTCTAGCTACTATGTAACCCATGCTACCGGTATCAGTATAGTAACCAGTATGCCTCACCTGTAGGGAGTCTTTGGGAAATGATGGAGGCATTGTATTTGACCAAACCACAACATGAATTGTGGATTTAATTGAGCAAGGTACACAATATAACTTTATTGTATTTGTTCTGCTTTTATTTCTTCAGCTCTGGATCACACGCATTGCAGCAGCATCACGAGAGCACGGCATGAAGTATCCCGCTCTTATGCACAACCTCACCAAGGTTCGTTGTGTTGAATGTTGCAGGATTAGCACCAGTCCTCTCTACATTCTTTATGTTTGTTCACTTTATCTGTATGTGACACATTTCTTCTCTTCTCCCATACAGACCAGCGTTCAGCTTAACCGACGTGTGATCAGCGATCTGGCGATCACTGAACCTCGGACATTCCTCTCACTCACAAAGCTGGCACGTGCTCGGCAACAGGAAGGCTTTCGTGCAGCATTGGGTGACGGCAAGGAGCCTTCTGGTGTCTTCTCCCGCATTCCTTCGCTACAGTGAAGGACTTTCTGCAGTAACAGATTTCCAGTTCTGTGGTTTTGGATTGTGGAGCTGTCCATGAGTCATTCAGGCGACACTCCTTGCTTTACAGTTGTCACTTCATCTTAGTATCTGTCACATAATATAAGGTTAATTTAGTTAAATTATTTCATTTATTTTTCATGATACTTTATTGCTCACAATACCAGGGCTGCTCCACGACCCACATAAATGACCTTTCTTGACACCAGAGTCTAATGACCATATGTGGCTGAAAAAGTGTTGACTGATTGCTGATTGGAGAGACCGTGGCATGATGCACAGCGAGACCTGTGTCTTTTTGCCTGCACCATGTATAAACAAGTCGACATGGAGGCTCACGTGGGTTAGCCCCACACTGATTTTAAACAGAGTTACCAGCAGCGCAATGTCACTGAAGTAGAAAGGGATGCAATATCTTGCTCAAGGACACTCCAGCAGGATGGATGATTATTGTTGCAGTTCCTTGATCCCTGACCTTGATGACCTTGTAGGAAGGTTTCTCCACTCACTATGTTACCCTGCACCCATGCTGCGATTGTGTTGTCCAAAGCACTGGATCCACAAAAACAAATTTGACAAGTTTGGGCAACCCCTAAATCCAGTTGTAAATTATTTTTTAGTGAACTATTTCAAGTCAAGTTTATAGTGGATTAAAGAATTATTATTTTTTGGAAGTGTTGCACTCTTATGTCAAGGATACAATCAAAATCCAAGATGGCAGCTGAGGTTAAACATAGTGGCAAGGGTTTGTCCACAGACAGCCCTGCTTCTGCTCTGTCACTGATTTCAATCCAACACCTCTATCATGTGTGCCAGACCTTTCCGTACAAAAGACTTCGCTAGAGTCAGACTTATCAGTTTTGAGATAGAAGATGTGACTTATCAATTTCCACAAGCTTCCCTGTGTTTGCATATGCAACCTTTTGTTAACTTATGATTTGATGCTGATTGTGAGTTTTTTTGGAGGGGGAGAAGAAGAGTGACCTCAAGTTTTCATCTTTGTGTAAATATATATTTTACCATTTCTTGTGGCAAGGTTGTTCTTTTAAAATATTCATTAAACATTTTTGGTATTTCATTTGTCCTCCTTTCTTGTTTCTATTTAAACATGTTAAGGTCCAGGATGTGATTTTGAGAAATATTTTATTCTAGACATGTTGCTATCAAACATGGCTGCTATCAAACAAATACACAAATGTTCTTATGGCCATGAGCCACTATGCACAGTCTCACAATCTTAGAGAACAAAAGGACAAAATGATCAGCCAGCAGGGATGTTTAAGAAGAACGAACATCCAGGTTTCAAGTCTAAACATTCCTCCAGTCAACATTTATTCTTGATAGATGCTCATTGCTAGACACTGAGATACAAAGCGCACACCGCACTAACAACCTGATGTAACCAAACGAAAACTAGTCCTGTGAATTGCATCTCTTTTGACCCTCTGCGGCTACCATACAACTTTGGGTGGGACCTACGGGAATGACCTCTGCTGAAGACGGTCGTTGGAACAGCCAATGAGAAGAAGAAGTACTCGTTACCAGCCAATCGTCGTTGCAGTTATTCAAACAAACCTGTAAAATCTGCTGCGCCTGCGCAGAAGATTGCGGCATGACACGCGTGTAAGGGAAGTACAGTGACAGGTCTGGAGCAGAAGCTGCCTCTCCACATAGAACCGGCGTAACTGTGCTTCACTTATTGTCCTTAAAATGTCGTGGCTGTTCGGTTTGAACAAGGGGCAGCCCGAAGTGCCTGCTGGTCTCCCGGTTCAGCCCCCACCACCGCCGCCGCCGCCGGCCGGAGGCTCCAGCGGCGGAGGAGATAAAGCCAAGGACAAATGGAGCAACTTTGATCCCACCGGGCTGGAGCGAGCTGCTCAGGCGGCCAAGGAGCTCGACAAGTCCCGTAAGTTTGTTGTGCACGGCCTGTTAGCTCAGCAGAGGAATCACCTGATTATAACAACATTACTACACACACTAAGTCTCGACTCTCCAGCATCCACCTCCTCTCTGGTTCATGGTGGTGGTCGCTTCAGTGATGCTACAGCTTAGGTAATGAGGCCCACACTCCCTGGCCAACACACCGGTACACATACCGGTACATTTAATTTACTCTTTCTGAAATTGTTTGCTTATGCGAACAACGTTGTTTCAATCACCTTTATTCAATCTACTAGACTGTGTTCAAAGGTTCATCACCTTGCAATCAGGCTCCCAAATTCTACTTGTTCCACATACATGCTCACAGAATGTATCTTGTTATGAATCTTATGATTTAAGCATTTCCCATTACCGTTTTAGCGAAATGATGTAGAAAGAGGGACTAGTGACACATCTGTTAGGATTCACCGATAGACAAATAGAAAATCTCCATGTTTAAAGCCCTCACATCTTTTCACTGCCTCTCTCCTCCCACCCCCCTCCAGGACATGCCAAAGAAGCTCTGGATTTGGCTAGAATGCAGGAGCAGACAACTCAGATGGAACATCAGAGCAAAATGAAGGTACAGCTAACACACACATACTAAACGACTGCTTCTCTCTTCATCTGCTGCCGGACAACAGTGCTTTTTCAGAGAATTAAGTTCATTTTGACAGTGCTACATCAACCAAAGAATATGTTACTAATCAAGTCCTGTTACTGGATGGATAATGGTGCTGAGAGATGCAGTAGAGTTGCATTAAGCATCCGTCGCAATGGATTAAAATGTTCAGCAGTGTGTTAATTGGGTTTAATAGATTTTGTCATCCTTTTGCGCGCCTCTGTAACAGGAGTATGAAGCAGCAGTTGAGCAGCTCAAAGGCGACCAGATACGAATCCAGGGAGAGGAGAGGAGGAAAACTGTTAATGAGGAGACCAAGCAGCATCAGGCGGTAAGAACAGAAATACTTTTCCTTTTCTTTTAGTATATTAAAAACAATTGGAAGTATGCTGCTGCGATTTGAGTTGAATAGTGACAATTGGTTGTTTTCTGCTACAGAGAGCTCAGTATCAAGATAAACTGGCCAGACAGCGATATGAGGACCAACTAAGACAACAGGTGAAGTTATCTCCTACATACAGTATTTTAAAATAAAGTGTTTTAAAATGAGACCCGGCGGGGCACCCTGGTAGCTCAATTGGTTGAGCGTGTGCCCCATGTACCAAGGCTCAATCCTTACTGAAGTGCCCCCTCCCTTCCTGTCTACAGCTATCCACAGTCATATCAATTAAAGGCAATAAAAGCCCAAAACATAATCTTTAAAATGAGACACAGCATCATAATGTTTTTTTCTCCAACAGCAAGCCCTGAACGAGGAGAACCTTCGCAAACAGGAGGAGTCTGTACAGAAACAGGAGGCCATGAGGAAAGGTACAGCACTATATAATGCTAATGACAGGCTCTTTTGGAAGATGTTGAGCGGTGATTAATGTACTTGTGCGTGTCATGGTTTTAATAGCGACGATAGAGCACGAGATGGAGCTGAGGCACAAGAACGAGCTCCTGCGGATAGAGGCCGAGTCTAAAGCACGGGGCCGTGTGGAGCGAGAGAACGCCGATATAATCCGCGAGCAAATCCGTCTAAAGGCTGCAGAACACAGACAGACTGTTCTGGAGTCCATAAAGTAAGTCACACTGACTCAATAAGATTTCACACTGTAGTATGTATAATGTTGAGGATTATATAAAGTGTACTGATATGTCTTGGTGTCCTGAATCATGCAACCAGTCGAAACTGGAATAAATACCAGTAAATATCAGCAGTTCCCCCTCAGGATAAATAAAGTTCTATCCATAGTCTGTCTTATCGTAGATGTTTTCAGTTTTGTATGTTAAGTAACAGTTGAATCTTATAAAGGCATGCTGACAATTGATGTGTATTTACTTTTAAGGACTGCAGGTGCTGTGTTTGGAGAAGGATTTAGAACCTTTGTTTCAGACTGGGACAAAGTCACAGCCACGGTGAGATTTCTGTTTCAGTTTACTGAATGATTTTACTTTATTATGAGATCATAATAAGAGCTGAATTTGCCACTGATGGAAGGACAGACGTTAGACAATTAGTTTTAAGATATACAGATACCTCTAGTTCACTCCGCCATAAGCTTGTTTATAAAGATCTGGGTCTAGTCTCTAAGACTGGTACCGTTTGTCTATTTAGGTAAACACATTACACATCTTTGAGTGCCCACAAATTCAGTCCATTTTTGCTTTAACCAAATAATGGTTAAAGCAAGTCACACTGCGGCTAAATACAAGTACCAACATTACAATCCTTTATCACACATATTTGCATTTGCTAGTATTATAGAGTAACCATATGTTTACATGTAAATGGTTTGGGATGATTTTAGGTGACGTTACTTCTTGTTGACGTTCGAAGTATTTTCGAACAAAACTTTTAATCTTCTTATAATATTGTGTTACTGTTCATCCCATCACCAGGTGGCAGGACTGACCCTTTTGGCTGTGGGAGTTTATTCTGCCCGAAATGCAACAGCGGTGGCGGGACGTTACATCGAGGCCAGGCTCGGGAAGCCGATCCCTGGTGCGGGAAACATCCCGATTCACTGTGGCAGAGGCAATCAAGCATCCAGTCAAGGTAGCCAATTAGAAATTAATCCTTTGCTTATTTTGTTCCCTGCAGATTTTGAATGTGCTAATCATACTTTTTCCTCTCCCGCCTTCTGAACTATTTAGATGGCGAAACGGCTGAAGAGCAAACCTCAGGATGCCCTCGAGGGAGTTGTGCTCAGTGTAAGTAGACTACAAAATCCTTTACAATGCATGTAACCAGCATGCATTTTAAAGTTGCATTCTTCTATCTCTTAGCCTACCCTGGAAGAGCGTGTACGTGACATCGCCATAGCAACAAGAAACACAAGGCAGAACAATGGCCTGTACAGGAATATCCTCATGTACGGCCCTCCAGGCACAGGCAAAACTCTCTTTGCTAAGGTATACCCAAGGACTGAACAATGACTGATGCAAACATTCACATACAGTATATGGAAAAAGATGCTTTGTCTAACTGTAAGGCATTTCTTTTTCATTCGAGTAGAAGCTGGCAGTGCATTCTGGGATGGACTACGCAATCATGACTGGTGGTGATGTGGCACCCATGGGCCGTGATGGTGTGACAGCCATGCACAAAGTGTTTGACTGGGCTGGCACAAGTCGACGCGGGTAGGCTACTTGATATTATATCAGATGGACAAATCTACAAACAACAATACTGTCTACTCCAGATATAATATAAACAGATAAAAGGCTTCATGAATTTTTATCCTGTTACAGACTTCTGCTTTTTGTTGATGAAGCTGATGCATTCCTTCGCAAGCGATCCACTGTAAGTCTACCTTTACTCAATTTCCCAGAAACCGTGGATAATTTTGTTTCAAAACATATTTCCCTACCCTTTATTTCTCCTTGACTTATTTTTAACTACGTAATGTGCAATCTGTACTTTGTTTTTTTGTAGGAGAAGATCAGTGAAGACCTCAGAGCCACGTTAAATGCATTCTTGTATCGCACCGGAGAGCAGAGCAGCAAGTAAAAATGATTTACATTCTGTATAAATAAAATGTACAATGATCTTCACTTTATTTTTACCTTGCCTATACAACCTTGGCTACTGCGCACCTTTAAGCTGCTTGATTTCTTTGTTTTTCCTGCAGGTTTATGCTGGTGTTGGCCAGTAACCAACCAGAGCAGTTTGACTGGGCAATAAACGACCGTATAGATGAAATAGTGAATTTTGCACTGCCAGGTCCCGACGAGAGAGAGAGGCTGGTGCGGTTGTACTTTGACAGATATGTGCTGGAGCCCGCCACAGGAGGGAGGCAGTGAGTACAACCTCCACACAGCAGCACAGCAGTTAAAACCGGGCACCAAGCCACTGCACACTATGGATGCATACTAAAACCAGTAATTGGGCTCAGTCCGCCATGTCTTACACTCACATGTAAACGTATTCATTCTTAGAGATTTTGATAGAGTGAGGGCTGAGTCATGGCTGTGACAGGATGAGTATTAGATTCAGACTCTTTTGAGATGTAGGCCATTAAACATCCTGCTGGGCATCTGGAGCCTTTATCGTCTCTTATGTGAGAAATTTGTTTTTGGACAGTTGAGGACAAAAAATGGCAACGCATTGCACATAAACGGTAACTTACCTTTGTCCCCATCGTGTGTGTGTGCAGGAGAATGAAGCTTGCACAGTTTGACTATGGTCAAAAGTGCTCTGAAATAGCAAAATGGACAGAGGGCATGTCAGGAAGAGAGATCTCTAAGCTGGGTGTGGCTTGGCAGGTATGTTTCCTGTAGTCATTTTGAATAAAAAAAACTGTATTTCACAATCCTTTTACTTTAAGAAAATGCTACAAGATTTAGGTTTTTGGTAGGTAAATTATTTTATCTAACACTTGTTGATGACTCATTTTCTCTTGTAGGCGGCAGCATATTCCTCTGAAGATGGTGTCCTGACAGAGGCTATGATTGATGCTCGAGTAAAGGACGCTGTCAAGCAACACCTTCAGAAGATGGACTGGCTGCATGGAGAGGACGAGGCAAAGGCCAAGAGCCTTACACCTCCCACAGCTGGAGGGAAAGGCAGCGGGGGGAAAATGGGCTTTACTTTGCCCCTCAGTGAGGCACCTGAGGCTCAGGAGGTAATCGCTCCAGTTCTTAAGATAAATTTGGAGCAAGCAGGTGAAAATATAACGCCTCCTTCAGACAACGACCAATCAGCAGAAGGTAAAAGTGCCACCCCAACTGGACAGGACTGTAGAGATGCTGCAAAAGAGGCAGAGAGTTTAGCCCAGCCTGCTGCCACCATTGACAGTGAGAGCAAGAAAGAAAATGAAGACAAAACTGGATCTTCTCCTCCAAAGGACGGAACTCCAGTTTGAGTCATAGATTTGCTCAGTGGGGCAGTGTTCTGTCCTGCCTCTGAAACTAGTCTGTCAGATTATGTCTAAAAGTCTGTTGACTATCTGTGACAGAAGATGAGTTCAGCAGGTAATCAATTAACTATACAAAACACAAAAGACTCTTTGATTCTAATATATAATGTATACATTGTAAGTGTACTTTCATGGAAACCAGACTGTGTGTCTGTAAGTATGTAAGTGTGAAATGTCACAGTGGAAATCATTAAATGGATTTGTGTTTTGTACAGTAGAAGTTCTGATGTTTTTGGGGCAAAATGTTGTATAACCCTACAAAACCTTTTTATAACATTGTTTTATATACACTTATATATTTTTTCTTTTAATAAGAGACAGGGTATAGCAACAATATACAAAGTGGCAGAGGTGTACGCAGAGATGAGGTGGTGATCCCGTCCTATAGAGATCCACATGGGATGGCAATAATTCACAGTAATGGCCAAGGGCTTTAGGAAGCTTCTTCTACAAAGCAAAGTCAAGGGCATGAAGCTGTCCTTGGTATAGAATAGGCCCCATGATAAACCTCCCTGTCACACATTATAGGATGCATTCATGTCCTATGATGTATGGCTTCACATTTAAAAAAAAAGCAATGTGGTAATTCCATTTCTGCTTGATTTGTAAAACATCAAACAGCTGTATTGAAAAGCTATTAACTGCAAGAAATACTCCTTTAATGAAAACCTGAAGGTGGTATGCACTGGAGGTCCCCAGGCAAACCTTTTAAATTTTTTATTTCCGATGATGCAACAAGGGTTTACTGGTTAAAGGGGAACTCCACCGATGTTAAACATCATATTCTGGTGTCAGGTCTTGGGTAGTACGGCTGCCTTTGTGAAAAATGTTGTATAAAGACCTTTGTGTCTCCAAAGGGAGCTGCTCAAAATCTGATGCGTTGCTTCAAGTGATGACACTTGAGTCAGTGTTGGTTGGGACTGAAGACTACAAGATTGGAAAGAAAGCACACAGAAACTACTGAATTTAATCCACATTTTTATCTTGATGGTCATTAATGTCAGGGTGCACATCTTGTATTAGATGCAACTTGTTTCCTGTGGAGTCCTCTGTGGGTTGTGGATGAAACTGCCTGAACAACGACCTGAATGACCACAAATCCACATCTGGAAAGAGAAACAAGGAAAGTGGGCTGGTGAAAAACTCTTAAATTTGTGTGTGAGTGGAAGGGGGAGGATAAATTACATGGATAGTAAGGAGAGGGGGGGGGGGGGACATCTAATTTTGATTGCATTAGAAAGAAATATATGGATGTAGTTAGGCTTCACATGTAAAGCCTGGTCATGTGTGTATGTAACAGTGTGTTCCATTTGTACTCAGAAGTCAGATTTTTCAAGGCCAAAGTTGGAAAAGCCCCCTGAACTCGGATAGCCAACATGGCCAACATGGATGTGCCGTGCATCAACAGTAGTGAAAGCCGTAGTAAGATAGAGTTCATTAAAGCTTCTGTCTTATTTGTGTCTCACTAAATCAGTTGTACACACGGTCCTGTCCAACTTCTATAAAAAAAAATAAATAAAAAACAGCGTAATCAATTGTTATTAACTTCTATTGCTAACAATGGCCAACCTGGCTAGAGCTTGCCCCACAGTGAAAATCGGACTTATTAAATGGATCGCAACCAACTCAACGTCATTCCCAGCTCTGGCTTCCGAGTTCCGAGGTAAACGGAATGCACTATAACGCCCTTGTGTGTCATGTAGAAGATAAGTCCGTTTGGTTAGTTTCTTTATTGCTTAGTTGACTTCCCTTCTGTGTGGGCCTAACTTCTCTCGCCATTTTCTCTAGCTTTTTATGTTGTATTAAGATTTTTTCGTTTATGTCATTTGTTACCAAAATGTGGAACTTTGTTAAAGAAATGTTTGTCCTTTGCTACTATGTTCTTGCTTTGTTCCTGACAGTTACTCAGAGCTATTATCACAGGAAGAGTGAGAATAAGTTAGGAGGTGGAGGAGGGTGCGTAAAAAAAGTTAGGGGTAAGGTTTTTGTGTGCTCTTTTCTACACATCAAAGACCAGAAACGCAACCGTTTTTGTCCAGCAAAGAATGAGTTGGCTGTGACATCAGGCTGGAAACGTTCACTTAAAAGAATGCTGTAGCTTAAATATACAGTGTAAATGTGTCATATACTGTATAATCACTGCAATATGCCTTTCTATAGGAGCCCATACACTTTCCCACGTGCAAGTTCAGTTTCAGTAGACTTCTTTCTCACCATTTACTTGGTTTGAAATCCTGTATTTAAGCCATGAGTGGGAAACTCCGTGCAGCCACTGCATCAACGACCTGATGCAGAGGCCCAAGAGCAGTCCGAGTATCACATTCATCTCCTGCCGGGCCATGACGTCACTTACAACGTAGTTTTCTCTGGAATCCATCATGGACTCGGCCCCATTATATGAAACAACATGATAGACTTGATGCCTGCAACACACAAAGCAGAAGCTAGTGGTGTTAAATTTGCACACAGAAAACAAAAGACAAAAAAAATTAACCCATAATTCTGAAAGTTTCCCACCCCTGTTGTACAATACCAGTATAGGAATATGCATTTGAAATATTATGTATGAAATCTTTCATCTGAACTAGGGTGTCCCACAGGAAATTGATTAGCAGAGGTGTTAGACCAGCCTGATCCGGACACATCTTGTCTTGTAATCAAATAAATTTGTTAATGACAGCCTAAACAAAAGCCACAATAATTGAAAATACATATATATTTGCCTTTCCCGTTATTTATGTTTTCTGACCAACCTCTGCTAGAAAGCACTGATGAAAACAATGTTACCTGAAAATGCAAACAATCATCAAACTTTCAAAATACTTTGTTAACACACTTTTAATGCTGATGATAATTTAATTTAACAGTTAATAATTTTGGAATTCTTATTACCCGACTATACAAAATTAGACAAAAGCTTCTACGCTAGATGCCTATCTGACAGTGCTATTGCTAAATTTAAGTAAGATATTCCAACAGCATTTAACTCAATGTCATGCTTTAATATAACAGAGGACCTTTATGTTAACTTTAGTCCCTCCCAAATTGATAATTTTATGCTATGGGTCAAATTCCCAAACTCCCAAACTCGCAAAATAAAACAAATCTCGCAAAACTTGAAAGTAAATGGTGTTCCACCAAACTGGAAGAATCTCGTTTAGATTGGCAAGACAGTCTGAAAATCTATAGGAAGGCCCTCAGAAATGCCAGATCAGACTATTACTCATCACTGATAGAAGACAATGAGAACAACCCAACCCAAGGTTTCTTTACAGCACTGTAGCCAGGCTGACAGAGAGTCAGAAAGAACAACAAGACCTGACATATACTTAGACTGCTTCTATCCTACAGACCTTCAATAATTAATGTTAAAGGTCTCTTCAGCTAAGCCATCTACCTGTCTCTTAGACCCCATCCCAACGAGGCTACTTAAAGAAGCGTTACTCATGGTTAACACTCCATTACTATATGATCAATGTGTCTCTATTAACAGGTTATGTACCGCAGTCATTTAAAGTAGCTGTGATAAAACCTCTCCTGAAAAAAAACACCCTCAATCCTGAGTTCTTAGCCAACAATAAACCATATCTAACCTTCCCTTTCTCTCCAAGATCCTGAAGAAGGTAGTTGCTATGTTCGTCTACATAGCAATAGTTTATTTGAGGACTTTCAGTCAGGATTTAGAATACATCATAGCATAGAGACGGCACTGGTGAAAATTACTAATGACTTTCTAACTGCTGCAGACAAAGGACTTGTGTCCGTACTTGTCTTATTAGATGTAAGTGCTGGATTCGACACCATTGACCATACCATCCTGTTACAGAGATTGGAACATTTTGTTGGCATTAAAGGAATCGCACTAAGCTGGTTTAAGTCCTATTTATCTGATTGGTCTATATTTGGTATTGTTAATGAGAAATCCTTGAGAGAAATCCTTGAGGTACGCTAAAGTTAGCCATGGCGTTCCATTTTTCATCATGCCAAAATTAGGTACACACTGTCTCAAAACGATGATAAAAACTAGTCCACGCATTAGTTACTTCCAGTCTGGACTACTGTAATTCCTCATAATCAGGTTGCCCAAATAAGTCCCTTAAGACTCTCCAGCTGATCCAGAAAGCTGGCGCGTGTGTTTTGACAAGGACTAAGAAAAAGAGATCATATTTCTCTGTATGTTTGCATTGGTTCCTGTAAAATCCAGGGGTTGAATTTAAAAACTTTCCGACCACAAAGCTCAATGGTCAAAACCTAATTGAAGCTTTAAAACCCGGGCATAAACACGGTCCCAGAACAGAGTTACTTGTGGTTTTCCCAGGTCCTAAAAATAGAATGATAGATAGATGACAGATAAAGATAGAAGATAGTAGAAGATAGTAGATAGATAGATAGATAGATAGAATATTGTTTATGATCCAAAAAAAAGGGAAATTTCAGTTACAGCAGCACAAAATAACATAAATACAATAAAAAAGAAAAAAAATAATAATAAAAAAAAAAAAAATAAAGAATAAGAATAAGAATATAAGAACAATTATTTAAATATATACAAGATGGGAAAAAAAAAAAAGTGCAAGGGAGCCAGAGCCCTTTAGTACAGGATCCTTCCTGGGAACAGCTCCCCCTTGGGTTGGGGGGGCAGACCCCAGTCACCACATTTTACAGTAAAACTTAAAAATTTCCTTTGAGGGAAAACTTAATTTAGGAAATGAGGGAGCGCAGCCCTTCAGCCAGACTGGCGGGGTCCGCTCCCCGCCCCGCTAGGCCCTGTTTAAAAAACCCGTTTCGCTCGGGGTGTCCCGCGTTCCCGGGTACGCCTTGGGTATGCCTGCTGTGGGCCCGCTACGTTTCCCCCCGGGGAAATGCCCCCAGGGCCCGGGTATGTCCCCGGAAAGCCCCGCAGTGCCCTGCATGTCCGGAAAAACACCAAAGGGGCCGCTATGTCCTGTAACCCCCCAGTGCCCTCTTTTCCTGTAACCACCCCCCAGTGCCCGCTATGTCCGGGAACCCCCACAGTGCCCCTTTTCTTAAAAAGCCTGAAAACCCCCCCACAGTGGCCCTGCTATGCCTGGGGGACTTACAAAAAAACTGTTTTTGGGCATGTTCCTTTCTTTATTGGAATATATTTCATTGTTCCCTTTACCCCCCCAAACCGGCACCCCCTCAGACACCGCCTGCCAAGAGCCCGGGTCTGCCCCGGGGTTTCTCCCAAAAGGGAAATTTTTTCATCAGCAAAAAAATTTTCCCAAAAGGGGGGTTTTTTTTTTACACTTCACACTAAATGCTTGCTCTTGGGGGAATTACTGGAATTGTTGGGCCTTGTAAATTATACAATGTGGTCTAGGCCTACTCTATCTGTAAAATATCCTGAAATAACTATGTTATGATTTGATACTATAAATAAAATTGAATTGGACTTCATTACATTGTCTATAACAGCTGGACAAAGACGTCATCAACAGCTGGCCTGTATGACCCCTGAGGTTTGACAGGTCATGGGTTAAACACAACCACACCACGTCACAGAAACCAGAGGGAACAGGTGTGGGTGTTCTCCATCCCTCTGCATCAGCAGCACACAGTCTGAACATCTCCCACCAACACAGAGAGTGAGTAACTCACTCACATATTCTGAGCTGAAAGCCATGAGATAAAAAAAATCAGGCTTCATGGTGAGAAGTCATAATAAACTCTAAATGTGACATAAGGCTTCTTGAATTGCAGTAGCCTGTTTGAGTTCACTGTCCATTTAGCTTAACAGCAATTTACAGCAGCCATTAAAGCAAGTTTAGGAATATAAGCGGAGAGTGTGTGTCACTAACCACAATATAAGGACTCATTCAGTAACGTTACAGCTGGATTGTATCTTAGTACTCACACAGGTGCATGCGCAGAGACCGTCAGCCCCTCGCACTAACGGGAGGATGAAGTTGTGAAAGTGGCCAAAAAGCGCGTTCATTTCGGTCAGAAAAGTCAGTCTGGAACAAAACAATAACAAAAGTAATCTGAGACATCGCTACACCACAACACTGCATCCAATATTCCCAAAAACACAAGGGAAAATACACGTTAAACTGCTGATTAACTAGCTTAATTGCTATCGATTTTAACTGTCGACGGAAAGCGTTAAAACCATAGCATAATATCAGGAAAATTAGCAACATTGTGGTGCCTTCATGACCATACTGTCGTTGGCGTTACTAAATAGTGTTACCGTTAGTGCTCATCCAAGATAAGAAAAGGGGGCTCCCCGAGACTGCTGCGTTCTCTGTCCGACGTGCTCATGCTATCCAACACCACTGGGGAAAAGTCGCTGATGGATTTTCCCAGTCACAAGTATTAACAAATCATTGTTGTTTTGATTATAATGAACAAAGTTACCATGGTTACTATCAGCTACCGCAACGCGTTAGCAGAACAGCACAACTATTTCAATTAAAAATATAACGTTAGTCTTCTTTTTTTAAACTGACGGTTGCTTGGGTAACGTTAACGTTAATCAATTTGTTCAGAATAATTTGTTGAGGTAAGAAAGCCTACAAATCTTACTTCATAGTTGCTATAGCTCATTATTTAATTACTGTTAATGTATGCAGATTAAAGCTGAGGTCACTGTGTACCGACAGTCACCTAACATTGATGTATTATTTTAAAGCCTAGCAACCATGGAAGAGAACGCAACGGAGGGTACATCCGGGCAGCAAATGAGCGTTTCCTAGGATGGCGAAGTTATGGCTCCCTGCCTCTGATTAGAACTCGTTGCCGTCAATCAGAGTCAGAATAGGGCGGGCCATGCCTTCGCCGTCCTAGGAAAGGCTATAAGGAAAAGAAATATCGCAAGCCTAGGTAATTTTTTTTGTATATAATAATTACAACGATCCTTGTGCAGAACTACATATTACTTATTTTACTTTATTTTACTGAACCTTTGTTGCCGGCTGTAGATGTTTGTTTGCTGAAGTTTTTTTTTCTGTACAATAACAAAAGATATTTAGACAAACATTTACTGTTGACTTTTTTGCGTTTTCATTCAGTGAACTAGCTACAAGTTGGTAAACATGGACAAGTAATGACAACTTCGATTACCGTATTTAAAAAAATAGTTTAGGTTCTATTTCAACAGGCAAAACATTTAAACCAAGTCCTCATGTTTGGCTTTGGAGACCTTATTGTAAAATAGTTTTTAAAGAATCTTAGTTGCCCCTGCTTGTCCACAAATACGTCTATAACACTAAATCAGACGTGAAAATAACATGACAGCTTTATCAGCTAACGTGAAAAGGGTTAGCTTGATAGTCAGTCAATTTTTCTATGTACCAATTAAGGTTAGATGGGACCAAATGAACCGCTGCGGCGACCACTAACAGGAGCCGCCGAAAGAAGAAGTTCTAAGTTAATAGTGGTTAATTGATGTATCATAATGCTAATTAACAATACCCATTTGCATTTAACCATCATGAACTAAATATGACAAAGCAAATAAAGAAACATTACATGTCTTTTTAGAGAGGTTTCTTTCTTTAGAGGATTCATATGTACATACAGAAAAATCAGGCACTCTGAGCTGCGCTCGCAGTTTGCAAATAATTACAATGCTTCAATTCTTTAACATTTACAAAAGAAAAAAAATACTACGCCCTGAAAAATGGCATATCCAAGTTTAAATATGAATCAACACATTATATTGGAAATACAGTGGAGGAGAGCCTTAGAGAGGTCTAGGTTTGGTTATTCATTATTAGCCCATTCACTTAAACTTAATCCAAACCAATCTACAACACATGGTCACCCATACACATGCATTCAGTTCAATTCATTGTCCCATTCCTGTCTGACCCCAAAATACACATTTACACTGTCCCAGGTCAGGAATAAAAATCTGAATTAAATATATAATTTGCCAAAAGCAAAAGACAGCATTAATATGCTGTACTGAACAAAATCCTGGTAAAAAGGAACTGGTAAGGGAGTTGTTGAACCAGGGGTGGGGGTGTTAATGGCTCTCCCTGAGGAGACATGGTCGAGCTATTTCACTGGACTTGGACTGAGGGAGGACCTCCTTGGCCTGACCTTAATCCGGAGAAATAAAGGCAGAGCGAGAGCAGCAAGTCCATCCTCTGCATAGAGGAAAGACCCATTATCACCAGCAGCCATTTTTTAGGTCCTGACCCAAAAGTGTGTGTGTGTGTGTGTGTGTGGTGTGGTACATACAAATGTATTGTGTTGTGGCATAGACTGTGTATAAAGAGTGTTGTAGATGACTGAGTAGTAAGTGTTTGTGTGTCCATATTGTTTGATTGCTTGTGATCCGGGTCTGTGTTTATTGCAAATTTCTATTGTGTATCAGTAGAAACAGACAGTGTGAAGAAAAGGCCTGTTGCTCTTCTCCTCAAACTCTTGTATGAGCTCATCCATTTCATCCTCCATGTCCTCAGTGTGCTGGATCTGCGGGGCGAAGGAGGAGGAAGCAAATTAAACAGCCTGAATCCACATCACACCTATTTAACACCGGCAGCATTTTCATTAGGTGACTGTCATTTTGGAAATATACTGTATGGAAGATTAGGTCCACTTAAGAACACTATTTGTATTACTGAAGTAGATAGCTATACTGAATGCTTTTTTATTATTAAACCATAATGTCATAAATAACTAATTTTTGTTGTAAAATGCCCTCAGTGTGCATGTACAACAGCATTTAAGAATCTCAGTAGGAGACACTCACACATTGACACAGCTCACAGATGAGGAAGGCGCCCAGCGTGGCTTCCTCGTGGTTATCCTGAATGTCTACATTGATAACATGCACAGGCTGCAGAGTCTCCTGTTCTCTTGAATTCAGATCTGGGGAGCAACAACAGATGAAAGAGAAAGAGTGAGGTAAAAAGTAAAAATTTGGGTCTGCATACAAACCATTGTGGGGCATAAATGTAATTATAAAGTGTTCTTGCAAAGGTCTCAGAATTACCAACTATATCCCTTCAATGATTATACATTCATTATGAGAAGCCTTACCCTCTAGTACTTGGTCATAGACTCTCTCTTCACATGTGATGACCAGGTCAAACTTCTCCTTGCAGCTTTGAAAGCGCTCTGGCTTTGATTTGATGCGCTTGTTGCGGTCCAGCATGTGCAGGATGCCATTCTGTGTGTATCTAAAGAGTTGGGAAGTCAAGGAGCACAGCAACAGCGAGAGACACACACTTCAAGGTAATACCCATCACACTATTAGAGACAGGATTGCAATGTCTCCCAAGACTATGATATGGTAAGATATCCATTTGTCTGAATTAGACTGCATATTTTGTTTGCATTGTGGGTCCACCCTTGATGGGTATCAAGTGTTTGTATAACAAGCTACAGCACCCTCTAGTGGTGTCTGAAAAAACTACCACCCAGATGGTCTGGTGAAACAGAAAAAAATAGAAGAATGTAATTTCAGTTAACAGTAAATGTGAAACGTATGTTATTATCAACAAGCAATTCTGATACAAATACTCCATGTTTCTAAAATGTAACCAAAGTAGTCCATCTTGCTGCCACTACATGGCCACCCTAAAAGAGATTGCCAAATATAGGCTATAAATAAAAAAGACCAACCACCATGGTGTATTGTCGATAATAGTGGACTATATTTTTAAGAAATCCATGCAAAGTTGCAAGAATACAACAAATATTTTTGTAAAAGGCAGTATGTACATATTCCATTTACAATACATTGGGATTTACAGGGCAGCTAGTTTACAGTTTGTATCAGCACCTTTGACATGCAGGAATACAGACAACCTACCGTGGGGTGGCAAAGGTTACACCTGCAATACAGTATTACCATCAGCAGGTAAAAAATTGGTGAAGCACACGTATACTACTTTTAAGCCTAGATGTTCAAATAAGGCCTTTTTAAAGAGAATAACTCAAGATGCCCTTGACATGATTAACTTCTAAAAATATGCCTATATTTAGCCTAGTCTTTAATTAATCAAAGTAATTAGCTGAAGAAAAATTGGAGATATTCCAGGAATAAATTAAGCCTTAAAATATACCAACCAAGGGGGCAGGTTTACCTTTAATCTGCTAACTGACATTGGCAACATGGATCCCTAGAAGTTTATCAATGAAGACCAAAAAATACTCGGTACTTAAATAAAGGAACAATAAAAAACAAAAGTTTGACCGTTTTCAAATGTGTAAAGAAAATGCAATGGAAGCTATTACAGGTTTCAAGGCTCCAGCTCCAAGACATTACAGGCTTTTTGTATCGGGGTCCAAGGATTTCTGAGTATACGGTTTGGCAGCATGTGTATTTATAGTCTCACTAATGAGGACCCACACAAGTAATTAATCTTCATTTGTTGAACTTACTTTATTAAAACTTTGGAGTACTATAGTCAATATCTTACTCAAAATTTAAGATGCAATACCGAAAGCCAGTTCTTTGAACAGGGAAACAGCAGAGATGAACTTTTGTTATATGCTCCACTGGGTTTGTTCAGTCAGTGTCAACTTTTCTCCACTGTTTTACTTTGCTAATGGGAGCTCACCAGTGGTTTAATACTTCGCCTTTTAGTTTTAGTATTGAGTTACAGCAATTTACCAGGTCAGAAAAAGATAATATTTTTGTCTAAAGTGCTAGTGTTACTCAAACTGCAAAAATATCAAATTGAAAAAAATGAAGAACATTCATTTGTTAAAAACATAGGGAAACTGCACTAGCGCGGAACAGTGGTAACATAACCTTTGCAAATACTCAATATAAGCTAGGATTTTAGAGTTGAATATAGAGTAAAATCTGATGGTCTCAGCAAAAACTTATGATCTTCACCAAATTACACTTACTGTTGTATTGCAAATGTTTTTTCCACCCATTGTATATTACAGGTTTAACAACAAAATATATCTAACACAATCCCTGCATGTGATTTACCCATCGGTGCAGTCCCATCTGCTGTGCCGTTCAAAACGTATTCACACTTGGATAAAGTCCCCTAAATGGATAGTCAAACAAGATACATGTACATACGTCATGTCTACTTATCTGTTTCCCAGTATACAGTATAAACGTGTGTGAGTGTGTTTGGAAAAGTGAGTGAGAAGGGGATACAGTTCCTTGTCCTTGCGGACCAAGTCGTTGTACATCTGTACATATGTCGTTTTGAAGTCATACACATTTGGCTTATCCGGGGCAGGACCGGGTAGCTTCACATGAGACCCTGTCCCAAATGAACGCACATCAAATCCACGTTTGCTGCAAAAACGAAAAAGGACAAGACAGTAAATTACATAACATTTCGAACATCACCACTAGACAAGAAAACATTACACAAGAGCCAAATGCAGTACCAGCGTCTTTCCACGATTAAGTAAAAGGTATCCAATGAAGTCAGCTATTGAAATTGCCTTCTCACATAAGTTTTACGTGTAATGTAGAACATGGTCCTGTTTTATGTCACAGGCTGAATTAGGACACCACTGGACACTAAAGTGCATAGGCCCATTCCACCTTGTCCCCCGTTACATAAGAGATTACCTTTTAATATTGAAACATTTAGAGATTTTTTTTTATTTTTTTATTTCAGCTAACCACAAGGCTATTTTGGCTTGTAAATAATGTACAAGACAGAAGTTAACTGCTTCCCACTGACAAAAGAACAGCCATTAGGGAATGAGATCAAGTGTGACATATTTGACAGTCTCAGTCCAGCACACATATTTGGTTTAAAATTAATCCATAAAGACAACCATTGTAAATGGTGTGTGGGAAAAGGGGACTTGTCAAAGCGGCTAAACCACCCGATGTTGCAGAGGCTGCAGTTGCTCCCTTCCGGAATATTCCCTCCAGGGGGGCGCTCTAGTCAGCATGTGGGGAGAATTAAAAAAAAAAAACCCCATTTGAGTCGGTATATTGAAACCCCTGAATCTGTTTAAAAACAAAATCTGTGTGGATATTTACTTTAGGCAAACGCAAACCTGAAACCTAGCTAGCTAGTCTAGTCAGTAGGCGTTGAAAGTACGCCCTAGCCCGTGTGACACTCGAAAGGAGCGAGTCCATTGTTAACTGCGTTGAGGCCTGACGGACTGTCTGCCACCGTGTCGGCTTGACTCGTGACCGGCTCAGGAAACGGCTCGATAACGCGCAGATTTGGTTCACTTCATTGTTGTTTTCCTTTTGTTCTCCTCCCGGCGGTTCATCTTTACCTGAGGATACTGTGCGCTTCCATACTGCGGTTCTGGTTGCTCGAGCACACAACCGCTACTCGCAGCGGGTGGCTCGGCATTGCGTCTCTCCGGCTGAAACTAACCGACACAAGCTGTCAGAAACTATACAGAGGTAGTTCGTTTGCTCCCTGAAAAAAAACAAAAACAAGACAGACCCCTTTTGTTACGCTAACTAAGAAAACGTTTCGATTACAAATGCTGTGCGACTGGCTCGCTTTCTTATGATGCAGGAAGTTAAAATGGCGGCGCCCCGTTAGCGACTACGGCTTTATGAGTGATGTCATTTGAGGGCGGGGTTTCCTACTAGTCACGCTGCAAAATGTGGCAACGTAGACGTGACGTTAATAAACAGAAATGTGACTTTCCTTGAAAGACACTTTACTATTTACTACATTAAAATTGGCCATGAGGGCACCCGGGGCATTTTCCAAAAATAGGTACACACTTTGTGATACAAATGAGTAAGTAAATAGGCTTATGCTGCTGCGGAAACAAACCATTGTGAAAAACGCAAAATACAAAAATACCCTCGATATAGGCCCAGGCTACAAGTTGACAACGAGTTTGTGTTAGCACTGCAGACACAGTGCGTAGACGTATCTTGATAATATAGTTTCTTGTTTATATCCATAAATCAGTTCTGAACAGACAACTGCATATTTTTACTCTTCCTATAGGCTACACAACAATCTACCTCTATGATTTTGATAAGGTTCCCCACCATTCATATGTTACTGCATCTGTACAGTGTATAAAACAGCAGCAAAATTGTATTGTTTTACTATATCATATTGTATTTTGCTGTGTACATTCTTCCAACTGGACTTTTTTGTTTCATCTGATCAAGATGATGTTGTATACCCTGAGATATCATTTTCAAATAAAAACAAAAAAGCTTAATAATGGGATCAAGCCCCAGTGATTCAGACACCTAGTGTCTGTTTATAACAATATCTTTTTAATTTTTGTCTTTTCTTTATTCCTGTAAATTGTCCAGGGATGTGAGGACAAACACATGCAAACACTTTATCACACACAAGGAGAAAAAACAGGACAGCTGTAAAGTATTAAAAATGACCTGTTGATACTTTATTCACTGACAGCAGGACTTTATGGCGTTCTAACTAAAAATGTTTGGCACAGTATTTGGAGATTGTACACCAGATTGTATTACCTTTCACAAAATGGTATAAATACTGTATGCAGAAACAAAAGCAAAACTAGACAGTTTAATGGTTTAGTCAAGTGGAAAAATTGAATACAGTAAAGTTTTATTTTCCAATGTTGCAGCAAACAAGAAGACAGAACAAGTCTGGACACTTTCACAGGCTGCATATTTAGCAAAAACTGTTGTTTCTGATGCGCTCAAGCCATGTCATTAATTGTATAGCTGTATAAGCTGCCAGCATACAGACTGACATACTCAATCACAGACAACCTTAAACAAACAACACAGTAAACTACTGTATGATAGTAAATGTAGATTATCAGTACTTTTGGTTCAGTGCATCCTCGCAGAGGTTGAGAAAGGCATGTTATTTGCTGACCCACAGTAGTTTGTGCTTCAATTCAGTTGTAACAGGGTGTTTATATCATTATGTGGATGACTGAAAAGTAAGTTGGCTATTATTGACAGTGAGTGGCTATGATTGTGAGATTAGATATGGTCATTATTTAAGTTGAATGTAAGCCATTTTATTTATTAACAGTGCATCTTGGATTCAGTGTCACATCAGTGATGTGAGTGAGTGCGGTAGGAGTATGTGTGCTGTGTTGTGGGGCTCATGATATTTTCAGTGATGTATGCCACCAGCAAGCAGATGATGACTAGCATCACGCAAATAGCTCCACCAACCGTTGTCATGGCGATCACAATGTCCTGCATCCCAGATGGTGGCAAGGTAAACTCTACACAGTCCCGCTGGTCTGCTTTCTGAGCTGGATCGAAGTGGGCCAGGGAGCGCAGGCAGATGCGGTAGGGGATGTTCTCATGCAGCTCAATCAGGAGAAAGTCCCTGCAGCCAGATCCAAGATGGACACCAGCACACTCAAATTGAGTATAGCTTCCATTCCACCAGCAGCTTAACTCGTAGCCTGCACGCTTGTGTCGTCGGGCAACGAAAGCAGTGTGTGATCTTTCCTCTCTTGTTAAATTTGTCCCTGGATCCCCATCGCCCTTCTGACCAGCTACAGTCTCTTTTGTCTTTACGTCTCGGCCAGTTATTGTGGATTCTCCCTCATGGGTCCACTGTAACAGTACACTGCCATTGATTAGAATATTTGCCACCAGATTCCTGAAAGACACCACTGTCCTGCAGTCTCCCTTGTGACACTTGTACCCAAACAGTGTGTGTCGAAAACATAGCTGGCCCCCAATACCTCCCTCAATCACTTGGTAGGCACACAGTGGTGACACCCCTGCCTCCAGGCTCCAGTTTGGTGCCCTGCCAGACCTTTCAGTTATCACAGTAGTCATATTGCCTCTGCTGGTGTTGAAAGAGGAGCTATTCACTCGGCCAGTTGCCTCTTTTAACTTACTTGGCCTACTTTCGTGGCTGTGACTGCCATTAGAACTGATGTTTGTCGTTTTTAGCCAGTTTTGGGTCCCCAAATGATTCCTGCCTCTAGCCTCTGATGAGGATGTTGTTGTTGATGATGCTGTGCTGCTGCGATGAGATCTGCTGGACCCTGCTGTCTGGTGTAATGTGCAAAGCAGGAGTGCCGATAAGGCGAGCAGTGGTGGTCGTTTTTGGCTTTTCATCTCACGTCCTCGCGTCGAATTATTTTCTCTCACAGTGGATCAGATGGGCGATGGTAGGCTACAAGGCGGGCTGATGTCTGCCATAAGATCAGCTCTGCCTCAGTGCACACGACGAAATCCGTGTGAACAGGGAAAGCTCGTCCATGGGCGAGAGGAGCGGTTATGCATCTGCGAGAGAAAGACATAAAGAACATTTAGGTCTACCGACATTTAGTCATGCGGCTCCATGCCAGTAAAATATTCGAGTGCGAACTAGCAGCTTGCAGGATAAAGTTATTAAAGCCTAAACGATAATAAATGCCACCCCGTGCAGTTTTCCACTCACAGACATAAACAAAAAAAAAAAAAAAAAAAAAACTCACTTACTTGTTTCGGTTGGACGAGTGGACCCGGCTATCGTGCCACCAGATTCGCTTTCGCCTTCCTGTCTGGCTTGACGTAAAGGGTTTGATTCCTGCTGTGCGAGCGTGCACGTGGAGGAGCGCGCTTCGCGATGTGCTTGGGAGCGTGGGTGCGTGCACAGAATAGATATTTGTAGTCATCAACAGTCGGTTTGTGAGTCATCATCCCACACAGTGCAGGTCTCTGTCAATAACGGAGAAAACAACCAGGGTGCTGACAGCGCTGACGGATGGAGGGCTTTAACCAAAACTTGCATCCTACATGCTGCTTAGCTGCAGGTCGAGGAAGAGTAGGCCTGGCAGATCAGAGCTACAGAGCTGTACAAAAAGACTCCCACAGACAAACTACAAGTGTCACGTTGATCCTAATCTTGTCTTAGTTTAACTTTTAGTGTCCCAGAGAGACAAATGTTTTAGAAAAAATGTCGCTTAGAGAAAGGGCATCATTTAGCTTTAACCAATTTAAAGCAATATTACATTTCTAGGCTATAGCCTAATCATCATTTATACTCATTATTTTGCTAATATGATAAAATGAACAGAATCAGTCTTTATTCAGATTAAAACTGACTCAAAATTTCCTTTTAATATAGAAGCACAGTCAACATTTTCTGATTGGATTTTTTAAATACACTTAAATGTTTAATCTTAGTGCCATGTCCATCTTTTTCTGACCTCAGATTTAGTTATGCTCGCGGTTAACTACAGTTGCCGTGGTGCTTTTAAATACAGTTTAAATTCCAAATACACAATTCATACTCATGTTTTCACTGCAAGTGCAAGAACCAACGAGTTTTCATAGTTGCATCTAATGCCCCCCTACTCTCACTTTTGGTTACATGGCATTTATTAATGACAATTTGTATGTACAAATTGTCAGAGTTTACACATCAAATAAATGAACAATATGCTATGTTTTTTGGTGCAAATGGTAGAAATGGACAAGTCAAAGAAATTCACTTTATTTTTTTATTTTCACAATAGGGGCATTAAGTTCAATTCAATCAGGAGAGACATGTTTGCAGATATGTAAACAAGATTTATTGTACAGCTCAAATAAAATGTACAAAGTGGCGAGGAAAAGAGGCAATTAGACTCATCACTATACAAATCTTTTGTATATCTAGGGGTAGAGAACCATCAGACTTTAGGTTTAGCAGGAAGGTGAACGCCTCCAACAGCTGATTTGAGTTAGGTAGAGCATTGATTAAGAGTGAGGTCTTCCTGAAAGAATTTACGCTCAGAAACATTTCACTCAGGAGAGACTTGTAGCAGATATGCGACAGTTATACACAGCATTATGAAAAATACATTTATTTGGATAACAGCTAAATTGATTTAGAAGTGCATCAATTAATAGTTAGGTCATCCTAAAAGAATTTACGCTGAGCTTCATTTGTGAGACAGAAGGATGTTGCTGCTGGTTTTTCCTGGGTTCAACTTATTTTAGTAACTGTGTTGTATATATAGAAAGGGCTGAGGATAGTAGCTTGTGTTTTTGTTTTAATTTTATTTTTTTAATTTCTGCTGTTTATTGATCCCCAGTGGGGAAATTACAATTTGTTGTATGGAATTGTAACGGGAGATCATCAGGTCATTTTATTCGGCCCTCTGATAGTGATGACTTAAACTCTACAGCCTCAAAAGTTAAATTATACTGGACCTCTCTGGGCACAACTGTAATTTCTGTTGAATGAGGTTATAGCCATATGTTCTCTATATAAAATCATCATGAACAAAGAACATCTATAATGATTATTAAAAACAAGTTTAATCTCAGTCACAATGGACAACATGTATGAGCAATAATTGCCTTGTTCCAAGACAGAAACTTGGCAACTCAGTAAACAATTAGTACCAAGGGAGAGAATGAACAGCTGACTAGCAGGAGAAACATATGCTGCTTCACAGGGACTGACTAAGCTCCGTTGGGCCCTTAAAGGTTGAACAGGGTAATTAGTCAAACCCGTTGCGTAAATCTGCAGTTTATATTATATATGATGGTACGAAAGCTATATTTTCATTTAGCTAAACTATTAACACAATTAAAACTATTAACATTAGAATTACTGAACAAAATAGAGCAGATTGCTGGTCTTTCATAACATGCATTTCCATATAGTTAAGTGACGATTTAGAATTAATATTTTAATAGGATCAGGCTGTTATAAACACAACAAATAACAGCAACCCACACCTGTTGATGTGATTTTTCAGTTCAAGGGACAGCGTTGCATTTGCAGTTGGTTAGTGATGTGGAAAGAAAACAAGAAAATGCTTGCCTCCACATGTGCACTCAATGCGTCAACATATTAGATTAAATTGACCTTGAGCCTGGTCAGCAAAGATGAAACCTTCTATGTGACAAATTGACAATTTGTTTGTCTTTGTACATATATAAAATGCCATGACGAGCATCAACAGTGTTAGAGGGGCTCATGAAGCCCTGATGTTCACTCACATGCTTGTCAACAAGAAAAAGCTAACCATGTCGCCGTGCCAAGGATGATGCCATGTCAGAGGTCCTCACTTTAGATGCTATTTTGTTTGGGTTCTTGGTCTTTTCAGGCATCCTTGGAAACATCCTGGTCATCCATGTGGTGAGTTAAAATGGAGAATAGTAATTGTTGATTGAGCTGAATGTTCAGGGTAGGATTATTCTCAGTCTGTCTTGCTTATACTCTCAGGTGTTTCAGTCAGCGGTTGAGACTCCGTCTCGGAGACTCCCTCCCTCTGACACAATTTTGGTGCACCTGTCACTGGCCAACCTGCTGACCTCTCTTTTCCGCACAGTACCTATCTTTGTGTCAGACCTGGGCTTGGATGTGTCTCTGTCTCCAGGCTGGTGCCGAATCTTCATGCTTCTGTGGGTGTGGTGGCGAGCTGTGGGTTGTTGGGTGACTCTAGCACTCAGCGCCTTCCACTACACCACCCTGAGGCGACACCACGCGGCCTTTGGACCTCTCACACAGCAGAGGGACAGGCGGCGGGTTTGGATCATTCTGGGGCTTGTGTGGGGGGCAAACCTGGCCTTCTCAATTCCAGCTCTGGTATATAGCACTCATGTTCATGGCAACAGTACTGTGGAGCTAATGGTGATCAGCTGCACCACCAGGCCTCTCCTGGGCTGCGTCTGGGAGTTCCCCTCCAACCAACAGGGTGCAGCCTTCGCCTCTTCTTCGCTTGCAATTAATGAGGTATTGCCACTGGTGCTGATGGTTTGCACCAGTTCAGCCACACTTCATGCTCTGGCAAAACACATTCGAGCTGTTGCCTCAGTGGCAGAGTCAGGAGGAATCCATGGGCATCCGGACAAACACGTGTCCACTGAACGCAAAGCAGCTCATGTAATCATGTTGCTGGTGTTGCTCTTCGTGGTCTGTTGGGCGTTGCAGGTTGCTGCAGTGACATACTACAACTATGATAGGGGACAACACGCTCAAGGGTTACTGACTGTGGCTCAATTCTCTGCTTCGCTGTTTGTAGGATTCAGTCCCGTAGTGGTGGCCCTGGGACATGGCAAGCTAAGGAGGAGAATCATGAGTATGGTCCTGATGCGGTTTAAAGTTCTTAGATGTCACAAGGAAGACACTGAAGAAGTGGGTAAATCCCCAAAGACTAAAAGAAAGAAAGGGAAACTAACTGTTTTTATTATTCAAAAGGAGAGGAAGGTCATAAAAGTGAAGGACAAAGTTAAAGCAAACAAATGATGGAAAGTGTGACTACACTGATACTAAAGTACTGTTTATTTATGCTTATTTTGAGATATGTCAAGCCTTTTAATGCAAGTCAAACTGAAACACAAGATGTCATAATTCTGAAGTCATTACAGTGCAATCAAGCAGGGGATTTCTTTTAGTTTTATTGTTGAAACAATTTCATCCAATCCAATGTATCATTGATTCTTTGTTATTTCTTTTGAGCTAAGAAGATCCTACTCTAATCCTTTGAGTTTAAGCCAGTATCACATCCAATGTATCAATAGGCTTTACAAGCCAACAATAAAAACTTTCCAAGTGAACGCTTTCAAATAAAATGAAGTGCTTTTTTATTTATTTTATTTTGACCATTTGTTTAGACTGTTAAATAAAGCCATCACATTATCTGTCAGCCCTGTCTACATATTTAATAAATGGGGCAATGTTGCACAAAGTCTTGTAACCTTAATTACTTTTTAGCACTTTGCCTCTCTATTGAGTCCATCAGTCCAACTCCAGTCACACAAATGCACATGTGGAGGTTTTGAAACATCACATGTTGATACCTTTAACCATGAACCTCCACAAGTTTTTTTAGGGAAGTTGAGACAAGTAGCAGTTTATAATTAGCCGTATTGTGGAGCTGCCCAGGGCTTTTGTCAGTGAGAGAGAAAAGAATGAATGAAAGCACGCATACGCCGGTGGCTAAATGCCAGAATAACAGGTGACATGGCGATGAAGGCAATGTGTGAAAAGCGAGAAATGACCAGAAGAAACTCCACAGATGATCCACGGTTGTAGTTGAAATAGTTGACTGAAATAACGCTGGTTCCCCAGGATGCAATGAAGAGCAATATGAGAGCGAGAATCACCTGGAGAAACACACACAAAGAATTTAGTTGATTTCAACCTTGAAGATAGTGTGAGTACATTATCTTTAAATAAGCCAAACTACAAAGAGCCATGTAAAAGTTCAATTTTCGAAAAAATAATTTACCTATCCACAGCTCATCTACATCATAAACATGGCTTCAGCTAGCTCTTCACAACCACAACTACAAAGCCTCCACCTTCCACCCTCCTCTTCCTCACCTTGGCTGCTCGTCTCTCAGCAGGAACACGTTTTATTAAAGGTGCATCCTTTCCCAAACTCTGAGTCCTGCCATAGGTGTAGAGTGTGTAAAAGGAGCCCAGGCTGGTAAAGACCATAAGCATTATGGGAAGTACTTCATTAACGACAATAGATGCAGTGGCATAGGCCAGGCCATGGAATCTGGAGGGAAATTTCCACACACAACCCAGCAGGGGGCGAGTTGTGCTGCTCACCAGCATCAGGGTCTGAGAGAGGAAGAAAGATGAGTGGGACTGGAGGAAAGAGGGTGAATCATACATTTAGCTATTAAGGGAGAGGAATTCTATCCAAAGGAAACGATTTCTGATCGGTTTGAAGTCAAGCATAAATGCAGACCTCTTACTTCAGATGAATACACTGTGGTATTGCAATTCTGCCGATTTCAGTACTTTCTGTACCACCTAGAAATTCTTTGGTACCACTTATAGGGAAGAGATTGCTGCAGCTTAAATTCTGTTGGAATGATTAATAAACTAAAATAAACTATCCACAAATTAAACTTTTTTTAAGTGTAACCCCATTTAATCTACATCAAATTTTTGTTGTTCAACCCTCCTGTTGTCCTCGGGTCAAATTTAACCCCTTTAGAAAATGTCTATATCTGAAATATCGTTTTTTTTTTAATCAAATTAAAAATGGTTAAAAATGGTTTGGATACCTTACAACACTCTTAGTAAATACAATTGATCACTTTCATTCCTGACTAAACTCATCTGAATACGTTCCTCTGATTTTAACTATCAGTCAAAATAATTCAGAATTTCTGCTTTTTTAACTCAAATATTAGGTATAATTCTATGTAAATGAGGGTTATTGACCATGAATTCCAAAAAGTAGTATAAAACTAGTGATAGCAAGGTGGTGTTAGTGAAAACTTCTGAAAAAAGTCTGAAAAAGGGATGAAAACGTCAAATTTTTCGGGAGGACAACCAAGCAATTTTACTTTGCTTACTATAGTATTTTCCTCATCACAAAACATTTCTAAACTTTTAAGGAAAATTCCAATGTTTCAACACCAAACTCCTTTACAATGTTACATTTTTATGCATGCTATACAGACATGTAGATATAATAGTTGTCTAATTTAACATCAAGTCTGCACTATTTTTTGTCAATGTTACTGTTGTGTGGTAATGCAGCCTACATTACCTTTCTAAGGTAAGGTCATGATAATGTAACTAAATTGTAACAAAAATAAATGCAAAGTTGTGAATAACTGGGATGGATCACACAATGAAAGAGAAGGATATTTCCATCCCGTACAGAAGTTAACGGAACCAGCCTCGAACATGCACATTCCTTAGCATGGTGTGCAAAATGAGCTGTGATGTAAAGTGTAGGCTACATGAATTGTAGGAAATATGCTGAAACATTAAAAACCAAAGGTGTGGTCCTTTAACTTAAAATAATGTAGCCCCCTGTTGAAGCAAACTCTTACCTCTGTGCTGTTAATGTCCCCATTAGTGGAAAATATATAAGCAGGAATGGAGTAAATAAGATTGAGAAACCAGATGAGCACCAGACTCAGCAGTAGTGTCCTAGGAATTCCCCGGCATGCGACAGTAGGAACCACACGCCTCAGTGTCCGGAAGTGGAACGCACTGAGAAAGAGCGTTGACCAAACATTGACCGATCGCAGCCACACCCAGACAACCATGAGGTACCGACACCACCCTTTGGATGAGTACATCTGTAAAAGAAAAGAAAGATGCATGTTCACAAATTTTGAACTTTTCCAGACTAATATCTTGTAGCCTGCTCACACTTATCTCCTGCACGCACAAAGAGGTGTTTTTCACCAACTTTACTGATATGTAACTCACCTTGTGTCTACTACAGTTTTCAGCTATGGTTTATTGTGGCAAACACAAACTTCAAATTCAAAGCAATAAATTCACTGACAGAGCGGAGGGACATGACGTGACCTTTGGAATGTTTAGGATGCAGATCATTGATGTTAGGTCTTAGGACAATACAAGTAGTTTAATGCTGCTAAACCTAGTCCACACATTTGAAGTGAAATTATATTAGTGGGATGTCTATGTTTGAATCTGATCCAAATCTTACCCTTTCATTATCAGAGTCATTATTTTGTAAATAAACCTTGTAACCCCCCTAAAATAGAAAAGAAAAATAAGAACGATGAGCCGGAAAGGAACTGAACTCCCTTCAATGGGCCGTAATTCTCATCATTAGTGCAAAAGAAGTCAAACAAACAACATACCCTTTGAAACAACTAAATTGCGACTCACTGTCAATCTTTTTTTGTGATCAAATTATTTTAGTTTTCATGTTCAACTCATTGTCAATCTTAAAGACTATTCGTCTTAAAGACCACATACCTTGACTCCCATGTCTGATATGACAATCAGCAAGTTCCTCATCAGAGACACAAGCAGGTTAGACAGTACCATGTTCATGATTATGATGTCCGAGGTACGTCCCCCAACACGGTCCATTATCACACTCTTACCAACCACCACAAAAACAGTGGTATTACCCAGGATGCCCAGTATTACCAGGATTGTATAAAAGGTAATTTGCACAGTGGACGCAGAGACAAGAAGTCCCATCCCCATAAGCTTGGTGTCTCCATCCGTCTTTATAGAGTTGTTCTTTGAAGCCATTATCACAACAACCTTGTCTATGACGTTTTAACAGCTGGAGTAAAGTCTTAAAGCTTGTTCCATCTTCATTTTAATGTATGTCAGATGAATATATATCAGCCTTCTTCACCTTGCATGTTGCCAACATATAATGCACCTCACCCCATTGGCAGCTTCTGGATCTTCGCAGGTACAGTCACTTACCTATGACACTACCTCATGGGGCTAATGAAAGAAGATTATCCTACTGTGTGGGTCTGCACAACAAAAAACTGACAGCACAGGGGTCTTTGTGCTCCAATCTGATGAGACAATCTCTGTTAGGCCATCAGAAAACCAAGAAGCAACACAATGTATTATGCCTTGGGGAGCTTGAGGTGCATGATAATGAAACACAGGAGATTAATCAGCTTCCCTGAATGAAATGTGCTGTCTTTGTGACTTGATTCGCTTCGCCATCACCCTCTGGGAAGTGGAAGCGTTTTTTGTTTATGTGCATGTACGATCTTGCTTGTAGGTGGGTTATCAGCAATCAAATTTGGCCTAATTTCCACTAAGGCTAGATATGCCCCTATCAAAAATGAGTAAAGGCAAAAGTCAAAAATAAGATTTGCGCATAGGGTGCGAGAGGTTCTGTGTTCATATCCCATAAGCCCCCATTCGTCACTGGTTCAGGAATTGTGACAGGGAGGTTACTTTGCACAAGAGATATTTTAACAACCATAAAGTAAGATTATTTAAAATAAGCTAAACAATTGGGTGTGGAGATCAGCAGATATTAAAGCAATGCCTGGATGTGTGGAGTATGAAGATGTTGCAAGGTGCAAAAGGAAAAACAATGCAGTTAAATATACAATATGTCTAACAAGTAATATTTAAATCTTACAGTTACCAATTTAGGTCTGCAAGAAATACATATACATACCTTAAACAGCAGCTGTGGTACATTTTTCCTGATATTCCTATAGGTATGATTCAATTAAACATATAATATATATATATATATATATATATATATATATATATATATATATATACCTATAGAACAAATAAAATCAGTGGGTGCATTATTGTAATTGTAAGATGTTTTTCAGTCCTATCCATTTCATTCTATATGTGCAATTTAAGTTTTAGTAACGGATTTGTGTGTAGTGTTTGTAATGTGAAGTCATAATCTATAATGAAATAACCTCTAATCATGATAAAACCAAGATCACCATTTACTCTGTTGGCAGTTTTTGCATGCAGCCAACAGCCACAAGGTGGTCCCACAAACAATAAAATTCCACAGAAGACTAATGCTTTCAAGCAGAATTCCCCGCACCCTCAACACACTCTTCCAATTAAAATTCAATGGACATTGTGCAAATATCTTTAATAGAATCGTTGTTCTCTTTTACCAAAGAAACATTTTACCAGATACTGTATACATGGCCCCAAATTCAGTAGCATATCTATACATTTCAATACAATACAAATAATTAAAAATGTCTTCACAGTACATTTTCCCTATGAGCGCTTCCAGTGTGACACATGATGTAATGGCTAAATGTCCATCACTAAGTGCAACCAAGAGAAAAATGGATGTACATAGCTTTGCACTGATGAGTTAAATTTTTGTGTTATTATACCGCTGTGTGTAACACAACCTTTTTTATGGTAATACATTTGCATTGTTTTCACAAGAGAACACTGCTTTTATAAACGCTGCAAGTTTAAGCAAAACATTAACAGACAAGGCTGTAATCCTCTAACTTGGCATTTAACGCTTCTTCAGCTTCAGGCTGTTATTAGTTTATTCAACGTTTATGTGAAAACTAGTTGAAGAAAAATAAGTACATTTGTTGGAGGGTCAACATGACCTGTTTGGTTCCAGACCTCTGAATTGATGGTCACATAACATCATCTTCTTTTCTCCAATTTAAAATGAACAATGAAGTGGAAAAGAAATGCTTTTCTGCCTGATTATCAGGCTTCTGATTCAGCTTCTGAGCTTATCAAGACACTTGTATTTTTAATTACATAGCTATAGCTCCACACAGTGTTTTGTGGTTTAATGTGCCTCAATTCATTTTCTCATGCTTAGCTTATATCAGGCGTTGCAACCAAAACTTTACATTTACCACATTATAAGAACTTTGAATACTTGCACAGAGATGAGAACTTTTTACATATAATTTCAGATGTGTTGGAACAAATTTCTGATACTGTGGTGGAAAACCTTCCCGCTAAGTTGGTAATAAAAGTGAATGCTCAATTTTGCTTAGCCATTGTGAGGACAGAGGGCTGGGGTCATGTGATAAAGCCTTTTCTGTCACTTAAATTCATTTTAAGATGAACATTTTAACTTGATTATATTATTATTTATAATCTAGTCCTGCTCAAGATATGCATCCAGCTCTTAAAATGCTCAATTTCACAAACTGTTTTGCTCCAGCAGCCTGATTGCTGCAGACTCTGATTGTTGAACCCACTGACTGGATTCTATTTATAAGAGAAAGACAAATGAGAAATTACAGTTCCCTTTAATGAACCAAACCTGTGATGTATGAGCATAATTGCAGGACTTAAGGAAAAAAAACAGTTAATAATGTTCAGCTCAGCCAACGTGTGTGCCTCTCTGCAGTGCAGCATAACCCGTCTCCTCGGCCCCAGTCATAGACCGGGGACACACACACTCGACTGCTCGGTGCGAGGCGCGTGAGACGCGTTGAACGAGAAGTAGGAGGCAGGTACATGGAGGCAATGAAGAGCTTTGAGAAGGAGTTGTGGGATAATTCTCTTTCCCAGCTCAGCCAGTAGCCTTTCAAACCTTCATGATGGGCCTTCCATGTTACCTGCACCTCCTGACGCTCCAGGGTGGTTAACTGAAGGTCGGCCAGAGCTGGCAGAGCTGCTGTAGGATAAAAAAAAAATAGAGGAAAGAAAGGTCAAGTAAAGCTAATGCAGCCTTCAAAAGCAGGAATGATTCACAAATTAACTCTAAAGGTCAACATTAAATAAAGAGATATAAACAAAAACTAGCTTTTAACCAAAGACAACCAAATTCAGTAAAAGGAACAACATCTGTAAGACACAAACAGACATAAAAACATAGTATACAAACCTCACAATGAATACGTACCCTCTTGAGTGCATGCCCTTACAGACATGGCTCTTTCTTTTCCATTCACATGCAGAGCACCAACTGTGACCAGGTACGGAGTGCCCGGCTCCAGGCCGCTCAGCAACGTAGAGTTCTGCTGGTTTGGTAATGTAACGGTGTGGACGTGTCCGCTTGGAATAGCTCCATACTCAACAGTATATTTCTGGACTCGAGCCGGCTGCAGGGGACCCCAGCTCACACGGATCTGACGAGGCCCAGAGTCTGACACAGAGACAACTGTTGGGCTTAAAACATCTGAGGGAAGAGGAGGCAGAGGGGTGACACATACACAGGGTAGACGATGACTAGCTGCAACAAATTCAATAGTAATACATTTATACAAACTTTAACAGAAAGAAATGAGGTGAGTTGCTCTCTCGTGGCATGAATATCGGTTGTCTATAAACAAACCATCATTCTTTGACACAAACTCAGCCTGTTGAATGACTGGGTCTACAGTTTTGTGTTATTTTTTTATAAAAGAAAAAGGATCTGCAATATGCAAAATTAACAATAACAGCAAGTGTATTTTTTCTCCTCCTTTTCTTCTGTCGTGAATCCAGTGTTTCCATGATTAAATCCATGTTTTTTAAGCACATTACAGGATAATAAAACCTTTTAAATACTCTCACCAGGAAGTGTAGTGAAGTCAACAGAGAGTGTGTCAAACAGACTCTGGTTGGACTCTGGGCGGAGGGCAGCTGTGTAGGTGGTTTCAGGCTGCAGTTTGGTCAGCTCTGCCCAGCTGGAGTCGCCTGGGAGAAAGCGTCTAGTTTCAGTGTCCGTTTTCCACCTAGATTTGTACGAGAGCTCATAGTAACCGTTGTTAGGGCTCAGAACAGGACGCCACTGCAGCACAGCACTGTGGGAAGTCAAGTGAACCACGCGCAGCCGTTCTGCACGAATAATTTCTTTAGATAACAAAAGATGAAAAGAAAGAGCGAGAGGGGAGGGTGAGAAAAAAATGTAAAAAAACACTTTTTCTGTCTAAAAATAACTGACTGAAATCTGACATGGAACTATTGCTCTCTTCTGTGCTAAACCTCATATTTCAGCCAATCACACACACGGACACGCACACACAGACACATAGACACACACACACCACACACACACACACAAACACAACACACACAAACCACACACACACACACACACACACACACACACACACACACACACACACACACACACACACACACACACACACACACACACATACTGATAATGGCCTCCCTCAGTTCTTCTGTGATGATGCGATGTTATCTATGTCCACAGAGTAAAGGTGAGACTCCAGTGGAGGTGTTACTGCACGTCGTAACACCTGGTAGTTGCCATGTACTGTAGACACAACTAGAACAGAAACTCCCTTCTCCTTCAGCTCCGACATTGGTTCGTCCACGTCTCCAGGCTGCACACCATCCGTCAGCCACAGCAGAATCTTTGGCACTCTCTCATCTGTCTCTGTCAGAAGCTGCTGGGCCACCCTGAGCGCTGCCTCGGTGTTGGTGTCTCCCTGCAGCTGGCTGACACTCCGCAGAGCTTTCTGCAGACCTTCCTGATTGTTGTGGACGTCCAGGCCGAACTCCAGGTTGGGGTTTGTGCCCACTTGCAGCAGCCCGACTCTTACGTGCCCACGGCCCAATGAGAAGGGGTGAAGCAGCGTGGTTATGAAGTGCAACAGGCGAGAGAACTCGTAGTTTGCTATACTTCCTGAAGAGTCCAGCAGAATGAGAATATGCCCTTCACAGCAGTTTAACACTGTGCACAACAGAAGGAAAAAAGAAAGGTAATTCCAATATATGTTGTTGCAATATTCTTGGCCACTTGGGGGCAGCAGAACAAAGCTATCAACACCAAATTAACATATTATCACCTTTATGTTGATATCGTGTACTTGTTGGTTACACATTATTTACCTATCTAGTAACATTAGGATTCATTTGGATTCATCTTGTTTTTGTTTCTGTTTCTGTAACTAATGACATCAAGCTGTTTTTAAGCATCTTTTCAACATCGCCCCACATCCTAGTTTGCTTTTACTTTGCTAAATCAAGATTTTGGCACGGCTACTCACCAGTGTCGACTTAAAATGAGATTAGATTCAGGCAGATAAGTTGTTCTCTATTGGTTAAGAAAATCATATTCCCCTCCCCCTACAGAAATTGGTTAAAGTGGACACAATTTCAGACTGAAGATTGAAACAGAGTATAACGAGTTCAGGATTCTGTCTAATATCAGACAATAAAATAACAGGCCAAAAAACCAAAACAATGAGCTCAAAAATGCTAAAACTACAGTCAGGTGATAATTCTGTTTTTGCATACACTTTTGTGTATGTGAAAAATGTATTTGATCCATTACTATACTGGTAATTGCAGCTTTAAAGTAGAGTTTCAATTCCCCCCTTTTAAGACATTGGATCAAGGCACAGACAAGTTTTTAATTAATGGATAACATGGAATTTTCATAAAATGTGGTGACTTATTAGGGGCCTTCGCTTAACTAGAAACAATTTCCACTGATGAATTAACCCATCATGACTATATTAATACCTCAGTGATATGACAAAAGGGACAATGATTTATGGTATCTTAGGCAAGACTCATCTTATTGTCACATATGCTATTGCTTTCCAAGGAGTAAGAATGAAGAGCAATAAAAGATATAGGAGCTGTCTTGTTTCATGCATAACGCTGAAATCCTGAGAACAATCTGCTCAAACATTTTCAAAACATGTCAGAAAAATATTGCCTTTAGAAATGCTTTAAATGGCGCTACAGCAGAGGATTTATGATAACTAGGAATAAAGAGAATTGGATCACCAAAGTCGATTTATCATACGAAACCAGAGATTTACATTGTGGATAAATCAGTGACAAAAAACAGCAGTGCAGAGAGAAGAAGAGAAAGCACATCCCACATATTGGGATATCTCCACTTGAATGAACACATACTGGTTACCCCATCTTAAACTTCCATTTCTCAGAAGCCATTATACTCAATTTTTTCATCAAAAAGTCCCCTTCACGGATTCCTTTTCAATGACAAGAATCATCTCTGCCACAGCACCATCCTGCACACACATACCTGGAGACCACTAAGTGTTTCCTAATAATCCTGCTCTCTGCACTTGACTTTTGGTACATTTGGTGCCTGTCGTTCTTGAAATATTGGTCTTATATTACTGTAAGGCAGTAATATACGGTATATAACTACACTACAATTGAATATGATTCTTGACTAAGGATAGGATTGAACATGTGTGCTATATGAGAATAAATTCAACACAAATAGAGTCCTTAATTGTCCCCTACGCCTACAAAATATACACATCTGCTTTATTGCTTCACTTCTTCCATATCCGTCACACTCCATTTGCAGCTCCTCCACAGAAGACACATATTATTTTATTGCAGCAGTGGTCCATAATCATTAAACTTTTATAGGGAAGAAGAAAATAAAGCTACAGAAAAACAAACAAGCAATGAGGAAATGAGGGAAAACAGCAAAATCAGACAAAGAGGTGTCAGCCAATGTCTTAATAATACTTAGATAACAGAAATAAGAACAAGAGACGATGTGCTGGGGAAACAGGGAATATATGGTAATAGTACATGGTGACAAAGGGGAGAAGCTGAAAGGGGAAAATGAGACAGACAAAACAAAAATGAGACAGAAAGATGAGGGGAGATGGTTAGATTAGAGTTGTTGATGGAGATGTAGAGGAACCACTCCATCTTTGCATTCCGCAGAAGAAGAATACATGTGAAGATGTATTTGTGTGTCTGTGTGTGTGTGTGTTCGTGAGAGAGAGAGAGAGAGAAAGCAAGAGAGAGGGAGCGAGATTTGAGCATGTCATCTGTCATTTAATTGGTTTTAAGCTGTGCCAAGGCCATACACCACACTGTAGAGCTGCACAGATGAACGAAAATATGTTAATGATTTCTGTGAAGTTTACTGAGTGCAATATTAACATGTGCCGACATCAAACGGACAGATGGTAGACTACCCAGCCTGTGTTGGATCAAAATCAATGCAGGCTTCTGCTAAACTCTTGCTGATCTAAAACATTTTACACATAAACTGCATGGTGCTCTGCTGCCTTTTAAACCTTTTACAGATTTCCCTGCAGAAAAGGGAAACTGCTAATTAATTAAAAGGTTTAAATGGGGGGTGCCTAACTTAGCTTATAAGTAAAATATTTACTTTTAATTAGCTGTGGCCACCTGAAGTATCTCGACCTTCTCTATGTCAAAGTCAACATCAAGGACAAAGCTCCTATTGTCCTTAAAGATACAGTAATGGACTCTGGAAAATAATAAAACATAAATAATAAACCTTGCTTAAATTACTGAGATAATGCAATTTAACTTTAGTTCAACACTGCACAGATTGGCAACAGTTTTTTATCTAACCTCTTCAGCTCCTATTCTACCAAGCTAAGCATTGATTCTACCTTCAGACCTCTTACATCTGATGATAATTATTTGCTTTCTTGCTGAGAGTTAGATGAGAAGATTGATATCACTCTCATGTTTGAACGCTAAATATAGAACTTGGGACAGCAGCCGGTTAGATTAGCTCAAAGACTGGAAACAGGGGGGAAACAGCTATCCTGGCTCTGTCCAGTGGTAACAAAACCCACCTCTTAAACTCACTGATTAATACATTATATTTTGTTTGTCTAAACCCAACTAACTGTTATGTGTTTAATGGGGCACTACATGTTTGTAAAACCAGTCTTCAGTGGCTCTGCAGGAGCTTAGTCACTCTGAGAAAATAACCCTGATGGCATCACTGTGACATCATCAGGGTTATCTCGTCTTAGACTTTCATAATTATAACAGAAACCCTGTGTTACCAGGCAGGGAGGGTCTAACAAAAAGAGGCTGTTGTAGTGTGATCATACATTATGGGAAATGTATGATTTAGGGGTTTGGAGCTTAACCAATTCTAGGAACTAAATGTAAGGATATCCTAACCTCCACAACAATTTGAGTTTAAAAAAAAAGAAAATCTGTTGTGAGTCCCTCAGCTTATAAAAGTGCAATATTACTTTGCTAGTGTACCCCTGATTCACTCAGGCAGTCACACACAGCTGAAAATGATTTAGGGCTGACTAGTGCTGGTGGACGCACTGTTTACTTGCATATGTTTCTATACACTGGTTGAGGTCCAATTTGGCTGTAATATCTCCAGTGGTGTCATAATTTGGACGAGATGACATATTCCGTAGCTTGTTTCAGTTAATACACCCTGATCATTTATTCCATAGTAAGTCATAAAAACAACTTCAGCTTTTTTCTTTTTTTTTTAAATAGACCATTTAAGTAAAGGTCCAGCGTTTAAAATGGTAAATAGGCACATAGCAGCACAGATATAGCACAGAACTATTAACAGCAGGAACATGCCCCCTGGATTGTTATACAATATAATATATATTATTGAATTATTGTTACTGCTGCATTAATGTGTTAGCTAGTTGAAGCAAGATTTAATTAGGCGACTTTATGTACTGTTAGGTAGTTACATCTATAACTGCATTGAAAAAACGGTTGCACAATGGCATAATAGTCTTTTTCCCAGCATCATATTTTACAGGCCTACAGTGATTATGTGTTTTGTATGTAAAATCATAATGTAACTAGTAAATGCAGCTGTCAGATAAATGTAGTTGAGTAACACAGGCATAAGTAGCTACACAATAAGTAGCCTACAACAAGCATAAAGTAGCATTATTTATACTCAAGTAGCCTACTCAAAAAAAAACTACTGCAGTGCAGTAGCTATAAATATGTGATCCAATAAAGAGAAAAAAACATGTGTTTATTGTGACTTTTTATATTGTAGCCTATAATGGTGATTGCACTCACTATGATTATTATTACAGATCATTATATTCATTAGATCATAAACTGTGGCCATATAGAAAGACACAGGCCTAATGAAACACTGTTTTGCAATGCACCACCACACAATAGCTCTCCGTGTCAACACTGTCCATGTGTCAACGTGTTTAAACCGGCAATGAGTCTGGCCTGTTGCCAAATTCCACTGATCGTTATCACCAACTTTTCTTCATCCTTTATCAAACATTTATTAACATCAATTTCTAAATATTTTACAAAACGTGTACGTTTTAGAGTGTATTTGCATAAATTGTGACTTTTACCATTAAGGGGAAAACACTATATTTCTGAAGGTTTAATTTTCAGACCAGACTCCATTTACAAAACATCAATTTGGACTAACATAACCCTGAAGAAGCAAGAGATCGCAACCTGTCTATTTATCAGGTCTGTTTTTTTGTTCATGATTTATTCGGCCAGGTACCAGCTCTATTTCATGCTTGTTCTGTAGCTTATGTTATCCACTCACCTGTGGCAGGTACAGCAATTTGCATGTTGCTCCGCTGCAACATCGCGCAGAGAAGAAGCACAGCGAAGTCAAATACATTCATCCTTTCTAAACAGCATTGGTAGAATATGAATTTGATCAGAAACAGCGCAGGCAGGTGAAATAACCAACACCGATTCTCCCTTTACCACTTTCTATCGCACAGATCCCAATCACAGATGGTCCAGTCTGTGTTATTTTGCACCTCTGTCGCCGCTTCCGCAGAGTTTTGTTACTGCACGGATCATCCAAACTTTTCTTCAGAAAAACACCTGCGTCATGCGTAGCCCACTGCGAAGTTTGCGCGGTGCAGTTATTTACTTTAATGTGACATACAGTAGCAAACTTCTTATGGAACATTACCTCTCTCCTAGTCCATTTAACTGTTCCACTTTCTAGTCAAGATCACTCCTCCTCCCCCTGCTTCTGAGCCAGGACATACAATCATTGTCACTTTTTGCTGCAGTGTGGTCTTTGATGTGACCATTAGGACAGATGTTTTCTTGATGATGGCTGTTTTCTCCTGCACTGTAATTTCCTCTGTCCGGGCGTTATCGCACTTATTTATACAAACAGACAGGCACCTGACTGTAGGTCTATGTCCCAGTCAGAGACACCAAGTAAATCTCATCACAAGCGTGCCTGAATTAAGTGTCTGCTGTAAAATGATCTCATCTGTTTTCCCTCTACATGATCTTGTGCTGGAGGAATAACCGTGCAACTGAACCGGTCTTCATTTTCTCTGGGGACACCCTGAAAACATATGGCCTGACCACAAAACTGGAACCCACTTTGGGAAACAGAAACAGGGCACCCAAATAGATGACGGAGTGGCAAAGAACCACATTCAGCCAGTCCATTAGACAGGATTAGAGTCAATACCACAGCTGCCACTTATCAGAAAGGTAACTTGCATCTAGTGCAGGCTTTTGACATGCATTTATTGCAGTCAATGTCTATTGCATGTCAATGAACTTAGATGAGACTGCATTTTTTAGTTGTTCAAATTTGCCAGTGTTTTAGAGAGGGCAGGGTGCAGGATAGAACAGAGGTGAAAGGGTAAGTTGGAGACAGAGAGATAACGTTTTAAAGAAAACAAATTTGAATTCTGCTTCTGATTCAAAACACTTTTGCTTAGGCCGACATACCAGGCTGGCATTTCTGAACAGTGGAAGTTCATCTCCTGCTGGTATAAAATGGTAAAGTGTTTGGATATTTTGTAGGATACAAAATAGTCACTCTAGGCCTCCCCCTCTCACTTGTGCCTGGATAAAGGACTTTCCACCAATCGGCCGCAGACAGTGAGACTGGGCCCCCACTCTCCTCCACTCGTATGTTGAGTACTGGCTCCCCACAGGGCTGCGTGCTGAGCCCCCTCCTGTACTGCCTCTACACCCACGACTGCAGTCCGACCCACAACAACAACCTCATCGTCAAGTTTGCTGACGACACCACAGTGGTCGGACTCATCTCAAAGGGAGACGAGGCAGCCTACAGAGAGGAAGTCCTGAACTTGGCAGCTTGGTGTTCGGAAAACCCAACCTGTCTCTGAACACCAAGAAAAACCAAGGAGATCATCATCAACTTCAGGAAGAAGAGCACTGACTCTACCCCCCCTGTACATCAACGGCGAGTGTGTGGAGAGGGTCCACACCTTCCGGTTTCTTGGTGTCCTCATCTCAGCTGACATCTCCTGGTCAGCCAACATCACAGCGGTCATAAAGAAGGCCCAGCAGCGACTACACTTCCTGAGGGTCCTCAGGAAGCACGACCGGACTCCAACTTGCTGCTGACCTTCTACCGCTCATCCATCGAGAGCCTGCTGACCTACTGCATCACAGTATGGTACGGCAGCTGCACCGTGGCAGACAGGGAGAGGCTGCAGAGGGTTGTAAGGTCAGCACAGAAGATCACCGGCTGCCCTCTCCCTCCCTGACGGACATCTACACCTCCCGCTGCCTCAGCAGAGCAGAGAACATCATAAAGGACAGCTCCCACCCCGGCTCTGATCTGTTTGCTGTTGCCCTCAGGAAGGCGCTACAGGTGCATCAGAGCACGGACCAACAGACTCAAGAACAGTTTCTTCCCGAAGGCCATAACGGGCCCTGAACTCACCCCTGAACTCACATATGCACTGACTCCAATCCACAGCCCCCCCGGCCCCGGACTGTCTTCTTCATTCCGTCCGACTGTGCAATATTATTGTTGTACTGTTACTGTTATATAATACCTCATAGGACACTGGAATCTGTGCAATTTCATTTCATACAGTGCAATATTTAATACAGTAACCTTTCCATTACTGTGCAATATGTATTACTTAATATAGTACTTAATCATTTCATTCCATCACTGTGCAATATTATTTATTGAGGGGTTAACACTTACCTATGCTTATTCAAGCTGATTATAATGTATACTTGACAGTCACTACACTTTATATCTTTGACTTTATATTTTTGATATTTTATACTGTTATATTTATATTTTTTTTGTGTCAAAACTGCAAAGGGATTGCTTTAATCTCGTTGCACAAGTACCGTGTACTTGGTGTATAATGACAATGAAGGCATTCTATTCTATTCTATTCTATCTAAACTCTAAAATGGTGGTGGACAATTAGTTTGTAGTATAGAAAAGCATGTTTTATGGATTTGGGACACAGTTTGGTATTATGAATTTTTCACAATTTTTCCAGCTTTCAGGTATATTAGAAGGTCTATCACTTCAGATGCAGCTGATGTAGCACATTCAAACTGATGTGTGTCCTCTTTTTCCATAGCAGATTGCTATTAGTAACTCTCAATGTCATACATGCATTTTTTTTTACTTTCACTTGAAACTAATTGATTTTGATTTTCATGCTTATGTGTATAATAAGCAAGGCATTAACTCCCACTGTAGCACCCCAGCTTATTACGTGTGTGTGTTCATTTGATCATGCTCTCAACTCAGTTAATGTATAAGAAGACTGCATAATCAGTAATATAATTTCTGCTGGTCATGCAGTATGAAGACGTACAGTACATGAGTAACAAACTAAAAAAAAAGAGTGGTCTGGTTATGTACAGAGAAGGGAGATGTGCTTTTAAAAAGCCATTTTATTAACTCCGTGCTGAAGAGCTCTGCCTCCGCTGAGGAGTCCGGCTGATTAACTTCCAGATTAATGTGTTGTCAGGTCTATGCCTCCGCTGCGCAAATTAACAGGGTTTGTTATCACAACAGTACAGTGAGACAATAATATTGACCACACAGGACAATAATTAGGTAGTAACCTATTTCCCAATGCTTTCATCATTAACATGCTCTTTGAAAAGTGGAGGGAGCACTTTAGCTCAGTTTGCTTAGTTTGAATGTTGGTGGCAGAGAAAGCCCTCAAGGCCGGCTTTGAACCAAAAAGTCTCCTTGTAAAAGCAGGGAAACACAATACACAGAGCACTTACCTGTATTGATTACAGGGATTCACTCAAAGGACAGATTCATGAGGATGGAGCCTTCCTTCCGTCTCCGTACTCATCCGCTGTCTGTGTCTGTGCCTGCGGCATCGCCAGCCATCCTGGTAAGATGAAAAACTGGAATTTCCCAGTAAGAGGAATTTGTCTAGGCAGCTTTCTCTTCATGTTTGTATGGGAAAATATGTATGTGAGCATAACTTGTCTGTGTTTGTGAGTCTGGGCATGTGTGAATGTGTACGGGTGAGTTTGTGTTGTGTGTGTTTTTTAACAAAGAGCCAAATAAAGCAACATATGTGCTATGGTCTGTAAGGCCTTTATTGATTTTCCACAACAAAAACGTTATAGAAACATCCATTTTTCATTACATTGCTACTGATTGTTGGCAAATTTGAAATACACTTTCTATTTGGGAATATAAAACATAGCCTACTTTGGGAAACAGATTAATCTGAAAGCTCAGATATGTTCAATGTGGCATTTACTCATACAGCAGTGCCTGAAAAACAAAAACAAATGTATACGCCTACCAGCAGCTGAGGACTGTTGTTCAATGTAATTACAGAAAACCAAATGTAATCAACATGGTGTTATATTATCAATCCACTGTATTTTAACCCTAATGGGAATCTTTCCTCATCTACTATTCATCCCATATGACGTGGACGTGGCATACAATTCTACATCCATTTTTCTTTTTACTCACCAAAATACATTGTGTGTATCCTTGAGGTCGAGGTCTAGTACAGTAAAACAAAGTATGTTAAATCTAGCATTATTTACATCCATGTTGCAGTCTGGCTCACTGTCTTCTCTCCTCCCTTTGCACGGCATTGCTGCATTTTTTGGCGCAGTACAGCCACCTGTTGATGAGTAGAACAATCTAAAATAATTGGTAGGACTGTTTATCACGTCCACCGTGTGCATGTGCATTTTCATACGTGTCTATGTGTGAGTGCATGGTACAAACAAAGTGGGACTTAGTCATAACAAAACTGCTCAGGCCTGACAGTGGTGGATTGACCAACCGACCAACTGACATCGCCATGCCCCCATAATGGCAAAAACTGTAACAATAAAAGAATCAACCTTGGATGGTGAGGAGCTGAGGTGAAAAAGAAAAAGAGAGAATGTTATTTTATAACTTCAGTTGTGTTTATCAAATTATAATTGATGCATGTAATGATGTTCATAGCACGCTACACAAACAAAACACGATTTAAATGTCCAAAGTGTGAAAGTGTGAAATGACTTGACTCCTCTGTTTGTGTGTGTGTGTGTGTGTGGTGTGTGTGTGTGTGTGTGTGTGTGTGTGTGTGTTTGTGTGTGTGTGTGTGTGTGTACGTGCACGCTTGTGTTTTCTTTTTGTGGGTTAGAAGCTGGCACAGATTAAAATCTAATCACCAGTTTCAGTGCTCTGTTGGGAGATGAATCTGCTGGAATAAATAAAACTCTTCGGTGTCAGCCTAGAGAGCACTAACCTTCAGCTGCCTCGTAAAACACTGCAAAGCACTTCATGCAGTTTTGGCTGCAGAGGAAAGCTGTGGGCATTTTGCCAGTTAGTAACTGGCAGTAGACTCTAGAAACACACTCAAATTTAATGTATCCATTCACATATAGGCTGATTTGTTTGACTGGTGTGAAACAGATTATTAAGGTAAAGGTGCACACATACACATACATGTAGCCAAAGTCATTCTCTGCATTTAACCCATCCCTCAAGGGAGCAGTGGACAGCCATTTACAGCACCCAGGGACCAACTCCAGATCTGAGCCAGTGCCTTGATCAAGGGCAGTGACTGGAGAACCTAATACATGATTATGGCAGGTTTTCCATTTAGCTAATGGAGCAGCTGAAGTTGTGTAATTAACTTTAATGTCTGCCAGTCATATTTCTAATCCAATGAAATTATTACAACGGTCATTCATGAGGAAAGATGCAAGACTTTTGGGAAAAGGTACAGGAAACAGAGAGAGGAAAGCTGTGACTGAGTCAACTTAGAGAGAAAACTGAGAAACGGGTCAAAACTGAAGCTAGGTCAGCATTGTGTAGCTCTCCTCTGGTGCAGGACCTGGAAAATGAGCCTGGAAAAAGCAGCAGAGCAAATGCTGCACAGATAAATGTATCTGAAGACAGTAAAATGTTGTGGGCACCTCGGGGTGCTACACAACCTCTACCAAACCCCAGTGGGATTATGCTGGTGATGCAGTCGTGTTAAATATCATTTACAGATTCACTTATTTTCTGGTTTAGTCTTGAGGCGCGGATGAGGTTTTGAAAACATGTCTAGGGCCACATTACTACAGCTGTGAACATCCTACTTCTACTTACTTGTTTCTACTTTTTGTCACAGTTGTTACTTTTCTGCATTTACAGCTACAAAAACACAAAAAGCTGATGTTTATATTTACTGTAATGGATGAATTTCAGAAAGACATGCATGCTAGGTAACTAGGACTACAGTTGACAATTAGCTGACTGGCTATCACTGGCGCATTTACTGAAATGTTGATTAATAATTGTCCTAATAAATAAATCTAAAAATCTTAGAGTTTTTAAAGTCATTTAAAATGAGTTTGTGACGACATGAATGTAAACTAGTGTCAGCACCGAATGCTTTTGACAGTGATGAGCTGTAAAATTGACTTTTGGGAAACACGAAAAACGCTATTGATCATGTCTTTCAAAAACACATGAACTGGAGACAATAACCCTAACCCTTAAATGTTGCAACATGTTTTCTTCCAGGCATCATAAGGCTTTTAGTCAAAACTCAGAGGCTCCGAACACAAGAGAGATGAATGAGCCCTCCGTTTCACAAAGTGCTCCAAATGATGGACTGACTCTTTGCTGGATTTTAGTCTCAATGCCACTCCATTATAATCTCCAGCAGACTAACCACAGAGGGGAAGGAAATCAACTCCCTGAAGGTGTTAGCAGTACATCACAGGCATTTTGATTGCAGTAAGCTCACATCAAACTGTTTCACTGTAACCATGTTTGTGCTCTCATGCAACAAATTTCCTCATCGATTTTTGGAATCTGCAGAGAATAATTGTGATATGACCATAACTACAGCAATAAGGTCAAATGCATGGTCACACAGCATATTTCACCTTCTGTGCTGAAGCTCCAGGCACACAACTAATTTACTTTTTTGCAGCATTGAGCTGTGTGTGCTGCGACCTGGGATCAATCAATCAATCAATCAATCAATCAATCAATCAATCAATCAATCAATCAATAAGAGTATTTAAGACCAGTAAAAGATCATTCAACCTCAGTGTTTGTTTATTTATTATTTCATGTTTTCTTGTCTGTTATTCGGCAAGATATCTCAAACACCTGTTCACGGACTGCAGCGCCATTTGGTAGAAAGGTAGGTAACTGTCCAAACGCATTTCTTTGTTTTGTGCAAATCCAGGAATACTTTTAAAAGATTTGCATTTTTAGTCATGTAGCAGAATGCTTGAAGGGATGGAAATGTTGGCATGTTGGTCTGTCAGTCCACCACTTTGGTCTTCTTTGAATATTGCATCAATAATTTCAAGGTTCAAGGTTAATTTATTGTCATACAGTTCATGGTTGCAGAACCAAATGCAAGTCCCTTTATGTTAAACAAGCAAAAAAACAGGAAAAAAACACTCTGTAGTCTGGTGGTACAGCAGCGCATGCAGAACTTCTGTATCGCTTGTCAGACGTCTTTTTGTCTTTTAGTATATTTTGGGCTCTGCAGGTACCTCACCTCACTGATATCACTAATGTTTGGTAGATCACCAATGATGTTCTGGGCAGTTTTAATCACCAGAATCAGAACACATCAGAATAATACATTTTTCAACAATACAAAAACAATACTTTTCCAAACAGTTTCCAATGACGGCTTCTGAGATGGTTCTGTGTAACAAACCATCTGGTGCCTCAGGTTAAGGTTACCGATCCCTGTGCTAGTATAAGCTACTCGATTCTGCTGGGCTCCAAGAGTTCACTACTTTACACTAGAGAGGTTTTGGTTTTTGCTTTCCGAGTGAGCAAATGAGCAAATCGCCCATAAGACTGGAGATTCCCCGTTAGCCAGTGTCCGCAGGATTGGCTGTTTGCTTCTTCTTCTCCACTAATCCACATGGCATCATCACCGGTTTCCTTGGAGACTTGCAGGCATCATTTACGCCATGATGTCACAAAAGAGTCACATGTTGTTGACGTCATATATCAAACACGTGAGAGTTCACTTCAGGCACAATAATCAAGGTGTGAATTGGTATTGGACCACCTGGACAGCATTGTTAGGAGCTTGTGTCTCAGCTTTTCTTCCTCTGATTTCTGGTCCAGTTTAACATGGAAGCCTCCCTCACTGCATCAAGCCATCTGTCTTTAGTGAATGAAATGTGAAACTGAGGAACTGCTGAGCATTAAACTGAGAAGATGGTCCTCCAACAATGTTAAAAACAACAGACAAAGCCAGAAATCTGGGTGTAGTCATGGTGCAGACCTGAACTTTAACAGCCACATTAAGACAATTACAAAGTCAGCCTACTATCACCTAAAGAACATATCAAGGGTTAAAGGACTTATGTGTCAACAGGACTTGGAAAAACTGGTCCATGCTTTCATCTTCAGTAGACTTGACTACTGTAACGGGGTCTTTACAGGTCTCCCTAAAAAATCAATCAGACAGCTGCAGCTGATTCAGAACGCTGCTGCTCGAGTCCTCACTAAGACCAAGAGACTGGATCACATCACTCCAGTTCTGAAGTCTTTACACTGGCTTCCTGTGTCTCAAAGAATTGATTTCAAAGTACTCTTGCTAGTTTATAAATCCCTTAACGGTTTAGGTCCAAAATACATTTCTGATCTGCTACTACACTATGACCCCCCCAGACCTCTCAGGTCATCTGGGACAGGTCTACTTTCTGTCCCCAGAGTCAGAACTAAACAGGGTGAAGCAGCTTTCAGTTTCTATGCTCCTCATATCTGGAATAAACTCCCAGAAACCTGTAGATCCGCTGCTACTCTGTTCTTTTAAATCAAGGCTGAAGACCTTTCTTTTTGATGCTGCCTTTCTTTAAATGAATGCTCATTTCTTTCTTATGCTGCACTGTAACTTTTATTCTTGTGTTTTATGTGTCCTAATGTTTCTATTTTGTTTTTAACTGTCTATTCATGTGTCTTATTGATTTTTAATGCTTATGACTTTTAACTGTTTGTACTTGTGTTTTATCTGTTTTAATGATTTTGTGTAAAGCACTTTGAATTGCCCTGTTGCTGAAATGTGCTCTACAAATAAAGCTGCCTTGCCTTGCCTTCTTTGTTGGATCATGTTGGTTACATAATTCGCTTGTGTCTTGTTGGCGGTCTTGTGGGTTTTTATTGTGTTGTAAAGCTGTACATTTATCAGTCAACTAGTTTGTGTCTAGTCTAGTCTGCTTTACAATAAATTAATTGTTTCTGCCCTGAATCAGCCATTGTTTTAATTACATAATCCTCTAAAACATCTAGAATCCCAACCTAATTTAAACATTTTTGTTTTTTTCAAAAAATATCTGCAGTGTATTTCACTGCTTGTTTAAAACTGTGTATTTATGTAATGTAATTTTTTTACATCATCATTTATTGTATTTTGAATCTCCCTATTTAAATTTTCTTGTGTGCGCAGGTGTGTTATACATTTTTAGCTCATCTACTGTCTGTCTCTGTTCTTCAGTGTGACAGCAATCCTCATATGTCTACCGGTCCGGTGTAAACACACACACACACACACACACACACACACACACACACACACACACACACACACACGCACACGCACGCACACGCACGCACACACACACACACACACACACACACACACACACACACACACACACACACACTGCCGACTGAAGCAATAAACAGACAGGTGGAGGGGGAGAAGGGGTCCTCAGCCCCATTTCTGCCTGAGGCAGAAACACAGAGAAGATTGAAGAACTTTACTGTTGATTTAAATGTCAGTTAGAATCTCTGCCTCCAGACCTAAAATCTGTTATCGTAGCTAGTATAGGATGTTAGTATAGGAGTGTATCACTTACAGTTTCACAAATATCCCTTTCATTTTACCTTTCCCTGCTCCCAACTTGATTCCAAATTTCCAGCTTCCCCTCTCTGTCTCTGGCGTCCACCAGCTGCTTCCTCTTCATTAGTATTTGTCTTTCATCCGCCCACTGAGGAGTCTGGCTCTGCTTCAGTGCAGCACATCGAGAGGGAAATGGCAGCAAGGGAGCCGGTTTATTTGTGGAGATTACATATAATACAGGAGATGTCTCTAAGGCCTGTACATATCTGTGTGCGGCAAAGATGGGAGCTATGCTGGAATAAATGTCAAAACACCATTTCTGCTGAGAATGTGCACAGCAGCAGAATCAAGCCTCCACACCTGTGTCAAGTGAAAACGAGGCAAACAAGAATAGACTCGTGTCTATTCTATTTCAGTTTCTCGAGTTGGAAAAAACAGGTTAGAAGTGTTATCCTCAGAAGGGTTGAAAACATCACTGTACTGAATGGAATGGCGATGTTAAACTTGAACAGCTTCAAGCGTTATACTGTGGCCTTATTCATTAGTGAATATCTATGATATCACACGCTGTGTATATTAAGAAATTTAATATTATTCTACTTTTTTAAAAGCTTGTCAGGAACAACAGATTAAAAATAACTACTGCCTAGTTTAACTCAGGCTCAGTTTTAAATTTATCCCAAACTGGGACTGCGAAATCCTGAGAGTCCTAAAAAATTGTTTCTTTTTTTTGGTCTTGCTATGGTTGTCTATAAAATGCATTTCACATTAACAACACGTAAACTGGGGCAGAGACAGGTTGCATTTGAAGCCTGCATGGTTGTATTGTTTGGGGATGGTAACGCTACAGACAAGCTTTTTCTCAAGAATAATTTTTTGTCATGTTCATTGTTATTCTGCTCCACTGTCATTGTGTCCAGAAGGAGTTGACTACAAACAGCCCTCATGATGTTGCAGCTCTCTTCATAGTTAACCCTGGGCATGTTATGTCAGTCCTCTCCCGGACTCTAAGCTGTGATCAGTATCCAGTCAGGACTGATGTTACACCTGAGACACAGATCAGCTGTGATTAACCAGGAACAGACAGTACAACTGAACACATGATGCACCCTTTATAAAGGGTTTTCAAGTAGTAACTTAAACCTTTATGGATTGTATACCCATTCTTGTATATCATTTATAAGCCATTAGTAAGAATAACCTTTGGGTTGCCAGGTTGTGAAAAATCACCTATTTGACACTTTCTTATAAATGTTGAGAAAAGGTATTAGTAAAGTTCACTGAAAATAATCAAAGCATGCAATTGTAACACTGAAAAAGTAATTACTGGATCAATTGTGGTCCAGTTTTTTTCTGCAGCTCTTTACCAGAAGGTGTTGAATGGTCCATTGGAGGGTTGTCCTCAGCCCGATAGTAAGACTTGGAAATTGGAGACGTGGCCGGCAATGCATAAGTCCATGAGCTGCAGGCTAGGGTCCTTCCTGATTAATTCAAGAACTAAAAAGATAAGTGTCATGCTGAAGTTAAAAACCAGCCAAAGGGATCTTTCAGAACCTGGCAACCAAAGTTTTTTCATCAACAATTTATCTATAAGTAAATGGCTTGTTAACAACAGTTATACTTCTTTGAGTCTCAATTTTAGTCAAAGACACAAATTTCTGCACTGAACTCTCTAATTTCTCGTCTTATCTTCTTTTTTTTATCTCCCTCTCACAATGTTTATGCTTGTTTTTACGTTGATTTATGGGTGGCATAAAGGCAATATTTTCCAAGCTCATCCCTCCATGGACATGCCTGCAAGCAAGCACACACACACACACACACACACACACACACACACACACACGATGCGCACACATGCGCAAGCACACACGGCCACACACACACACACACACACACACACACACACACACACACACACACACACACACACACACACACACTAGCCTGCTGACAGAGGCACTGCAGAGGCTGGCAGACTGACGAGGGTGATAAAAGATGTCCAGTCACTAGTCTGGGACATTTGTGAAGACACACAGAGGAGAGTGAAGATGGCTTGTCATGCTATGGTTTAAACAGAGCTGGTTTTGGTGTGCGTGTCTGTGGGAGTTAACATCAGATATGTTTTTGGATCAGGGCAAGTTTCTGCACGTTGATGTGTTTGTGGTTTTTAAATGAATCGTACAGAGTCAGTAACCTGATTACTTGTAGTCAATCATGGACTCCGCCAAAGACATAATTATCCTTGACTTTTAAAAAATCCTACCCCACCCTCCATCCCCACACATACTTTTAGTTTTAAGGTTTCAGGTTTATTTAAATACTTAGCAATACTTAACAGTGCTCTCTTAACATTCAGCTGTCATAATCAAGATAAGAGGGAAATGGTAGTCATCTACGTTGCTAAATAAAGGTCAGAAAATCACAAAAGTCAGTAGGATTCACCCTCTGCAGACCATGAATGGCCGCACCAAATGTCATGCTAATCCATCCAATATTTGTTGAGATATTTGAGTCTGGACCAAAGTTGTGAACGAGCCGACTGACAGACAGACCGACATTACCATCCCCAGAACCACAGTTGGCTAAAAAGTCAACTCAGTAATTAAGGTAAAATTATAATATTTTCCCTATAAGCCACTTTGAACATCAAGTGTATGCACTAATGGAAATTGCTCCTTTTGTGAAATAAGCGAATACAACAATAACCTAAAGTGTTTATCAATGGATTCAAATGGGATTTTAATTAGTGCAGTGTAAGTGCAGTCGTATTTATAGAGCTCTTTTTTGTTGTCATTTGATTTTATTAAGAAAAGCCAGATGACAGTTATGTATTGTTTGCTATAAATGCAAAAGTGAATATTTACACAGCTTCCTTTGGTTTGTTTGCTTGTTTGTTTGTTTTGTGTTTTTTGTAGAAAAAACACTTGACTTCAGTTGTGATTCTGGTGAAGAAGTGGCAGGTATAGTGTAGCTCCTAGCAAATATATTCATATTTTAACAGCCATATCTGGTGACTTCATCATCCTGAGGTAAACACTTATAGATAGATAGATAGATAGATAGATAGATAGATAGATAGATAGATAGATAGATAGATAGACAGACAGATAGATAGATAGATAGATAGATAGATATATAGATAGATAGATAGATAGATAGATAGATAGATAGATAAATAGATAGATAGATAGATGGATACTTTGGGAAAAATTCAAGGGTCCAGTAGCTTCAAGACATCACACACAACATGCACATAGATCATAAACAGGCTGATAGAATAACAAATCCACATGAATAATATGGACAATAAAAGAAACAATACTAAAAAAACAGTGACAGGGTAGGGTCTGACTGTGGAGTGGATGACAGTCATTGTCCAAAATGTTGAGCAGTTTGTTCAGGGTCTTTTTATCTGATATTGAAGTGATGCACTCCAGTTGAGCACCCAGAACAGAGCCAGCTTTCCTTGCCAGCCTGTCCAGTCGCCCAGCATCCCTCTTCTTAGTGCTTCCTCCCCAGCATACCACAGCATAAAAGAGGACACTGGCAACAACAGACGGGTAAATCATCCAGAGGAGCTTGCTGCAGACATTAAAGGACCGCAGCCTCCTCAGGAAGTACAGCCGGCTCTACCCATTCTTGTAGAGTGCCTAATTGTTGGCTGACCAGTCCAGTTTATTGTCCCAAATACTTGTAGGTGTTTACCACACTTTATCCTGACAATGGGTTTGTCCAAGACCTCAGAGAACCGCTGACCACACAGCATCACCAGCCAAACGATGTTTCATTCTTAACAGCAATCTGAAGTTGTTCTTCACTTTAAAAAAGCCTCCCTCTTCCTGGTGGATGAGAGGAATTTACATTGCCCGTCTTTTGTTGTAAGTTAAGTCCAATAAACCACTATTGTAGGATTTGTAAAGTGTGCAAAGTGTATTTTATATGTATATTTATCATACTTGTATTTGTAATAATACAAGTAACAATTAATAACAATTTAAGTGTATTTAACTCCCTTACAATTTAACTCCATGTCATCAAGCAAATTCTTGTTACTGTAATCCTTTGTCCATTATTAGTCTTCCTCTGCAGTGGTTTTAGAGGCTCTGACTAGAATAGAGAGGAAATTGACGAGATCCCACAGGTACCTAATGCCACGGCACTAGCTCTGATCAGTGCAGGAATGTAAGCAGGCATGTCTTGATGTGAAAGTAAACTACACAAAGAAACCAGGGCCTTTGTCTGAGCCTCCAGACTATTATCCGCTCATCAACGATGCCAAATCCTGCAAATCTGAGTGGAAAGCCTTCACTTACCCAACAACTGTAGTTGATATGAAACACTGATGCAGTGGCACCTGGGGTTCTCTCATCTCTGAATAAAAATAAAAAATGATCTGAATTCTTAAGTAAAACATTAATATACACTTCAGTTGTATTACTGAATAACAAAGCTTAATTTATTTTTTACTGATTCATAATTAGACTCCCTCCAATACGCTCAGATTTTAATGCCTACAATGTTATGGATATACAATACTGCACTGCAATAATCTGAAGGTTAGTGTTCATAGTGGTGTTTGAATTTGAACAAAGTTTTTTCCTCCTACCTCTGAATCTAGGGCACTCAACGTTATTGATGAGATCACCAGACAGGGGTCCCAGGCTTCCCATCTCATCACAGACGTTGTACTTAACTACACCTAGGGGGCTCCAGAGGGTTCTTCTTTTTTATTGGGCCAAAATTACAAAGCCGAAATTTGACACAAATGATTTTACAATCTGTATAACTGTATAAACTCAGGAAGAGCAATAGAGGAGTTTTTTAAGACTAATGGACATGCAGCATCATATGAGTTGATTGAGAAACAGAACATCAACAATGTCAAGTAAGTAAAGTGCAGACATAGCCTATATGAATACCTGATAAAGATGTGTAGCAGCCTGCAGGTGTCCCCAAACACTGGTGGGACACGGACCACACATCTCCTCTCTGGAAACTAGAAAGAGGACACAAGGGGCAAAACACAACAACATAATTGATTTAGACTGGTGTCCCATTTAGAAACAATCAAGGTAACGTGTGCACAACAAATAAACATGCTAAAAATTGGCCTGTATTGGTGATTTCGGACACAATGACCAGTGTCTCCTTCAGCTCCTTTATGTCCAATTTTTGAGGCTTAACATTTAATCTTCATTAGATTAAACAATCACTAAATAAACCTTAATCTAACATCTGTGGCAAATTGATATCTTGTACAGTGACAATACAGTGATATTATTATTGTTACGTTAAAATTTTGATTCTGAATTTATGAACATAGAAAAGTTAAGGTGAGAATTAGTTGTTGATAATTTGAAGACTAAAATTCAGAGGCAAAAATTCAGATAAACAATTTCAATGCATGAATATTTAGTTAAAGAATTGTTTTTTAAATTTCAAAATCCAATGAACAGATTTACTTCCACATGGGTCTAACTAGGTCATTTATCCAAAACATCTTTACCTCAAGAGAGGAACAATCCAGAGGATTCTACTGAATGAAAGAATGAATGAATGAACTTTATCCTGAGTAATTAAAATAAACATAGACTATATATATAAAAGAATTTAAAAAAAAACAAGAAAACAAATCAATATAATACTAGATGGAAAACTAGATCCGTTTGAAAAGGGACAGAAGCCTAGGCTTATCAAGTCCTACCGCCAGTCTAACACACACAAAGGACTTGTCAAAGAAAATTGAATTTGTTTCTAAGGCATCTTGCAATGTTCTTGGTGTGTATGCGTATGTTCTGTGTACATCGATCTGTGTATCTCACTGATTGTTAACCATAGTTTGTTTGTACATATCTACGATTACGTGGTGAGTGTGTGTGTGTGTGTGTGTGTATGAAGGCTGTGTGCTGTCTCTTGAATGCCCAAGAAAAAAACTATCCTAGGGGGAACAATAAAGGCTAAGCCTACCTCTAATTAAAGAGATTATTGATGACTAATTGCTAAGAGAAATGAATTAATTATGATTGATAGTTTTACCAGAGAATAAAACAGACAGAGTGCAAATGAGAAGATCATCTACAGTACACTGCTGTCACACCACACCACAAGTCTGTCCATTTTTTACCACACAGGTCATTTTTGTGTCATGGCCTGAGTGACCCCATGAGGCGCAGAGAAATCTCCCCCTGACAGTTGCAGTTCTCCTGCAGAGAATGGGATTAGTGTTCGTGAAAAGCCTGCATTGATTCCTCTTTTCATCCTGTAGCCACAGGAGATGAGAAATAAGATGTAATGAGATGATGGAAAATGGACTTTAATTTTCTGAAAAGAGGAGGAGGATGAGGGAGGACAGTATAGCGCTTAAAGACCTAAAAGTGTAAGCCGTGAACTGAAAGGAGAGTAATGAGAGAGAAGCTTATGGAGAGGGGGAAGATAATGTGTAATAGTGGGAGCGCTTCTTCTCCCAAGTGGTACTGATACATGGAGCGTGGCTGAACGGGGGCAGAGACCATTGTCTCTGGGGAAGGTTGATGAGAAAGAGAAGTACAGTAGCTGCCTGGCAGGCATGGTGGAAAAATGATAAAGCCAGCAAACTAAAAACCTTTAGAGGTATACAAAAGACTTACAGCTGAGGTAGGCAAGTTTTTTCCTTTCTTTTTTTTTACATTGGGCAAAAATTTCATTATAATCTTTTAGCATTATTTAATTTAGTGGCCTGAGAGATAAGTAGACTTCTGCACCTCCTCTCAGTTTTCAGGCTTTTGAAAATCTAGTCCATGACTGGAGAATTTGGACAATTACAAGTCATTTCAGAGAGAGGGTTTTTGCTGTTTTACAAATGCAGATGCACGTGCACAGATGGTGAAAGCCTGATTCGCCGGGAAAAGTTGCCAACTTAAATAAAACACATGATATCAACAGTGTTTCAGAGATTGAGAAAATGTTGCTCATAGTTTAGGCTTCTACTACAAAGGCTCACGGCTGCGGCAAATTCAAGTTCATGTATACGTAACTAACATTTCAAAGGGGTTTACAAGCCCACAAGTTTGCAAAGAAAACAGAACAACAATTCTCATAGAATTGCCGCTATATAATGGCATGGGGATCACAATCACAATTGGGATGATTCAAATGAACATGCTTGAACATATTGAACAGACACAGTAGCCCAACTAACAGCCAAAATTGCCATCAGAACCCACAGATTTGAGGTTAGTGAGGGAAAGAAACAAGTCTGTGCAACAAGAAACAGTCAGAGTGCAAAGACTCTTTAAGGTACAAAGAAAGAAAATGACAGCATGTGAACGAAAGAAAGGTATGGAAAGAGAGATTATAAAAAGCAGATGAGGTGGTAAATACTATGAGAGATGTAATATTCTGTTGCAGAAAATAGAGAGCAAAGAGGCTGAGAGTTTGTGAGAGAGAGATGGGAAAGAGTACAAGAGTGGAAAATGGACTGAGAGAGCTTGATGTAAATGGCTCATAGGATAGGTTCATTTTTAAAAGAGGCCCTCGGAAAGCAGCAGAAAAAGAGACAAAGAGAGAGGGCAGATGAGGCAAGAATTATCATGATGACAGTAAAATTATATTTGTGTTTTTTACTATCTCTGATCTTGTTATCTTTTGATGCTCGGGATTTGAGTTTCTTTCTTTTTAAAAAAACCTGCATGCACACACACACACACACACACACACACACACAACACACACAACACACACACACACACACACACACACACACACCACACACACACACACATACATAAGTAGAGGAGTCATGACATTTCACACATTTAAATTGGAGATTAATTGTGTTTTGTTTATGTAGTGTGCTATGTAGGTCATTACATGCATCAATTTTGATTTGATGAACATGACTGTAGTTTTAAAATTACTGTAACTCTCATTGCATGCCACAGTAGTGTAGTCTGTCACCAAGCAGTATTACACCCACCAACACTGCGTATGCTCTCTCATGATTGTCTGTGATTGGGACACAGAATACACTGATTCTAAGCACATGATTGGCAGTGATTACATTTCTAATCTAAAAATGGATCATACAGCTCTGTCATTACAACCAGCAGGAAGAAAACTGCTTGGATTCTACAAACTCGGTGCTAAAAATCACACAGGCTCAGTTTCAGACAACCAGCCATGAACAGGCATTCTAGAGGTGTCATTGACGTTGACACTGTGCCGTCAGGTGTTAAAATACTGCTGTCCTCTGTAAATAATATAAACCTACCCAACCTATAAAAGAGTTGAACATCCGGAATACAGATCATCTCTGCAAAAGACAATCGACTTCACACCTGGCGAGGGTTTTGCTAAGGACCCAAGAAAGTGTAGTATGGTGTTTTCACACTGTTTCTTTTTGTTTTCTTTAATTATTATTATTCTTTGTGTACCACCTCGAGCATGTCAGAAATTATTCCTATTTGACCTGCTTGAGATGTTGCTTCAGAGCAGACCCTGCACTGTGATGGCAGGTGGCTGGTCAGTTCGGCTTTGATGCTGCCGTTTCAAGCTCTTGACACTCCCTCCTACTTCCCCTCTAAAGTCCAAGAGGATTTCTCTTACATTTCAGCGGCTAATTTGATGAATGTGTATAAATGGAGCCTATATGACAAAAGGTTAATGATGCCAATTAAAAGCCCTTGACCTCTCTACAGCCCAGCCCCGCCCAGGAAGTGTTGTCACCTCTTGACAGCCCACTGTAGGCGCAGCACCTTCCTGTCTGTTGGTAATCATTGCTCTGTTTCCCTGTGCTTTATCACCAGCAGTTGGCCGCCACAGGATGTGGAATGAAAATGAGGAATCTGAATTTGTTTGCTCGTTGTGCCGGCGAACATCTGTGCGCTAACATGGTGGTTATTTGCTTAGCCACTCGTGTCCACAACAGAGGTACACAGTGGGAACAGTTCCAACACACATAATCCTATCATGCTGCCCACACAGTGTAGGCATAAAAACAAACACATAGATCACACTGACACACTCTCAGCACGCAATGAACAAGGACACCATTTATTAACATTAAACACACATACGACAAACACCTGCTGCCATAGAGACAGAATGCAGTGTCCATTCGGCAGCCACTCAGAATATATTTTATCCTTCAGGGGTCCAGAGAAACATCATGTTTTTTTGTTTTTTTTAAAATCCATTTAAATTGAGGCGATGATAGTTTAGTTTGAAGTAGTATTTACTTTCAGTAGATGGAAAGATAATTGAGAGGAAAATTGCAGGACCAGGCGATGCAGAAGGCATAAAACAAGTTCACTACTGAAGCCCGCACAGGCAGTTTACATCATCTTCATCTAACCCTGCTGCATGTTTGAGATAAAACTAAGGTTTAGTCTTTATGCATTAGTTTATGAGACAAGATCAGTATTTTGATTTTATAATCCTGCAGATTCATTTTTGACAGTGTGTAATTGTCAATGTTCCTTTGTTTGCTTTGGATTGAATTCAGAAACCCACTTTTCTCGTTGACATCTTCAGTTATGAAGTAGTTTTGAATGTTCCAAAAGGGTTTTTTATCTGATTACATACATCTATGGAATGATACAAAGAGGACACTTACAGTGCAGTCAGGATGACACAGATGTGTTTGTCATTGTTTTGGTTCCATACTCATCACATTGGAACTAAAATTAAACAATGAGTATGAGGTCATTGCTTAAAAGTAATAGAAAAACATTTTCGTTTATTTACCAATGGTTGGAAGAGAAGATCAATACCACTCTCCACATGTCTGTGCATAAACTATGGAGCTAGAGTGAATTAGCGTAGCTCAACACAAAGACCATAGACATATATATACATATATACAGTATGAAAAAAGCTTTGAATCCCACCCAATATGAATGTTAACAACCTAAAACACCCTAAAAGCTGAGAGTCACTTGTTTCTTTTAAAATCCATTGTGCTTAACACAGAACAAAAAACAATGAAATCCAATGTCTAAATACTTCATGGCCGCACTGTGTGAACAAAACCTGATGAATTCTAACTACAATACTGTTGCCACACAGTGTTCAGTTATTGTTATGTTATGTTTATTTTGGATTCTTTAATTTGTTTTCATAGACTTTTGGCAGACAGGACTGAGGTAAAGTTACACAAAGCTGCTCCTTACTTTTTTTTTTTTTTCATTGTGCAGTTTACAGTGACATATTTATTACTCAAAGGCCTTGGTCCTCTTTGCTCCAGACAGTTGTTTGCATGAATATTTGACAGAACCAGACAGACATACACACATACACACACCACGTGCATGCATGCATGCACGTACACACACACACCACCACACACACACCACACACCACACACACACACACACACACACACAACACACACACAAACACACACACACACACACACACTACCACTTATTAAGTAAATATTAATGCTGGTAGCTTGACAGTTTTTCATTCCCAGAGTTAAATCAGTGCACCCTCTGATAGGATTTGGATGCCATGGAAAATACCTGAAAAAATGCAAGTTGACACAGAGACAAATCAGTAGGGTGAGAGTTGCATGAAAATATAATGTAATAATCATGATGAACAATCCTCCTTCTCTAACCCAAAAAAACTCTTCTCCATCTTCTTCAACCTCCTTGACCCCCCGGTCCCCGTCCTCCTTCCTCCCTTTTATCAAACCACTTTGTCAACTACTTCACAAAAAAGATAGATGACATACGCTCTTCATTCTCCATCTCATTTTCTGAAAATAACTTTCCATCAGACACATCTTCATCCATAACTCTATCCTCTTTCATCCCCCCATCTCCCAATCAAGTTCCTACCTTGATTAACTTCGCCCGTCCAACCACCTGCCCCCTTGACACCATCCCTTCTCACCTTCTCCAGTCTATTCTCCAACCTTCTTCCTTTTCTCACCCATCTTATTAACTCCTCCTTTTTCAACCAGCTGATTTGCTAACTCTCTCAAAGAAAAAAGAGTGACATCTCTCCTCAAAAAACAAATTGTAATTCTGTCTAAAGTAAACACCTACAGACCTGTCTCACTTCTTCCATTCCTCTCCAATTCACTTTAAAACACTCTCTTTTCCTCCGTGGTCATCCTTTTTGGACCATTGCAGTGCTTTTGACACAATGAATCACCAGATCCTTATTTCCACCTTTTAGGACATGGCTGTCTCCGGCTATGCACTCTCTTTGCTAACATCCTACCTCAAAGGCGAGGATCTTTATCAAAACCTTGTCCACTCATAACTGGGGTCCCTCAAGGTCCCGTCCTGGGTCCCCTCCTCATTTCTCTGTACACCAACTCCCTTGGTTCTGTTATTCACTCACATGGCTTTTTCCTAACACAGCTACACAGACGACACCCAATAAATTCTCTCTTTTCCCCAGTCTGAAACACAGGTAGCTGCCCATACTGTATCTCTGCCTGTCTGACTGACATCTCTCATTGGATTCCACACACCACTTGAAACTCAAACTTGACAAGACCAAGCTGCTTTTCCTTTCAGGGAAGAGAACCCCCACCTATGACCATACTATCACCATTGCAAACTCTGGAATTCCTTACCCTGACACCTAGGAACCTGTGTGTGACACTTGACAACAAACTCTCCCACACTGCCAACTTTGCTTCAACCACCCCAATTGTGTAGCTATATGCTGCACAACATCAAAGGAATACATTCCTTTCTAACCCAGAAGGTGGCTCAAGTTCTGTTTCAGGCTATTGTCATCTCACGTCTAGACTACTACAACTCCCTCCAGGCCGGTCTGCCTGTAAGTGCATCCGACCTTTGCAGCTCATCAAGAAGGCAGTAGCTCGACTGGTCTTCAATCTACCCAAGTTCTCTTACGCTACACTGCTCCTCTGCTCCCTTCACTGGTTACCAGTTAGATAGATAGATAGATAGATAGATAGATAGATAGATAGATAGATAGATAGATAGATAGATAGATAGATAGATAGATAGATAGATAGATAGATAGATGTTTATTGATCCCAAGAAAACCGGGAAATTCCTGTGTTACAGCAGCAAAATGAGTCACAAAGCACAAAATATAAATATAAATGAAATACTAGGAAAAATATACATACATACAATGTACATGAAATAATAATACGAATAAAGTAAAAAGAACAAATATTTGAATATGTACAGGATGGGGGAACAAAAATGTGCAACTGCTTAAATAATATGCTAAAATGTGCTAAAATGTAAATGTAAATAAACCAAATGTGCAGGTTGCATTAGTGCAGTAGTGTGGTGTCCAAAAGTCTCATCTAGCACCCAGAGATGACGTGTTAAAAAGTGTTATTGCTTGTGGTATGAATGATTTTCTGTAGCGGTCAGTGCGGCATCGAAGCTGTCGGAGCCTCTTTGAGAAACTGCTCCTCTGTTGGACCAATGGGGGTTGGAGAGGGTGGTCAGGGTTATCCATGATAGATAACAGTTTGTTCAGTGACCTCCTCTCCACCACAGCTTCAAAAGTTTCCTGTTTGCAGCCAATCATGGAGCCAGCCTTCCTGATCAGTTTGTTCAGTCTGTTTTTATCGCTGGCTCCGATGCTGCTGCCCCAGCAGATGGCGGAGGAGAACAGGGCGCTGGCCACAACAGACTGGTAGAAGATCTCCAACATCCTGCTGCACACGTTGAAGGATCTCAGCTTCCTCAGGAAATAGAGTCTGCTCATCCCATTCTTGTAAACAGCAGTGCTGTTGATCCTCCAGTTCAGCCTGCTGTCGATGTTGACACCTAGGTATCTGTAATCCTCCACCATGTCCACGTCACTTCCCAGGATGCAAAGGGGCTGCGGAGCCGTTCCCTTCCTCCTGAAGTCGATCACCATCTCTCTGGTCTTATCTACGTTCAGCAGCAGGCAGTTCTTACCAGACCAATCCACAAAGTCACCCACCAGTGCCCTGTACTCTCCCTCCTGTCCATCCCTTGTACACCCAACAACTGCAGAGTCATCAGAAAACTTCTGTAGGTCACATGACTCTGAGTTGTACTGGAAGTCTTTGGTGTATAAGGTGAACAGGAAAGGAGACAGCACAGTCCCCTGCGGGGCCCCCGTACCACTCACCACCACATCGACAGAACACTGTCCAGGCGGACAAACTGTGGTCTATCTGTCAGGTAGTCAGTGATCCAGGAGACTATGGACGCACCGGCACCCATCACCCGCAGCAAGTTGCTGCCTGCACCCGCTTCAAGAAACTTGTACTTTTGCATTGTGCTGCGAACGAATCAGATCCAGCTCACATCCAAGACATGTTAAACCTTGGACCTTAGCCCGTCCACTCCGCTCTGCATCGGCCAATCTGCTTGCTGCTCCCTCATTGCGAGGGACACCAACAAAATCTAGACTGTTTGCTGTCCTGGCTCCTAAATATTAGAACAAGCTCCCCATTGACATCAGGACAGCTGAAAATCTACATCTTCTGACACAGGCTAAAAACACATCTCCTCCAACTGCACCTTGGGTAAAAAGATGATGGTTATAAAAAATAAATGCACTTACATGTTGCAATTACAAGTGGCTTACAGTATAGTAGTACAGTACAATATTGTACAGTGTAGTAGAGATCATTATCGAACAGCACCTGGCCTAAAAACTGTAAACCTTTTTTACACTGTGCTTTATGGGAATGATGTTTTTTAGTGACTGAAACCTTAGAGCTAAGTGTTCCACTTATAGTACTTTATATGCCTTTTCCTCATTGTTACATCTATTTTGAAATACAGTCTGATAGACTCTCTTTTTAAAAATGGCACTTAGGCAGACAGAAGCATCCATTAAGAGTCCACTTTGAAACCAAACAGTGAATATCCACATTTGAGCGTGAAGGTCCTTTACACTAATGGATTAAGTTTAAAGAGTCAGTGAGGAAGTAGAATACCTTGCTATTTGGGATTGGACTAAGTCATGCATTTGTCTCTTAATCAACTTTTTTGTCACAAAAAGGTATCACCACTTTAACTTCACTACAATAGGGATGTTAGTTTTTTTAGCCATGCTGGCGGGAAATTGTTGTGTCTTTGTAAATTATAGTGTGGTCTAGACATACTCTATCTGTAATGTGTCTTGAGATAACCCCTGTTGCGATTTGACACTATAAATAAATTTGAATTCAATTGAAATAGTGGCTTGATGACAGTGTTGATCAGTCAACCGATCACTTTGGTCCAGACGGAAAAACAAGTGGGTGAATTGCAGTAAAACATGGTGCAGCTACGCGAGGTCCCAAGAAGATTAATTCTATTGACATTGGTGAACGCCATCATGAAGTTTGTATTTGTGGTTTTAGATTTTAAATAAAAACAACTGTTGGGTAGATTACCATGAAATGTGATACACATTCATGTTCACCTAGGTATGAATTATAATAACTTCACTCTTCATCTTGCACTATCAGGTCAAAATTCTTATCAGTCTAATGCAGGGGTCTTCAACGTTTTCCAGGCCAAGGACCCCCAAACTGATGGCGAGATGGAGCGGGGACCCCCTAATTATATATATTGTATAAAATTGTGTTATATCAAACTGGTCCTATAGTGCCATGTGTGCATTGATGACTGAAAGACATCTTCTGCCTCCATTTATCTGTTTACTACAGTGTGTTGAATTCATGTTAATGTGTATTTAAAGACATTTCAATTAGTGGAAAAAATTGCAGGGGGGGGGATATAAAAAAAGGTCTAATCAACCAAAACTTTCGCGACCCCCATGCAGTACCTCCGCGGACCCCCTAGGGGTCGCGGACCCCCTGTTGAAGACCCCTGGTCTAATGCTTTGGTTTGTGACCAAATACCAAGCAAAACTAACAAAATTCCCATCAGCCCCAGCTGTACTTTCTTAGCATGCTAAACTAAGATGGTTGTGGTTAAGTTTTACCATATTTATCACAGTACAGTGGCGGACCCCAATGCACGACTCAGACAATTGATATAAAGTAAGTACTTTTATTGTCCAAAGAACAATGCAGGCGACAATACAGCAGGAGCAGGCAGTAATCGTTGTCAAAAGGCAGGCAGAAGTGAAGTGGGAATGGTGAGTATTTGAGAGATGGGATGAAGGGACGCTGAAAGCAAACAGGTAAATCAAATTAGGAGCAGAGACAATAATCATACGGGCATAATCTTACAAATATGTGACCAAACAGTGGATATCAAAACAAAACAGGAAGTAGATAAACAAACAGAAAATATGAAACACACTACAACAGAAACTTGACAAAACCATGACAATGTTATCATTGTCAATATGAGCATGTTACAGTATCATACCAACATAAGCATCTAGCTCCAAGCATCGGTGTGCATATGTACAGCCTCATAAGGCTGCCAGCATGGCTGTAGACCATTTACTCTGCGATCATCTCCAATTTAACAGTTCATTTAGTGTTACTACCAGTTCTGAAACTGCTATTTTTACAAATAACAAATGTACCAACGGGTTGACTTAATGTCACATGTTTCAGTAGAATTTAACATGTTTTATGAATTTTATAGAATCTGGTATTGTTTTTTGGTTTTTGTTTTCATTGAGTATTGCCATAGGTGTTATACAAATAATTACAAAACCCTGCAAATCTTACCTAACCCAAATGAGTGTAAGAGACATGTAACATACAGTCTACAAAGACTGTATGACATACATAAACAGAGCTTGTGAACGCAACAAACATAAAATAGTGGAGTTTTTTTCTTTTGTTTCTGTTGTTACACTCACACAAAGGGAACAAGTGGAAATAGTCCAAGGTACAAATGCTGAATTTTAGACTACAGTAAATGAGTCTGTGTGATGGGAACTAATGAATAATGATGAACTGTCATCGTTAATGAAAATTAAATTTGAAACATTTTCAAGGGATTTTAAAACCTGCAATTATAGTTTAAAGTGGCATTATAATGCAGTTTTAAAGGTCATCAATGCCAGCAACCCTGCGCTCATTCTGACACTTGGTGACATTTTTGGCTCATTTTGTGGTTCATCCTGCTGCAATGTCCTCCCCCATACTGCATGTATCTATTTTAAAGAAGAGAGCAGTGCTACAAATGATTGACCCGCATAATAAGAAAATGTTCCTTTTTAACTAAAGACAATCGAGTTTGATTCTACTCTTTCTCTGCCTAAGGGGAGCACACTAAATGGATTTTCACCAGGCAGTGACAGTTAGTGATACTCTGTGCTACGAACACATTTTTTTCTGTACTAAAAAGATTTGAGGTTTGACCTTTTGTGTATTTGTCATGCAGACATTGTAGAGAGCTTACACAAATTGCTATGTAAACACTATCAACCTACTGTGGGCTGGTACGGAGAGCAGTGAGTGACGTGTAAACACTGCATGCTCTCTGAACAAGAGAAGGGTGATGTATCAATATGGGGGTTTAATGGAGTGCATACAACATACATACATCACGACAGACTGGACAAACACATCATCATTTAATTAGATTAGTTACTCACTCGTGGGGCACAAATGTGACCAGTGCAACCAAAGGTAAACGGAGGGTGAAAAAATGCCCGATTTTTATTGTTGAACATAACAATGAGTTGCTGTTTGGTTGGTAACACTGAAATGAAAAGCTAAACCATAAATAAATGCTGTAATCTTTCAAAAACTTTTAATAATAGGCTTCCATACTACTAGAACTGACATGATCAATTCCTGACACAAACATGCAAATAACTATGTTTAAATAGAAAATAAATACATTTCAGTATGACAATGCTGGTACAGTACAATAAATGAAGAGGCAGCAGAATGAGCTCCTGGTCTGGGGATTTATATCCCATTTCAACTTCACCACTTCACCTGGCTTCTGAACAGCAATTACTTTATCAGACTGCCAACTTACTACTTCTACTTTTTTATAATAAAGTGTGTGTTTTATTATGGCACAATATGATCTAAAAGTTCCACTTAGATAAAATATGCGCCATATATAAGACCAAAACGTGACTGCTAATGATGCTACATCAGTTAAACATTTAGTTCACCTCACAGACGATTTTAAAGTTATTGTATGCTGATTTTTAATCGTAAATGTTACATTATTGACCCTGTTTTACCCCTTTCTTTATGAAGCCCAACATACTGGACCGAGTTGAACTCAAAACAATGAATCTAATGTTCTGACTTTTCGCTAGACTTCTAATGTACAACCACAAATGTCTTCATAGCAATATATTTCTGAAAAAGTCCCACATGTCACCATGTCAACATAGTTAGCAAACAGGCAATGCACAATGACAAAAATATTAGTTATATACACAAATTCTAATTTAATACTGCCATGATAAACCAGCTTGTGATATGTTACTCTCTTGAAACTGCTACTGAGTCAAAAGAAAACAATTCCTTTGAGTATTGCTTGTATTAAAGCCATTGTAATATTGCAATATGAAACTTCAACAATTATCCTTTATTTTACAAACCACGATTTGAGAATTTGTTTTTCTGAACTGTGCCAAGATGCATTGCCTTCCTTCCATTGTGGATCAAATGAGTGCAGAGTATGTTTTGTGATCTCTGTGTGTGAGGTTAGAGTCCAAAGACATTACGCCACGAATTATTGAAAAGTATTCAGTTTCTAAAACAAAGATAAAAAAGACAGAGGTGGAAATTGCTTCAATGAACTTAAGCCCAATCATATTTTCTTGTTCTCAACAAGTCACAAAATCACTGTAAATGTAGAAGGGGTAGACAAAATAATGGAGACACCTAGACATTTTAGAAAATACACTCATTTGCTTTCTTTCTGAGAGTTTGAGGGCTGGGTGCGATAGTGTACTATACTTTCTACCCCCCTGTTGGCGCCCTTGTTTGGACCACACCTATCTTTGAACTCAGCCTTCATTTTGATCTCAACTACGCAAAGTTTCGAGACTGCATCTTACATGGTTGTGACGCCATTAAAGTGACAAAGTGACATGGCAAAGTACTCAAATCCGTCGTATTTCTTGCTATGGTAGGTGTCTCAAGGACCATATTTTGCCAATTTCACCCCCAGTTCGGTAGACTCTGTGCAATTTGGGGCTGAGGTTGCAACATTGTTGCATTTTTCATTTGGTTGGGTTTGTCACTGCCCAATGTGAGTTGAGTGCAAATGCGTCACTTTGCAACAAGTAGCACACAAGATGCTAACAAGAGATTTCTGTAATGTCAATACAGTTAAAATGGACCTACAGTACTTAACCGAGTTCTTTTACTGGTGGCTATAAGTTAGCAATTAAACACAACAAAGGCTGTCACTTGAATGGCATTTGGAGCTAACGTTAGCAATCTTATATAAGTCTGTAAATTGTGAGCAAAGTTGAAGTTTCTACCAGTAAATGCTGTTTTTGGTTCACTTCCTGTATTGTTCTCATCTAGAGTGAACCGATCTCTAGAGCACTTGGAAGCGAACCGAGACCCTCGTTTCCAGAGTTCAGTTGTTTGGTCCGCTGCTAAGTTCGAATGAGCTTTCACACCACACCAAACAAACCAAACCAGTTCAGTTAAAACGGGACAAGGTGCTCACATATGAAAGCAACCTTACCTACAGCGCTGCCACTTAGCCTTGCAACCGTTTTGTCCTGGTGGTCAATTATTGGTAGTGCAACTAAGAAATCTCCTGCTGACCAAAAGCCTTTTTTCCAAATACCACCAATTTAAAAGAGATCTGACTAACTGTTATTGTTATTTTGTCTAACCCCTTTATCTCTCTGATTGATTTTACACTAATTAACTTTCTGATCCCCCTGACTGTTATAGAGAGTATATCTGACCATCAGCGCCTCCTGCTTCATCTCAATCAGACCCAGTTGTGTACACTGCCCACCCAGTCCAACAGCCGCCCTCGGTACCAGGCACGTGTGATTGGCTGAATTAGAAGCAGGAGTCGAAACCGTCGGAGCAGCCCGCAGAAGACGGCGGCTGCCACTACCACGAGCGGTGACATCATCACGAAACCCAGGATGATAAGGGCGGAGCAGCTGTTGTCGTCAAGGTATCGGCAGATGGCAGAGGGGGCATCGATGACCTACGAGGACAAACACAGAGGGGTGCTCATGAAAGTAGATAGGAGCGCTAGGAGACTATGGTGAACATTCTGGCATCAGCAGGAGCTGCTTCTCTTCCGTCACAAAGCAAATAGGTGGGATTTGTTAGTCCTGTGTGTGCATGTGTGTTTGCATATGTTCAGGGTGCAGAAGTGAGATGGTGTGGGTAGTGGGCTGTGACAGAATTTCTCCCAGGCTCCCTCTACAGTACGATAAGAAGTGGTTCAGTAGCTGTCAGTAACCCTCCGAGCTGTCAATCACTTGTGAGGGCGAGCGAGAGAGAGGAGGTGGGCCAGAAAGAAAGAGATGTTAAACAGCCAGCTGCAGAAGTACACACTGACATCCTTACAAAAACATACACCAGAGTTATGACACACAAACACACACACGCACGCACGCACGTACACACACACACACACACACACACACACACACACACACACACACACACACACACAACCACACACACACACACACACACGATGTTGTTACGTCCAACACCCTTTTCTAAACAATCTCCTATTGTACGTTTTTTCAAAAGGAGCTTTGCCTCCAACAAATAGCAGCAGCAGTGTTCAGCACACTCATGAACACATGCACACACAAAACACACAAAGCCACAGAAACACACCTATGTCAAGTGAACACTGTGATTTCACTGAGTATATTTTCCTCCTGTGCCCAGTTTCTCTCTTTGCATTTTAATTTGTCTGCCCCCTCCTACGGCTGTGTCTTCAGAAACCAAATCAGTCAACACAGACAACCGGGCAAAAAGACCAACCATACCAAAGTTGGGATGTGATGCTACGGCCTGTTTGGTGAGCCAGGGCAGCTGTAGACCTTCACAGCTTGATTGGGAATGATGCCAAGACTCGCCATATTTTACAGAGGATCTGTCTGCTGCTGTTTGTGGAGATGGTGTCAGGTATAGAAGTACAACGTATGCTGCTAAAAAAGGCTGTTTTTACGATGACCATGCGTCACGCGTGGGTCAACAAGAATAGTATTTCAGCGTCTTTATCTTCAATCAGAAACAGTCTTTCTCTTCCAACTACTTCCTAAAAGACCTATCCAATTATCGTAACACTATGATGTCTTTTTCCCTTTAAAATGTGGGTCAAGTAAATAAAAAAATGTGGTGGCTATTAACAATAGCTTGGCTTTTTAAAAACGGCGTGTTTGACAATTCCCTCTGACCATTAAGTGGTCTGCAGTGTTTTAACTCCACCTTTTAGCATCGTCTCAGCTTGCTTGGAACCTCAACTAAGGTAGTATAACTAAAGTATGTCTTAGTCTAAATCTAAGTCATCAAAGAAGTTACCAGGTACCAGATACTATCCACAACGTGCTTGTGGAAAACCAAAAAAAGTGAGTTGAGTGGAGTTGAATTAAGCCGTACCATGCAGTGGAAAAGCGGCATTACTTTCATTTGATGCTAGTTACACAGTTATTTTCCCCAGTAAAAACAGCTGCTTGTTGTGGCTGGAAACACTAAAATGATGACAATTATCTCTAGGTTTTTACTATGAGCAACATTTTTGCATTACATAGTGATCAAATCCATTAGTATTAAAGAAATATTGACTATAGCAGCTATAATGATCTTCAACTGGTGCACAATGGTTCCCACTTTTCAAGAACTGTGAAGGAATTATGTCCATGAGGAAAACCTATAGTCAACCATCATCAATTAAAGTATGTTGACAGTAGAGAGTGACAGGAAACATGGGGATAAAGGTTTCCTCCAGGACTCTCAGAAACTGAGGCGCAATCAACTTCAAGATATGAACTTAACAACTTATCACCTGGATGCCCCAATTACAAGGTTGTTTTTTTATAATTCTTTTTTTTGCATTTTTTTCCGATATGTTAATGGGTGAAAGTTGAGATTGAAAGGAAACACATGACAAGAATGAGGAAAGGGGTAAAATGCAACAGAGGTCACAACCTGAAATCATCAAACCAGGGACTTTGTAGTTAAATGGTATATGTTTTAGACCAATACCTTGACAAATATAAGGGTTTTAAGGACAAAGTGTTAACATTTTTAAAAATAATTTGCATAAATGCATTAAAAAACTTCCAAAAAACTGTTGTCATTCACACACTATTCTGTTAGCACTATACAAAATGTATAGTGGTTTTAAACTGCATGATGATGACTTAGTCTACTTGACAATCACATTTGCTGAAAATGGAGTGGAAACTATCTTATTATAAAATGACAGAAAAAATGACTGATCTTTGGGAACATAATTCCTGCCAAAAAGAATATTGCAAAATATAACATTGCACACATAAATATCCCAAACCTTCATTGTAAAATACTGAACTCTAGGCACAACAGGGATTCTTGCCAGTGAAAAGAATCCTGGGTCTCGTATTATAGTCTGGACCTTGTGCCAATGAATGAGTGTCCACCTCAGCACAGTATCCTTTGACTAGTCATCCAGAAGCAGAATTTTGGATTTTGAATAACACTAGTGGATCAGCGGTCCACTAGAATAGCAGTAAACTTTTACTCTCAGCTTGTACTTGCTACAAATAGAATAAACAGAGTAATTTCTCACCCTGGAGTGGCAGAGAAAACCGACGTACAGCAGTAGCATTGCAGGGAGCAGCACCACAGAGAAGACCAGAGCCAGGAGCAGGGCGCTGGCTAGAATAACACACAGGTCCCAGAGGATGAGAGCTGCCCCGCAGGCCACACAGCCACATCTGCCCCTGCGGCTGCCCCATGCACTGCCTCCGCTGTGGGCCACGGGAGGGGGCAGCATCTTCACCCCTTCCCCGATCCAGAACTCCTCCTCTTTCTCCTCCTGGCCTGAACCGCCTTCGTCCAAGTCCACGTCCATACCACACATCCTGAGGCAGAGAAAGAGACAGACAAAGATAGCGGACTCTGTTTAAAGCAGACTACAGGTGAATTGTTGTGATTCAGACTGAAAAATGGTTACAGGCAATTCCCTTAAGACATTATTTTGTGCCAATGTGAATGGTATATATTATGAAAATCTGTATCAAATTAATGGAAAATATAGTTATATTGTAGCCTATGTAAAATCAGTCCAGTTCTTTGCTTGACATCACTTTTATGTAGAATCACACACAGAAAACACCTTTATGTGTATATAATTTTTGAATGCATGCTGAATTTTAAAACCTTAAATAAGAACAGACTGAGGCTACATCTATACTACAAGGCAACAAATTTAATTTTTCAGCCCTGTCCCCTCACTGCCCTCTTCGTTTTTTTTCCATCCAGACAGCCGATAACTCATTACAGACTATTTAAATGACACACACCACACACACACACGCAGGCACACACACACTTTATCAGTCGATCTCATCGATCAGGGCGTCACTTGAAGCACGACTGTCAGTAGCCTGCCCTATACGATCCATTTAAAACCGAATCAGTTCGAAACCTTTTAACCCTGAACGACCTGCTGCTGAGATGCAGACAAAACAAGAGCGTCACACTGGACGGGACACATGTTGTGCTCCTCTCCGAGTATTAACATACTTTTATCACATATTTCGCTTTGCTTTTTGCTGTTTCTTTGCCTTAATGGATGGAATAACGTAGACTGTAGCCTACTTTCTGAGTAGGTTATGGTTTAGACTTGCTCTGCGTTTTCTGTCTGGAAACGGTTCCCTGGTGTCACAAGCGTGCATGTGATAAAGTAGCCCTATGTATCCTCTACTAAACACACGTTGTGAATGAGAAGTGTTGCCTACCTCGCTCCAAGTAGACTACAAATCCCGTTAATCCCACCGGTGTGTTTGAATTCTTTTCCCGGTGATCCACTTGGAGCTCTTGATTTTACTCCAAAAAAACCCAAATACTTCTGTTTTTTAAACAACAGCGGAGTGGAGAACCTGTGAGTTGAACCCTGTGCTGCTGTAGTGATGCTGTGTGAGGAGCCGCTGTGCGTCGGTCGGAGTTTGCGATGATGGGCCGCGCGCAATATCATTCAGGCGCGCCCACGCGGTCTCACAACAATAAAGCTATATTTCCAACCTAAAAAAACGAAAACTGTTTCATTTGGAATGGCAACATTTTTGTTTTAAATATTTTAACAGACGTGCTCCACAGCTGCTCCCTACACTAACATAGGAACCAACATGAAACTAAATGTAGGGGTGGGCTGGATATCACGTTTACGTCATTGCTGTATATTTTCTGGCAACACATATAACAGGTTTATACGTGTCAGCCAATTCCTTCATTTACTTATTGTTTATACATCAATATAGACACTAACAAGAAAAACTGCTTTGCATTTTATGCAAACTTGATGACTTATTAAAAAAATAGGAAATGTGTGGGCTAATTATTAATGGATTAATTAAGAAAGTGATTTTTTTAACAAGCAACCAAAACAAATCACTTATTAATGTATTATAAGTGATGTATAAAAGCCATTAGTTACAACTTACATACTCTTTATAAAGTATGCATTGTCATAAAATGGCACTGCTATTTCTTCATGCTTCATTTGATAAGTTCTTCAAAATACACTAAATGATTGTACAGTTTCCTATAAGACTGATTTGGAAAGCTTGTTAGTGCTTACTAAAGTGATGTAGTCCAGGGTGTGGTCACTACACCATGACATCGCAATATCACAATTAACAATTAGCTAATTCTATAAAGCCAATGTTGGTGTGGTTTGTTTGACTGTTTAAATAATAACTAAAATTGGCCACACTAAATTATAAAGCTGATCATAGCCTAGACCTGTTTGTTTTCCAGTCCTGGAAGCTTTGCTTTACATAAGTAAAGTCTATTTGTAAAGTGTGCTCATGCACATATAAAAATTATAAGGACAGAAAAAATACAATTAAACAAATAAAATCCCAACCAAACTTGTATATCATAAAAAAATGAATAAGAATTTTTGAGTTTTGTAACAGGTGAAAGATGATAAGGTCAAGGCCTGCATGCATGAGAACTGAACACAGTACATTTTTTAAAAGGGGAGAAAAGTAAACCAATGCTTGATAAACAAGGTAATATAATTATGAAAAAAAACATGTGTGATATATTCAGAAACATCTCCCCCTGCAGTCTGCCTTTCACCAGTCTCAGAGCATCATCGGCTGTGTGGCTGGAGATAAGCAGATGATCAATTTGTTTTGCAGCACATAGACAGTCAACCTCTCACTATTCAAATTTCATTACACAGAACACAGGAGAAAAGATGACAGGATATGGGATAGAGCTGACAAGAAATGGAAGACGAGATACTGTCGGTGCCCAGATAGCTCCGTTGGTAGAGTGGGCGTCCAGATATAGACGTTTACTCCTCATCGCCAACCTGCAGCCCTTGGCTGCATGTCATTCCCCCTCTCTCTCTCCCCTTTCATGTCTTCAGTTGTCCTGTCAAAAATAAAGGCCAAAAATGCCCCCCCAAAAAATCTTTAAAAAAAAAAAAGATACTGTCTGGACATAGAGATAGAGATGAGGGTATGATTGATGAAAGAGAGGAAAGACGCTGTAGAGCGTCTGGTTACTTTATGTGATTTTGTCTGGTTCTGGGGAGCTGAAAATGACTGGCATTTACTGGACCCTCTGTGAACTTTTTCAACGTAGCACACATTTATTTTTTGGCAGCTACTTCAAACAATGTACCTCAGTAATGTTCTCCAGCCTTTCTTTATTGACTGGACTGGAGTTCAGTTTACTTAACCCAGCAGACCATGAACTGAACATCCTCTATTTGTTTCCTCTAAGACCAATGAGCTATGTGTGGTTCTGTCGGCCTCGAGCCATGCACAAGGTCACTATCCATTTACAGACCAGCATCCTGCAGGTTGCCATGGTTTTTCGTGGCAAGTTCAGCTGACCTTCTGTTCACTGATGAAGACTCTAGGTTACAGTATATTCCTGATTGAACAGAAATTAACTACACGTTCGACAAAGGGTATCAGTTGAACGCTGTCTCTGTTGTCCTTTGTACCAAATTACATACATCTTTCCAAAATACTTAATGAAAGTTTTTAGGAGGACTAAATTACAAATTACAGAGCTGTAAAGAGTGTTACCAAGATACTTGTTTCATTGTGGATGTTATGAATCTGTAGTGCACCAAAATTGGCAACTAGCAGATGTATTAGAATGGCTAGTGTACTTATTTTTCATACTCAGTAAGCCTGTAACTGGCAGTGGCTGACAGCTACGATGTTTCCCTCTCCTTACTGACAAGTCTGCCCTGCACTGGAGGTGCACAGATATCTCCTCATGTGGGAGAGAAATGTGAAAACACCTCCACAGGGATAAACAAACATACAAGTCAGTCTCGTCCAGGAGAGACATTTTAGGGGACATAAACATAAGAAAAACATATTTTTGAGTGGAGGGATCTTTAAAGTCTGCATTATTCTTTAGGTACACAAATCTTGAATAACATGAATAATCAATCACATCACATTCAAGCCATCATGTGCCGTGGCCCACACTTACAGCAGCCACGTGATGAATAAGTAAAATAACTTCCTTTTTAGAAACAGTAAAAAGGAAGCTGTCGGTCTTTCTTCAGTTCAAAACAAAACTACTTTCTCCAACTCCATTTCTTGTGATGCTCACTGTGACAGAAAAGGAGAGTTCTAACGGGCACAAATAAAACAATAGACAAAATAGCAGTTATCACAACAACAGAATTTATTGCATTAAAGCAGATAAAAAACAATGAGACTACAGCCTAATAACAGACTATAGTCATGTCTGGATGCACACATATGAACGTTTAATCAGCAAACAAAAAGAGTGCAAAGGCTGGTGTGTTTGTACGAGTTTATATACAATAGAGTTTAATCTGATAGCATGACTTTGAGAGTGTGTAAGTGTGTGAGTGTGTGTGTGTGTGTGTGTGTGTGTGTGTGTGTGTGTGTGTGTGTGTGTATCTTTAGAGAAACGTTTCAACACAAAGTTAAGCCATATTTTCAAAGTGCCTTTACAATACTACAGATTGTTACAAAGGATGTGGTGTGGAAGAGAGAGGGCAGGAGAGCTGCAAAGTGACAAAAAGAGTTGTACCTACCCTCCATCTGATGTATGTGGTAGTGTGTGATGGTCAGTGTGTGGGTGAGCATGCTTATTAGAGTGTGTGTCAGAAGGTGGCAGAGGGTGAGACTGAGCACCGCTGAGGGTGTCAGATAAAGATGGAGCGTCCAGGACTTTGTCTGCTGGATACAACTGCATCACCGCCCCCTCCTGGCCACCCTCCTTACTGCAGGACTGGCAGCTACAGTGGAAGATCCTCTCCACCAGCTTGTCCACACGAGGAGAGTCTTCACTGCCAGGGCACTCGAGGGTCACCTGTTCTCACACACACACACACACAGCACACAGCACACTTAACGACATATGTACCGTACACATACACGTTTTTGACATTTTTGCTTGCATTCATTTAGACTTTTTTTCTACCTTTCCTTCTAAGGAAATTTGATTTTTTTTAAATTATGTACATACTGCTATATGTACAAATAGCAGTTCTTACTCTTACTTACTTGAGTGTTAAGAAAATAATTGCGCCCTGATTGTATTGTCAATGGAATAACTGTAAAATAAACACAAAATATACCATCCCCCTGTAAACCTCAGTGTGCACAAACTCTTCTAGCACTCCAGACCTCACACAACTTCTCCTCACTGTTTCCATTATCAGCATTCAGCACTTTTATCAAGATCTACCACCAAGTGCCAAACCAGCATTAACCAGTATCCTCTTTCATGGGAGCTGACTTTGTTTTGTTTCAAACTAAATTTTGGTTTAAAGTCTTGTAACAACAATCATAACCACAGACATAAACATTTATTCCTCGATAATCAGAAGTAAGGTGAGACTGTAGATGCACTTTCTCTGGCCTTTCTCAAGCAACAAAAACAGTACGGAAATTAATTAATCTATCAGGTAACAGCAGTGGAATCCAAGAGGTACAATATTTTCCACTGAAACATGAGGCGACCTCACCTGTGGTCCCACCCGCCTAGCCTATCTGGCAGCATGCCAAACTACATACACCTCACTACAAAGCCTTTGTTGTCGAAAGTCTGGATTCCTTCTGGCAAACAGGGACAATGAACTTTAGAGGAATATAAAATACAGGATTAAAGTTCATAAGGAATGCGGGAAATTGTGACAAAAATCTATTAAAAATCCACCATTTCTGTTTTGTTTTTTTTCCTTCTGCTTTGTGTCTGCCAGTGAACAGTTATTCTTTCATGTTGGAAACCTGTGGTTTTTGTGTGTGAGCACATGAGCAAATGTGCAATAAATCTTACCACTTCCCACTGTGTCTGGGCAGGCATGCAGGAGTCACAGTGCACCAGGGACTCAGTTGACTGTGGGAATGTGTTGGGGACGCTGTAACTGAAACACTGGCCCAGACAAGCTCTGCAAGGAGGACAGAGTGCATTATTGCATGATTCGACTGCACAACCAGAGCTGTGGATGTCTGGTAGCTTCAGGCCAGACACAAAATCACAAAATGGAGTATTCATATCATAAATGTTAGGTGAATCACAATGATTATAAAGGAAAATGAATAACACAAACCATTGTGTAAATCATAGGAAGTAGTGTGCAAAATGTGTACATGTGTCACTGTGGGGACTGCATCTTTGAGAAGAATATCAATATTTTCAAAGTGAGCGTTACTAGAATAATGAACTGTTAAATTATAAGTGGGGTGCTATTCTATTTTTTTTGTTGCCAAAGCTTGAAATAGCTTATTGCTCCATTGTTGTCCAAAAACTATTAAAAACATTACTGAACCTCATTGTTGCAGCGGATGTTTTGTCATTTGAGCAACAAAACAGTCGCCAATAAATGCACTTACTTACTCCTGTTTGAGTATTGTTGTGTTACTTTTGTTTTTATTTAATCTTTTTTTAAAATTAACATTTACATTCATGACCCATATCGAAGGATGTATGTCTTTAGAAGGAACCTATGGGCTTTTGTCTGAATACCACAGACAGGTTAGGAAAGTCAGAGAGTATTGCGACATTGCTGATTTTACTCTTTTCGTGGGATTTATGGACAATAAGAAGCATATTAATATTGCCAGTGTCACCCTTTAATATTAATGCCTGCAATGTTATTTAGAATCTTTGATTTTGAAATGCAGTTTTCCACAATGCAGGCAGCCACTGATTTATATTAATTTCAAGTATGCATTTCAAGTATGCAGTGCTGAAACTTACTAGGCGTAATGAAGTGTAAGTAAGTTGTTATTCCTTCACACTTCAAGTGTAATGAACGGATTAGCTATCTCACACAAACATAATGATCATAACTCTGAGGATGCAACTTCTTGACATTTCTGCATTATTCCTTTTTTCAGCTGCAGAGAGATTGACAGACAGAGAAAAAGAGAGACAGAGAGGGCCTTCATCCTGACCTGTTTTGAATAGAGCGAGGCTGACATCCCGTGTGCCCGACTATCTGTGTGATGTTCTTGGCTTCGCACCAGGCGCTCTTGTCAGGGAACAGCGCCAGGCGGTTGATGTGTGCAGGCGGTGCAGCTGAATACAGTGCAAACAGTGCCCAACAAATCTGAATCCTCTGCCACATGACTGCACCTAAAGGGGCAGAAAACCACAGCATGTTCCCGCTCTGTTAGCCTTGTTCTATACAAAAACGCACGCTTAAAAGAGTAGCCATACAATCTTTTGATGTTCACTGATGTCTACTGGTCAGATGTTGCCTGGCTTTACAGTTAATGCAAAATGTGGACGTAGCATGTCCCTGCAGATGTGGATTGGCGATTATGCTTGAAACCCTGGGGTTCCTGTGTTTCAAATTGTCTCCAGTTATGTTGCTGTAGCTCATTTCAATGATTAAAAGCGACAACTTCTTGATTATCTGAATCAACAGCTGCAGAAAGAACAACATTATACTGGGTTCATATTGTCCAGAAAGAGACAATTGGGGAAGGAGGCAAATGTCTGCTGCACACCACCTGACTCTAAGACCAAGTCAGTCCAGTACTCTGTTTCGCTCTCTTCTTTAAAAATGCCTCAACCAGTCACGTCATTACCAGCCTATCGTTTTCTCCTGCTGCTTATTAAAAAAGTGTCTAGTGGTCACCCACGTCGACTTCTTTACACATGTTCAGCCCTTCCATATGTCTCTGACACAGAAACCTTGTCTACAGGAATCAATCGAGCTCTCCTTATCTATGGATAAATATAAAAGGGGCGTCTGAGGTGTGCTGTGATGAAGGGGGCGGATTTTGTTTATTAAGTATAGGCTATATGTTTTTTTTTACAGGCTTCAAGAGTTCAGGCTACCTAAAACGCAGCACTCTAGAGACTGAGCACCTTATGTTGGCGTTAAAGTGGTAACGCGTTACATTAACGAGTAACTATGCCCACTGTTTGAAATACAGTAGTGGCGAATGTTACGACTAAAAGTCGTTATTTTCCTGGACATATTATATAGTCAACCGGTCGTTCAATCCTAATTTGTATAGCAAGTTAGTGTGTTACCCACAAGGGATCAGTTAACTTGTCAGTAACGTAACGTAACGTTCGTTAACATCAGACTCTCTTTTACCTATCATTTAAATCTAGCTAACGTTATAGATTAGGCAAAAGTAGAGTCCTAGATTTTTCACCGGCAAGATGACGAGGTTTTCTTCGCGTAACGTTACTTCGGAAGGTGGAGAAGTTGCAACCGTCATTTTAATTAAGTGTCGCAGCTAACGTAAACTAACTGATGAAAAGTACCATAACGTTCTTGATAGCAGCTCTCGGAGGGTGAGTATAACTAACGTTGCAGTAACACGTGTAATAATAACTGTACTTTTTTAACTAGCTAGCTAGTTATGAGTAACAACGTACGTTCTGAGTAACGATCCCCGACAGTGGTCGTAGTTGAGACACTTAACTTACCGCTCCTCGACCCCGGGGAACAGCCAGTTGAGCACCTCGCAACGTCCTGCTGAGCTGAGCCCGCTCACCGAAACCTGGCTCCTAAAACCAGAGGATGCGGGTTGCCGTCGGATATCACCGTGCGCTAATAATTAGAGGAAAATGTGAGCACTTCGTCAGCGGCGAGGATTCATCCGAGCCCAGTCTGTCATAAAACTGTTACATCATCCGGAAAGGAAAAAGAACCGTCGGTCCGACAGCGAAGGATGAGGAGATGGGGTTAGTTATGAGCACTATCTCATCCCCGAGTCCATCAACTCAGACCGTCCCTCCCCTTTGTTCTCTCCCCGTCCAGTGTTAAATTCCCCCGTAACTTCACTAAAACACTTTCCAAGTTGTTGTCTTTTGTTGTAAAACTCTGTAGCAGGGGTTTGGCGCGGTTGAGCCCCAAGACAGGGGTCCTGCTGTGCAGTTTCTGGACGAAGGAAAACGGGGGGGGGGGGGGGGTCAAATGTTTCCCAAAGTAGGAGCGAGGCGAGACCGCAGTTAAGATTTACAGGATCAAAATTCAAATAGAAAACGATTACACACATAGGGCATATTTACAGTCATGCGTTAACTTTGCAGATACATTTTGAATTGTTTTGTTATCCTAGATGTTAGGAATCAATCAATGATCTGATCCATTTTTCTGAAACCTTTAGGAAGTTGAAATTATTTCAACATCATGTCATTTAACCATAAGCTCATGACAACTTGATCTAATTAATGCCCCCTCAATATTTCGAATGTTTCGAGTGAAATCACTGACAGACTCATGAGCACATGACTTGCTGAAAGGCAGTATGTTCCTTGGTTTTGCTGACCTGTGAGTAGACTCCTTTAAATCCTAAAAGGGAATATGGGGCCTAACATTTAAGCTTTGGAATATGATGCCCAAGTCAGCCACTGGTAAATGTCAGTGTTTTCTGGCTCAAAACTCCTGACAGTGCATGCAGTGGAGAAAAAAAGGATTCACATTCTCAAGGAAAAATAGCCAATACACACACCACAACGTTGAATTATATTCCCTTATAAGTTCTGTAAAAGGGCATTTGAAGTGTGCAAAAGTATTTCAAGTTACAGTAAGCATAATACAGAATTGTGTTCTTTTACTCAAATAGCCATGTTTATACTTCTACCACCACTACATTTCAGAGAGAAGTATTCTAATTTTTACTCTAATATTTGACAGTTATAGTAACTTCCCAAAAAACATTAAACATAAAGAAATCATATGATCAGATTGTAAAATGCATTGTTATACATTAAACTATCTAACAGTTTATAAAGTAGTAAAGTCAGCTCCACCAACATGGACTGGCCCCTCATGTATTGAGCCAGTAAACACTGTACCAATTACTTACAGAGCTACAAGGAGTGCAGCAAGAGGTGACTGCATTGTCCCGTTGAAGAAAACTGCATTCAGCTTTTACAGTCAGGGCTACTCGTGAATGGAACCTCATTCCAATTCACATTAGGAATTTAAAAACGTACGCTTTAAACCTCCTATCTTGTCTTTCCTGCCCTTCTTGTTTGTGCCACTTGTGCTATGCCTATGTGGTCGCCAGGTTTATTATTTGTTTAGAAAGGTTGAACTTGTTGTTTGTTATTGTCCTAGATATGTGGTATTTCTTTCTTTTTTTCTTTTTTACATTTATAGGCAATATTAATTGTGTTGGGTTAAACCGATATGTAGCCTACTATTATAATTTGTTTTATCTTTTTAGGTGTAACATTGTTTTTTGGCTAATTCTGGCACATCTTACATTTTATATGTATTATTAGTGTGCATTGTCCCTGTTAAATAACCCTAAAATGAATAATACAACAGTTAGTCTACTTCCACATGAATACATCAGTAAGAATGATGTCATTTAATATATCACAAAATTACAGTGGACATTTTCTTGCAACGCATACTTTAACTTTTGATACCCATAAGTGTTTTTAGCTAATAATACTTTTAAATAACGTTTTTGCTGCTAGACTTTACCTTGTAATTGAGTATTTTTAATGTGTGGTATTGCTGCTTTTACACTAAAAGTAAAAGACTTAAATACAGCAGTTTCAAGCTGGACTCATGCAGCTGCACACATAACATGTCTGGTTTTTTATTTCTCTAACACTCACCAACAATTCACCAACTGAACAGTTTTGACCCATTAGATGAACAAATGTGATCAGGTAGTATTATTAGACTGGTAATTCTGATTCATCATGGAGAATTTTTTAGACAGGCACAGACAGGCATCGCCTATGGGCTTTTGGCTGCCTTGTTATCTCAGCTGCAACACTGGTCCCTTTAACCCACCCACACACACACACTTCTTCCTACCTGCTTACAGGTGTTCAGCCTGGCTTGTGTCCATAAGCACCCCTATCTGTCTCATGCTTCACTTGCAAACAAATATTTAAATGGACAGGGGATGAGTGACATGGCTTCATTTCTGACATTGCTTATTATGTGCTTACATTGCTGAGAAAACGGTTACTGTGATAGAGAAGGAAAATGTGAGTGTGTGTATTACAGAAAGCGTGCAAGCGTCAGTGTATTCTTTGATGTGAAAGTGTAAACCATGTGTTGTTCAGAGTGCAAAGTGCAGAACTCACCTGTTAGTAATAAGACCGAGCTCCAGTCCAGAAACGGCATTCCACGGATTCTGCTTCACCAGGGGGCTGGATAACTGCACACGCTCACACAAATAATCTTTCTTCTCTCCTAGCAGGCCCATGCAACCACACATGATTGATCAATCACACTCAAAACAATCTCAGCAAACAGACTCATGGCCAATGAATACACAAGACGTATGAGATTCTTTCCGATATAGAGATGTGTGCTTTTTCAACTCCCTGTGAAAAAAACAGTCACAGCAAACACACAAGTTAAAACAGGACTACAAATAATGGCATTCTGTGCAAATGCTTGATCTAGTATGAGTGAAGAGCATACTGGGTTACTTCCCTGTCTTCAGAAAAGAATCTACCCATTATGGAATTAAAAGAAGCCTACATCTATAAATAAGAAAACTATATGACAAACTTCACGTCACGTATGCAAACATAACTTCCTCGTTTAGAGTCTCTTTAAACACTAGCATTAGTCTTCCATCATTCTGTGCAACTTTTCATCCTCCCACTCTCTTACATGGCAGCAGATGCTGAACCTGGCCCTCATTCCGAAACAGCAGGAGTTCGAGTCTCCCAGCTCATTAACACAAAATTACCTCCCACCCCCAAACCACATTTCATTCTTCGCAAACATACACACAGAAAAACAGAGCGAAGCAGAAAGTTTTCCAAAATTGCTTTATTAAATATACAGTAACTGCCATTTGATAAACACAATGTGGGAATCATTGGACGTTAGTGTCAGGACAGAAATGAGGAACAAAACAACAACACGAAAATGGATGAGCAACTTCAGGGCAAATCCTGCTCATCTTAACTACTGGTCCTGTAAATGAGAACATAAAAAAATCATGAAGCATAATGTATTTGTGTGTCACAAACCTCTAACAAAATACATTTTAACCTCTGTGCTCACCTTAACCATTCTTCCATGAACCAGGTATGGTGACCTAAAGTCATGCTGGCAGTTGGCGTATCCCATGCCCAGTCCCAAACCAGAACCAAGTGAGACAGGCCACGTGCGACCTGGGAGAGAAATACATTCAGCCATGAATGATTTTTTAAAGTAGTGCTTAACATTTTTTTTTTTTTTTTAAACCTGAATTTACCAGTCTACCTTAAGAAAGAGCACTTACGTTTAAAGAGAAGGACGGAGAACACAACGCCCACGGCAAGGCCAGTTACTGCAAAACAGGAAGAAAAAAAAGAAAGAAGTGTAACTACACTTTCAAAAAATATTTGACTTTAGTACTTAAGTAATGTGACCATGTCAATCCAGTATAAAAACTGCCTGGCATAGTTGTAAATCTTTAGTAATGAGGTCAGCGGGGTGCTGCTATTATGTTTGATGCAAGAGTTGGTAAATAGCACAAGTTAGCAAGACATTGCTCATTAGGAAATGAGAGGAAGAGAAAAAGCAGCAAGAGAAAAAAAGAAAGAAAACCGTAAAGGGGGTGTAAGAGAGGTTGAAATGAGTCCAAGCGGCACAGGGCAGAAGAGGTAATAGGTCAAAGAGTGCACCCATGTGCAGGTAAGCAATGTCATGACCCAATATGGTCAAGCAGAAGGTTAGTCAGTGGCAAAGAAGTTGGCTGAGTTGTTTGAAGTGCTCAGACCAGAGCAGGATCTTGAAGAGGAATTTGTTTGTGTGCTCAACTTCACCTCGCAGCAGGCCACACCACACCCAACAGCAGGCCAGCCAGCACAGAAAACACATAAAAACAGAATGCCATTTGGGCCTTTCCGACTCTTAATTGGATTCAGGGAGCTATGCAGCATGACCGATTTGCCTGAACCAGAACCTTCAGACTATCTTTTACACAACTTACACATCAAACAACAACAACACAAAAAAAACCTGCACACCCTCACTGTCAGTGAGGATCAACAATAAATCATTGACCTCTGCGTCCATTTCAAGCAAAGAGGTTAACCGGCTGTTGCAGCCTCAGTCTTTCTTTGGTCTTCGGCCAGAACAGTTTTGAAGCCACTGATTTTCCACCAACAGTAAAAGCATTGGCAAAATATGAGAGGTGATCAACATCTCATTTTGGCATCCTTTCTGTTTGTCTGGAAATCTCAAAGGGGGGCTGATTATTACAAAAACCATTTGTGCTTCAGTACAATGAACTGTATAACCCACAGGCCAATAATCAGGTTTTCCCAGAAAATAAAGTCCAGAGCTGGTTAAAAGGTACTGTTCTTCATTATTTCAAGTATTTTTCTGGAAATCACTAAAGACATTTGTTTCAATCATACTGATTCTGTGAATTTATCTTAGAAAAAATTATTGTTTACTAGTTCCTCAAATGAAATACAATGTTTCCAAAGACCCAGTTGTTTCCTGTTATAAAGAGGATGTTTCTGCTTGTCTACTATAGATTATCTACTGCAGGTAGCGATTTGTTTCTACTTTCCAGTTGGTGCCTGAACTGCTGGTGCATCAGTTGCAAAGACTTATGGTTAGAACTAAAAAGGCTCAAAAATCATAACGTCTTCTAACTATAAATCGAGCCACCTCTGTGTGTATGTTTATGAGTATGTGTGTCTTTCAAACGATCCCGCAGGCGCAATTGCGCATAAGACCTCACATTATGCGCAGCATGCTGTAAAGGAAAAAACACCTGTGTGCATCTGCAGGGGCGGGGTTTCACAGCTCTCAGTCACGCATGTCTTTGCAGTGGGCTACCGGTGTCAAGCCAAAAAGTGATTATCTGGCAAAAATCGGATTGCTGTCTACCCAATAGGGTTGAAAAATTAATTGCATTTGTAATAATATCGTGATATGTTGAAACATGATTTCCTAAATCACAAAGGCTGCGATTTGGTCAAGTGACTCGCAAGAACATATCAGTCTGCACTCCACAGAGAAAGCATCAACTTGGCACGCTAATGCTACGCCGTACCCTGAGCAGAGTACTGTCATTCAAACAACTCTGAGTTGTAGTTTAAAAGGTCCCATGACATGGTGTTCTTTGGATGCTTTTATACAGACCTTAGTGGTCCCCTAATACCATATCTGAAGTCTCTTTCCCAAAATTCAGCCATGGAATCACAGCCACTAGAGCCAGTCCCACAATGAGCTTTCCTTAGTATGTGCCATTTCTGTGTCTATTGAGGAGGAGAGACGGAGGAGAGATGGGAGGGGGGGGGGGGGTTCTTAATCAACTGCCACTTTGCCCGTTTGAAAGCCATGATGTCTCTCTCTCATGGGCAGGCCAAATTCTCTGGGTGGGCAAAGCCGAGAAAGGGGAGGTAACCTTTAAGATTCCAGATCAGCCCATCTGAGTTTTCATTTTCTCAGAGGCAGAGCAGGATTACCAGGGCCCGGCTTACACCTATCACCATTTCTAGCGACTGGGGGACCATAGGCAGGCGGGGGGAACTCATATTAATGTTTAAAAAACTCAAAGTGAAGTTTTCTGTGGATTTTATTCGGGCTTGAGTCCATACATGCAGTTAATAGATACAGACATGGAGAACTGAAGGCTCCGTTAGCAACAATTAGCATTGATTAGCGGTTAGTTCCGTTTAGCTAGCTAGCGCCGTTATAAAGATATGGAGCGGAGGAGACTGCCGCGGAGAGGGGTAACAACCAGACTCTGATAAATGACTATGATCAGGTAGGGCTGGGCAAAATAGAGAAAATAAAATATCACAATATTCTTGACCAAATACCCTGATGTCGATATTGCAACAATATTGTATGGTTGACTATTGGTGCTTTAACAAAATGTTATTTACACAATGAGATTTTTGATAGATATTGTCCAGAAATGATTTATTGACTTAGTGGGGAAAGGTAAATAACAGAACAGCTAGAACAGTCTGGTAAGAAATCTGGTAAAATTAAATTACTTTACTGTAATGCAGCCTGTAAAACCAGGTAAAGACACCACTTACCATATTACAATATATCCAAAATCTAAGACGATATCTAGTCTCATATTGCAATATTGATACAACACTGATATATTGCCCGGCCCTACGTTCAGGGAACTTTCCCAGCAGCGTGGCCGCGTTGTTTCAACAGTTACCACTAAGTGTAAAGCCACATATTTGTTTTTATATTTCTGCAATCTGAACTTTAGTTTGTGTGATTTGTTTCTGACTTTCATATGAATATTTGTTTACACCAAAAATTCCTATGAAAGTCAGAAAGTCAGACCTTGGTCAGTGTTCAATATACTACAGTGATTGAAGCAGTTAAATAAAAGATGCCATTCATATAAATGAATGCATTACCTAATTTCATCATCACTGCAGGCCTTGCCTTGTTTAATCTATCTAATCTTGTGTTGTTCATACTATACAATAATTTATTGCTTGTCTTTTGTTGAATAACACAGACATGACTTTTAGATGAAAGAATTTGCGCACCTCTGCACTAGGAGGATCTCGGCCCTACTGGCTCTCTCCACAGTGGATCCATCTGAAAGACTGGCTTTGCATTTTAGTATCAACAGGGAAAAACTTAAAAAAATAGGCCTGCACGATTAATCGTTAAAAAAAATCGTGATCTTGATTCACCCTGTTCACCATTTAATTTTAAATAACTTCGATTTTTTTTTTGTTATGACTTTGATGCTCATTGAATTTTACAAGCCGACTGCATCACAATCATCATCCCTTCTGTGAGTTTTAAACATAGACCCCCTTCTCTTCATTGAAGCCTCTACGTTTACAGGCTTATGGTGATGCGCAATGTGCTATAGGTGTTTGGTACTGCCAATTTGTTTTATTTTGTCATGGTTCATGTGTGCAATAAACATTACACTTTGTGAGAAAAGAAAAATCGTGGCAGAGAATCATGATATCAATTCTAAGCTAAAACTAAAATCGTGATATCATATTTTTCCCCCGAATAGTGCAGGCCTAGAAAACAATAATATAAGCCCTTCCAGACGGGCCTGGAGGCTGTGTGGCAGTAAAGTTATGAAGACAACTATCACACAGCACGCTAAGTCGAACCACTCAAATCGCCATTTTTGTCATTCTGTCTGACAATAGCTAGAACAATATCTAAATGAGAACAACTAGTTTGTGACTTCAGCTGTGTAGTATTCATTAAAAACACTATACAGAGACTAGGAGTGGACAGAAAAGTGGTTCACCTGAGCAGAGTAATCACACAGCCCTTCCCACTCATAGATTTAGCAGTTTTCCAATAGTTTAGGCATTTTCGTGTGGACAGATTTATTTTTAATCTATTCATCAGAAAACGCAATATAGCCTACATCCATGGTTTAACGTTACAGATGACCTCAGTGGACAGTCAGATGTCCCGTAGAAAAGAACCTCGACTAACCTGTACCACAGCTTATTTACCAAGGGTAATATGCTGCAGAATGCCAAACGAGAGCGTTAAACAATCATATTACATGTATGAAAAGACATATTAACCTGTTTTCACGGCTGTATCAGCAAGACAGCGGTCCCATTTTCGCCCGTGATCGTCTGCCATGTTTTCAGCTGTCAGGAAGCTCTGCAAAATATCGCGAGGGAAATCGAGATTCACATGAATTTACCCCGCCACCACTACGCTCTTCTTCATACAGCATTTCTTTAACTGTCTATGGATTCCGAGCAGTGTGGTGTGTAGACCACGGACTGTAGGGTGTAGACGCTGCTAGGCGACCACTATTCTTTATTAAAGATTACATTTATGCTATGCTCCTACGATTATTTATGCATTATATACATAGACTGTATATATGTTCATGGTTATTCATCTATTTTTGCCCTTCAGTTTCTTTTTTGTTTTCATTTAGCTCTTAAAACAATATATTATTTTGAGTGAAATTTTTTTGATCTTTGATTTAATCAGTCAACAGGGTATGTGAGTTGAGGGCACTGATCTAAACTTCCCTGCTAGAAAGGTGCACAGCATACACACTTTATATAAATTATATCTAATGGCCCCCTCATGTTACTTTGCTTTATTTCTGACTGTGAAATAATTTTAAAGTGTTAATCCTTTAGATAAATAGTTTTCCCTGCTAGTGGAAGTGTGACACATGCCGCCCATATGCACAGGAAGTGATGCATACATACACAAAGTGTTGCACAAGACAATCTACATGTGGCATAATTTGAGAAAGAACTTGAGCCACACCATCTTCTAATCAAAAAGTTTTTCAAAAACACTTGGTTTTCTTGATAGTAATACTAAACATTGTTTGAGATTGTAGCTGCGTGGATGCTCCTCCTCTTATGAAATTCCAGCAGACTCAATGGTAGAAGTCAAAGTGCGGTTTTTCACTGAGTCACTAATCCTACAGATGTTGGAGGGGTTTACAGGCAGGTTTCCTATTCACAAACAATTAGGGATGCACATTAGCATTAGCATGAATTAATTAAGCATATTTTTACAATGTCATGATAGCTTTGAAATGGATATTTTCAGAAATAAACAAGAAATAGGCTATGTATAACAGAGAGTACACTTGCATGGGTCACTTGGTCATGTTTTTTATGACACCTCACAATAGTTAACTAATGAGAAATGGTAGCTAGAGTCACAGTAAAAACACAAATCCAGAAAACTGGAAGTGTGGAGAAATTACCTTACCTTTATGATCAAGTGTAGTTTTTTTCACTCATGTGTGATGTATAACTACAACTGTTGGACATTAAAAATCTTACTTCTGGTAGTCATTTTGTTAACTGAGAAATCATAAAAGTCGTGTATTTTAACATCCAAAGTCAGTTTTAATATCAAAATTAGCATTAACGAACCACCAGCCACCACAGGTGTCACCAAATCCTCCATAAATCGATAAATGATCAACAACACATTATGTATTGTATATACAATCATTATACCTGCTTGTACACTTGCATCATTCATGCACATTGTAAATAAGGAAACATTGGAATCAATTCAACTGGAGAAACATAAGATATCATTTAATATAAAAACATTATTTTGATTTGATTTGCATAATTTCAGGCATTTGAACATTTTTTTAATGAAGAGAACAGAAGAGACTCTGTACACATTACATTTATAGCAGTTGCAGTCACCATTTTCAAAGGAAGTATTTTTTATTTTTTTTATTTAAACTGTGTATTTGTCTATCTACCGGCCTCTCTGGGTGCATATTTACTGCGTCTGCACCACTCCTCTCTTTCCATACTTGGCAATGCCTTTCTTGCTCCTTCGCTATTGGCTGCTGCAGAGAAAAGCCCCGTGTGACCCGGACATGCAACCGGGGACTGTTTTCTGACTGCAGCAGCCTCTTTCCTGTAGCCCGGTTGAGGAAGTGAATATCGCTGACAGGGCTGGGTTCAGTGAGGGAGAGGCGAACAAAACATCTTCCGCGGGGGACTAAAAAACAACAAAATAACAAGAGACGAGCGGAGCGATTTGTTAAACCATAGTAAAGCTAAGTTGTGCTGGTGAAATCGTGCTCCCCTGCCCCGCTGAGGCCGCCGCAGACATGGTAAGGGCCGCGGTAGTGCTTGGAGAGATAGGGACGGGGTGAGAGGGTTTTGGTGGGGCAGCTGGCTACTGCTAAGCAAGCGCTAACGGCTAGGGGGGCTAAGCTAGGCTAAAGCTGGCTGTATGTGCAGGGTGGTAACCTGAGAGCGTCAGCAGCAGTAAGAGGAGGAGGGGATTCTAGTTTATAAATCACCGATGCATATCTAACTTGCACTGTTTGGAAAACGTATGCCTACCGGATACGAAAAAATGACTTGCATCTGTTTCTTCCAGCTTGTTAGCTAGCTAGCTAGTAGCTAGCTGCTAGCCAACCTAGATGTCGGAATGCATAAAGTTAGTACAGGATGTTTTGGGTTTGACAGAAGTTCGTAAATAGTATGAGTGAGGAGTCCTAATATAACGTACACACGCACGCACACACGCACACACAGGCTAATATAGTCAAGCGCCGGGTTGCCTGTAGCTAAAATAAGACTGCTTGCTCCTCCTATTCCTAACCATGACAAGCTGTCCACCACCTCTGTTAAGTTTTCCCTGCCTTGCAAGTCTTGATTTTGCCAATATTTAATCTGGGAACTTTTAATGCCTGACAACCCCTACGAATCATACATGCAGTTATTGTTCCTTTATTGGTTATTTTTGAAAAAAAAAAATTCATCTCTTTAACTTATATCGCAGTAACACCACTGTCATGTAATGATACTTGTCCAAAACTAATATATTTAAAGGACAACTATTGTATAGCATTTTCAGCATACTTGTATTTTGTGTTTGTACTAGAACATGTTTACATACTTTTAAGTAAAGTTTTCTTATACTGCCCAGGGCTGCTGCAGCTGTATTCACCCTCTGTAGGAGATGCTCTGTAGGAGCGCCTGTCTTAATGCCCCCTACTGAAAAAGCCCAGTCTTCTTTGATTGGCCAGCGTGTTTCCTGCAATCTTCGCTCCGCTGCAGCCTCCTCTGTTGTTTCACTAGTTAACTATGGAGCTACTGCAACATAGTATAAAGCAGCACTTTCTACACAGATAAAGGCTTTTAAATTAAATACTACATAACCGGTAATGTGACCCGGAATTGGGGAGACTGTGGCAGCCAAGATTACATATTGTACTACTGTTAGCATGTAGCTACCTACCTGGAGCAGCTGACCAATCATAGAAGGTTGGCGTAGAGTTGCGTAGCGTTTTCGCTCAAAGGTATTTCTCTAAAATATGTTTACCTCATTATGTTGGCCACATTTACCATGAAAATCCGACCTAACATTGTAAATAAGACAGAAAATACGGAAAAGCACAATATGTCCACTTTAAACTATTGTAGCATAATAGAGCACCATTTTGTGCTTCCATACTGTTGTTGTATTAATTCCACATGACCAAACTCGTCTTATGCCTGAGTTGGGAAGAGCAGCTGGTGTTTCTCCGTAGTCGCCCACTCTCCTCAGCTTCACCTCATCCATCCTGCTGGCTGAGCCTCAACACTCTCCCCTAACCCCGGGGGTTGTTGGTCTGAGCTAGTGTTTACATGGAGATAGGAGCACTGGTAAACATAGTGTCAAGGAGTACAGGTGTCTGATGGTGCACACTGATTCATCAGCTGAGAAAGATTATAAGAAGCAACTCTGAGAGGAAAAGGCACGGGAGACACTGCCTAGAAACTTCTGTTATGTTCAAGGTCACCCTTAATGAAAAAATGTTTATAGAAAGAGGGTTCTCTACTTTATAACATGTCATTGTCCTTTGACCAGCTAGCAACTGTATGAGTATAGCCTTTTAGGTTTATGCACTTAAGAAGAGTACCTTCATATTTAAGCTAATGCGAAGGGTTTTGTTGACATCTACAAGGGAAGTGAATGAAATAGATATTACAAACACATGAAAAACCATTTGCCATTGTGCTGTTTGGGATTTTAATTGGCACATTGTTTGTCCTATTTCTTGATTCTTCATAGCGCATTTTTGTTGTTTGTTATGGACATTAGTGCACTTATCATGTTATGATTTATCTCTGGGCTTTTATACTAATAGTAACATAATATGTTGAAAGTATCACTCAGAATTTTGTTTGTCTAGGTTGGTAAAATCAGTTTTACAACACTGATATTAACTTAAATTCAGGTACCATATAAGTGACTTTAATGGCATTATTTGCTCATATGAAAAGGATTGTGGTATAGCCAGTTGCCTGCTTACCCTTGTGGCATAGCCAGTTACCAGCGTACCCTTCACGACAGCTGGATTCTCAAAGGATTACGCGGAAATTCATCTTGTCAAGCTTCAAGTAATGCATTGGCACATTTAGGATTTGTGTCTGAGGCTCAGACCGATCAACGTGCAGTTAGGAACTGTTGGCATATACGGGCATGGTTTAGGTGTGTGTGAGACCTAATTCTACAGTACAGTGGAAAAATGCTCTGGCTTGTTTGCTTTGCTTTAAACCAATCACAACTTCCCTGGGTGGTGCTAAGCCCCGGATGCAGCAAAGGTGCCCTCGCAAAATAGATGGCGTAGATAGTGGAAAAGGAGAGATATTAGGTGCCGGATGTCAGGCTTTCCCAGCAATGTACATCCTTTGAGCCAGATTAAGATATGTGTGACAAGCACAACTCTTTGTTCAAAACAACAATGGTGGCATGATAGACAGAGGGTTCTTAGTGCATAACCAGACAAGCCTCTGTAAACAACTCAAACATCTAACCAAAAATTAAATCGGTTACAGACAGTCTCCGGCTGTATTGAAGACTCAAATTTATGTGGGGGTCATTGGTTTTGTAGTCTGGGATGATAGTGCGCTTTTAAATGTTTGTTTGTTTGTTAGTTACACTAAAGACACACTTTACAGTATTTCCGACTGTTCTACAAAACCTAACTTTAGTTCTATGAACATGTGCTATGAATCATATTTTTTTTAAATCTTTTTTTGTTTTTTGCAATTCAAACACAAGTGACCACTGGGTGGGAAGTCGGTGAGGGATCTTGTCAGTGCGATACTGACCAGTGTTGGGCAAGTTACTTTTAAAAAGTAATTAGTTACAGTTAGGGCTGGGCACCAAATGTCAATACTTTTATGGCACCGAACAAAATACTCCGATCATATGAGTATTGAAAAAAATTGTTGGTACCTCAGAGCGCGTAATTGCTAGCTTATCTGTCCTCTCTGCCCTCTCTCTGCATATTAATAAAGAACAGAGCTCCGACCCACGCACACACGCGGTGGTGCGGAAGTAGTAAACTTGAACAAAGTATGCCGGCTCTGCAGTTTTGTTGAAGTCACGGCAATGCGCTAGGGATATTCAAAACTTCACGCAGACCGTGATATGATATAAATAGTGAGGCGAAAGCGATCACGACGCTGTTGATGTTACACTTCCTTTGAGACAAGCAGGCCACAGTGGTTTCTATGCCCTGATGATTGACTGACAGGCTGAGGTTGTTAGGCAAGGCAACTTGCAAGGCAAGGTCATTTCCACAGCACCTTTCTGCAACAAGGAAATTAAATTACATTCATTTGCACTTAAGTTAGTTCTCCATTACGGTAGTTAAATGTTGAAAACAGGGCAGTCACCAAGTTTATTGTTAAAGGTTTGTGTCATTATGCAGTTTGCACTAAAAATGTCTTTGTTGTTTACATTTCTTTGCATTTTAGTTGTGTTGATGTTGAAATGTTTTTTTTAAAACATATGATACCAAAAAAAATATCGTTAAGGAACCGGCATCGAAACTGAGGTATCGAAATTGGCACTGGATTGAAAGATTTTGAACATTGCCCAGCTCTAGTTAGTTACTAGTTACTTCTTCCAAAAAGTAACTCAGTTACAAATTATAAAAGTAACTTTTTTACTTCAGAAAGTAACTATTGCGTTGTATATGCTCAAATGTGACCCCACCTCCACCCCTCTTTAATGGAACTTAAAATACATGTGCATGTTCAATTATTAATGATAAATCTGAATAGTCAAATGAAATGGGAACTTAATAGAATACATTATTAACAGAAACAATGTACACCAATCTAAACTGTTTTAATGCTGCTGTGGGACAAAGTGAGACTAGCCTCCAATCAAGTGGCATGTAGATATTATGTGTAGCATACCCTCCGAAAGATGGTCTGACACTTGAACTGATGATTTTAGATTTACTGGAAATCCCAAAACCAAACTATCATGATAAATACTAACCTTGTGCCTCTTCAAAGGGGTGCTAAAACGTTATATTTTTCACTGTGTGCAAGTTACTGTTTCTCTTTTTCCCGTCACATGCAACAGAAAAACTAGTTAAGGGGCCAGCGGGTGACTTTCAAAATAAAAGCCCCTCCATTAAGAACAGGAAGTAAGATACTTACAACCAGGCTATTTTTTCTGTAGAGCTAAGCATATACTGGGTTATTTATACATTATGTTTATATAATGGATCGATACAAATAACACAAAGATGTTTGGAACTTTTGATATTTATTGTCCCTCATTTGGGCTCGCCATACCTGTCTCTCGTTGACTGACTGACTTCACTTGTGTTTTGTGTTCGACTGCATGCTTTCGAACACCCGCCCAACTCTGTCTCTGATTGATTGACTTACCATGAAATTTTATTCAACCAATCGTCAGCATTTATGTGCTGGTCTCGTGCACGGCCCACTAACCAAGGAAAAACAGTAAAACAGGCTTTGCCTCTCGGCTCAGAGATCTAGTTGGTCTGATGAAAAAAACAGCTTATAGTATATAGATAGTAACACGCCCCATTTTTTGGCGGTAACGCTGTTATTTATAACACCATTATTTATTCCCATTTCTGATACTGACACCTTCTGGTTAAAAAAAAAAACGCCACTTGTTCCAAGAGCATGATCAAGTGTCTTGTAAACATATTTTCCTTATCACCTTGTAATTGCTGATTCCAAATGAAAAAGTTACTTCACTGTCTGTACTGCCAACACAGTAGTTGATAGTTGTGTTGCAACTGACATTTACCTGTTTGTAGTTCACCTCAGTGAAAATGCTTCTCTGCCACACGACCTGCTGCTGTTTGACGATAAGCTAATAGCAATTCCACGTCATATTTGCTGCCTAATGTGCCCCATGACACAAGTCTCACAGCCAAATGAAGCACATCCTTTGACAGCTGATGGACAATGGCAATTATGAATTAATGTTTTGCTCTGCAAATTCTCACATGACAAATTATGAGTGCTGTCCGTAGTCTCACAGTGCAAGCAGAGTTTGCTTTTGGAGGTGAGAATATTTTCTGCACAGCAACTCCTTTTTATAGCCTCACACAGAATGTAGCAGGCCTTTATCAGTGTGAAGGAGCTTTGAGAAGTCATTTTTTATATAGAGAACATATCAATAATGAGTACTAATCCAATACTTGCGTATATTTACCTACATAAATTAACCGCAAAGTGTGCACTAAAAGAGCCTGCTTTAAATCCAGTGAGTTTTGAAAGTTATGTTTTTTACATAACCACTTTATTAGCATAGCAGGGCTTTTCTTTAAAGATAGGTTCACAAATTTTCAAGATAATGATCAGGCACCCATATAAACATTGAAGCAGCTTTTTCTTTCTATAATCATTCCTCCTGTTTATACTGGCCATTAAGAGATCCCATCTTGATGCGCTTTCAAAGTAAGTGATGGGATGCAAAATCCACAGTCCTCATTCTGGGTAAAAATATATTTCAAAGTTTTTATGCAAAGATATTGTGAAGTTTCAACAGTCTGAGTTAGTCAAAGTTTTACTATGTTGAATACAAAAGTTTGTTTTCCTAGACTGTGTCGATACTTGTTGCGCTAAAATGCTAGTGCCACTGCATTTCAATGCTTGCAACACAGTATCAAGCACCAGTGTTCAATGGAGTCCATAGACATTTTTGACAGCGCACTGTTTAAGTAGTTTTGGTACTGAACAAGACTAGGTGCTTCAGAATGTAAACACCCGTTTACAGATGTTTTCAGGCTATTAGATTCCACTTCAGTATTAATCCAATTTGTAATTAGGATGAAAAGGTTATTATTGTTGTCTTACTTAATTACAGCTGTTGGCGTTCTACTTCAGCTGTAGTGAGAAACATCACAAATTAAGTGTTACTATAACTTTGCTTTCAGTTAGGGTATTTTTGGGCCAGTACATAAAGTATTATCAAATATACCTCAGCTGGTATGACATGCACGTTTTTACACTACAGAAAGTTTTATGAGTCTGACTCTGTATACTTCAGTCAAAATCGGATTATTAGAACTCCCTGGGCGCCCAGATAGCTCAGTTGGCAGAGCAGGCGTCCATATATAGAGGTTTACTCCAACGCAACGGGCCGTGTTCGACTCCGACTTGCAGCCCTTCGCTGCATTTAATTCCCCCTCTCGCACCCTTTTCATGTCTTAATTTGTCCTGCCAAAAATGCCCAAAAAATAATCTTTAAAAAAGTTAAATTCAATTTAAAAAAATAACATCCCCTGTACACATCTGCATTTAGAGATAACCAGTTTCTCTTTTGTTTTCAGAATGACCAGCAGCTGGACTGTGCCCTGGACCTGATGAGGCGTCTGCCTCCTCAGCAGATCGAGAAGAACCTCAGTGACCTCATTGACCTGGTGAGTTACTGTCTTTGCTTTATCCTGTCAGATTTCTTTACAGGTAAAAACATAACACAGGGTGTAGGCTGTGTCCCCTCCAGACATGCTTTGAGAAATTTAAAAAGATTCTGTTTTGAATAATAGTTGGTGTCTGACATGGTTTTTCCACAAAAATCTTCAGTTACCTTAATAACGTAAAAAAAGCGTTTTTGAAAAATCCAGAATGAATATGCAATGTTCAAATCAAAGGATTAACTGGTGGAGACAAGTACTCCTTTTTCCTTGTGGTAGTAAATTTGGACAGCTCTAAAGCCTTCAGGACGCATTGAGATCTCATCACTGAAACACAATTCAGAGGTGGTCTAGGCCACAGCAGTGAGAACGGGAATGTGTCCTGGGCCACATTTAGGACCACCTACTCATTTATGAGCTGAACTACATACTTGGTCAAAGTATCTTTCATGTCACAGAAACCACTGGGAGTGAATTGTGTTTTTGATGTGATTATTATTATTAGTGTTGGTGATGTGTCGCTGTTTTTGTTTGTGTGCTGCCTGCTCTTATATCTCTGGCTGTTAGGGGCTCTCTGCTGCGCTGTTGATTGGAAATTAACAAATTAACAATTACGTTATTTTAGGTTCATAAAACATCCCTGAATCCACCAATATGTAGGATTACTACAGACATTCCTTCTCTAAAGTCTTCTCCATTTGTTATTTATAAGTCTTGCATTGCCAGACCATCTATAGCGCTGTATTCGCTCCGGAGAAAGTCTGAGCTAAGCAAAAGCAGCAACTATGAAATGTTTCATTTTCTATAAATTCTTCACAATAAAAGTCCCGTTATTTTGTTGTTTAAATGCTTTTATTAGGAAGCGGAAAAATCAGGAAATGTTGGGGCTTTATCAGCAGTAACACGACTATAAGCGAACATAAAAGTAAAATAAAGCAGATATAATATAGAAACTAAATTTGGAAACCACAGAGATTCAGTTAGAAGCTACAAACATGCTAAGAGCTGAACACAGACTTTTAAAAACATCTTTCTCTCCTGCACAGGCCCTGCCACCCGTTATCCTTATATCGGCACACAGACAGGCTGTAGGCAGCGTTTTTACAAGTAATCACATGTTCCTAATGTATGATTTATGTGAAAGTAACAACTGACATTTATAAACACACACAGTCACACACAACCAGCCTGTATGCAAATGTAAATTATGTAGTGTTTAGTTTTTTTAGTTTAGTGTTTATCAGGACGCATTTGGAGACGCATTTGAGACACATTCTACCGCCGGGGGGAATACACGTACCTATAGCTGTCCACTTGGGATCCGATCCCTCAGATCCGATTAAAAACCAGGTCGGATAAGGGGCAAGATGTCTCCTTCTTTACTGAAAAGTTCAACCACTGTGCACTGGAGGTTTTAGGTTTCCACATCCTACTTGTGTAGGTTGGATATTGGACCACAACTGGATTCCAAGGTATTTGTGATATCACAAAATCTTGCTCGTACATACGATTTATTTTGTCATACAAAGTGCTCATTGGTTTACAAGACAGGAAAATTTCTTTTGCAGTGTTCATTACAGTCACTTCATTTCAAGATTATAGGTTATTTTACAGCTCGGTCTTAAACAAAGTATTCAGTTTTTTCTCCCAAAGTCTGTTATACTGAGCTCAGGGAAATCCCGATTTTCATGCAGTGTAAGCAAACTAAAGTGTGATACACTGTTTAAAACGGATAGCACCTATGGAATCAGTAACACAATTTTGAATGGAGGAGGACTTTATACGCAATTTGAATATAATTCTGTTTAGTTTATTCCAAAATTGATTTTCAGTCTCTTTGTCATACAGTCTTATAGATAACTCAGCAGTCTAGAAACAATCATTTGAGAGACAACTCAGAGGGTTGTTTCATGCCACGCAATTACGACAGTTGCAGCAGTTGACGATGTGTCATCTGGATAACTGGGCAACATTTGGATAACTTTACCTTTCTGCCTGTAAATTATTAATTTGTTTCCTTCCTACAGTTTTCTGTTTAAAAAGGAGCCGTCTTATTTTGACCTGTACTGTGGATCGTAACATAGCAGTGCCAGCTGATTCCAACAAACTAAGCTAAATTGGACACAAATCAAATCACACTTTTACCAGTGTTTGCATGGCACCTTGTTTTGTGGGCATTTGCATTCCTTTCCACCCAGACCCCCACCTGCTCACCTTCCTCTTGCCTCACCTTTAACCTCCCTCCCTCTGGGCATCGACACTCCTCACCCATTTCACTGTGTCCGGTTGTTAGCGATTATTATTGCAGCTGTCAATCACCTTCACTGCCAGGCACCTTTTGGCTTCACCATCTCTGCTCAAACTCTTCCTGGTGACTCGGAATCACCTGCAATCTCCTCTTTCTTTCCTGTTTCCAACATTTCTTTTGTCTCTATGTTCTCCATTTTCTACTCTACCACACTCTTCCCACTGGGGGGGGGGGGTTTAGGGAAACAGGGCCTCCTTTGTGTCTTTACTATGATGTAGGAGGACATAAAGAGGGAAGACCATGTCAGTCTGTGAGAAGTAATTTGTACAACCTTATCCTCTAGATATTATGTTTCCCATTGATATTTTATTACAGTTCCGATCAGTAACCTCTGAAGTGAAGCTGGAATGTGACAAGAACATTCAGTTCATTTTTGACCAAAATGAGAGTCAACTACAAGGCTACTCCGGTTTTTGCTGTCTAGTCTGTTTCGCCAGTCTTTTTATAAGTTGGCATCTCTTACAGGAAGTGTGAATAGACAACAATAGCTTGTTTTTAAATCTCCTGCTTACACAGACAAACAGAACACTTTTAATAAGATGAGGGGTTGAGATTTTTTACTAAATTTTGCACAACTTTCCCCAGCTGAGCACATCGAGTATCTGTGCTGAAGAAAACATTGTGTTAATGTTTTGAGCTCTGTGTTTGCATTCAGGTGCCTAGTCTGTGTGAGGACCTCCTCTCCTCTGTGGACCAACCCCTGAAGATTGCCCGGGACAAGGTGGTGGGGAAAGACTATCTGCTCTGTGATTACAACCGAGACGGCGACTCCTACAGGTTGAGTTTAAAACTGCACTTCAGTCATGGACAATTACAATTATGATTAGTTTTCTGTCATTGAAAACGAGACCAAAGACAGTGGCTGAAACTAATGTTGTAACTGGCTTTTTATGTTTTTTTAATGTCCTTTTTAATACATCAGATCCCCGTGGAGTAATAAGTATGAACCTCCCATTGAAGATGGTGCAATGCCTTCAGCTCGCCTGAGGAAACTTGAGGTTGAAGCCAATAACGCCTTTGACCAGTACAGAGACCTGTGAGTACCAGTGAAGTAATCTCAAGGGGTTTTTAATAAAACGGTCAGCGTTGCCCTCTTGTGACCTCTCATATCTGTGTTTTTCAGGTACTTTGAGGGTGGCGTGTCCTCTGTGTACCTCTGGGACTTGGATCATGGCTTCGCTGGAGTTATTCTCATCAAGAAGGCCGGGGATGGGTCCAAGAAAATCAAAGGGTGCTGGGACTCCATCCATGTGGTGGAGGTGCAGGTGAGAATCAGCTCATATGAAATAGGTTGACATTTGCTTCTGCCCAGTCCGTTGTTTTCTTAGAGTAAGTCAGGACAGGTAAAGACAAAAACCTGTGCATGAAGTCTGCAGGTGGTTTGTTAACATCAGTGACATGCAGGAGAGGCACCATCATAACACTTTAGACAGAGATGCAGTGTAAATCTTCCCAAGTTTAGTCTGCAGTATTGTCATTGCTTGTTGCGTCTGTTGTGCGAGCAGGAGAAGTCCAGCGGTCGTACTGCTCACTACAAACTCACCTCCACCGTCATGCTGTGGCTCCAGACAACCAAGACCGGCTCCGGCACCATGAACCTGGGCGGCAGCCTTACAAGACAGGTATGGTATTGAGCTAAATGGAAAAAAACTGCTGACACATCCAGCTTTTCTCTAGTCATTCATGAACTTGAATTGTTTTCTCTTTTCATAGATGGAAAAAGATGAGACAGTTGGAGAGTCCTCACCCCACATCGCCAACATCGGCCGCCTTGTCGAAGTCAGTTTTACGGCTCATATCCTGCTTGTTTAACTCTTTTCATTGCCTACCTAAAATTCATTTGCTTCAGTCACATAGCCTAGCCAGTGTTACGGAGCATTATGTTCAGCACACTTAGCCCCTACACATCTAGTCAATAGAGTTATTGTCTAAAAATGGTGTTGTTGATAACCGGAAAAAAGGGGCTGACTAAAAGTTAAGAATGTCTTGATTTTGTTCCAGGATATGGAGAACAAGATTCGCTCCACGCTGAATGAAATCTACTTTGGGAAGACCAAGGACATCGTCAACGGCCTAAGGTAATGCTACCTGAGTTGTTTGGATGACTTGAATCACCCTCTCTACTTTACAGCACTTCCAGTCAGCAGGGTCTGTTTTCAAGTATACCAGTCTTACGGAGAGCCGAGTTGGTTTATTTCTGTGTTGAACTGTTTGATAGATATTTTCAAGACAATTAAATCTTTTGACAATTTCCGTCATTTCCTATCCAAAACTGTATTAAAAGCTACCTTTGCTGACATCATTTGTGTATTCTTATCACCCCCTGCTTTTCCTATCCCTCTCATATGATATTTTTTGTTTATTGCCTTTCGTCCTACATTTCTGCTGCCATTCTTTTCACTCTTTCTTTATTCTGTCACCTCTCCTCTGTGCTCCAGATCTATTGAGTCTTTGCCTGATAACCAAAAATACCGACAGCTCCAAAAGGAGCTGTCGCAGGTTCTCACCCAGCGTCAGATCTTCATTGACTAGGGTCAGAGGTACAACCTGGCATGAAGAAGTGCATTTGTGTTTGCGTGTGTGTATATTAGTGCATATTGGTGAGTAGAAAAATGTAAAGGTAAATATTGCTCCCTGCTCTGTCCAGGGTGCTCCTTTCTGGAGCTCCCTCTCAGATGTCTCATGGTACTTTAAAGGAAGGAAGTTAGCAAGGTTCAAATAAGAAATTACTCCAGACATATATTTGATATTGTAAGAGGAAACCATTTTAACCTGCGGATTTGTGGTGAGAATTTGTAATTTCCCCTTTCTTTTTCGGAAATCAATAACTAGCTCCTTGGTCTCACTAATATTAAGATTCAGGAAATTAATGTCACACCAGCTATCTCCATCGGATGATGTTTATATAGTTAAGAAATGGCCAATCTTCAAACTTAAGCAAGTATTTATTTAAGTTATAAAAAATCTGATTATGTATTCATCCCTCTCGGTTTAACTGTAATATATTCAGTAACTCAAATATATTAAAACAAGTAGTGACGAATTTCATTTCACATAATTATGCATCCTAAAAAACGTCATACTTCAATAAAGTGCAAAATGTAAAGGACGGTGAATCCTGCTACAATACACTGCAGGCAGGTAAAGTGAATAATTTATCAGCATGGCAACAAAAAACTAACTGTTGGTTTTTATTTGCCTGAAATTAATGGGTGCAGTGTGTGTATATATGTATAGTGTGTGATAATACATAGTTTTGACCATCTTCTTTAATCAGAGAAGGAGTTGGAATGTGATGTCTGTCTAACAAATAGATTCATTTCCTCAGCTTTTCTCTTGAACTTATACCGTTTCTGGCATGTTTGAGAAACTTTTCCAGTCTCTCTTTCACGGTTTGCTCACACTAATTGTCTCATTTTTTTTGTGTCCCCCCACCAACACAGGAGTGTTCAGACTCTGGCTGACAAGTCAAAGCAGGAGGCTCTGAAGGTCGACCTGATGGAGGCACTCAAACGCAAACAAAACAGCTAGAGTTGTTACTGTTTTTTTCTTTTCTGTCTCTCACTCTTTCCGCCTCATCTCCTCCATCTTTTCTCTGTTTCTTTATGTTTCTCCCTCTACACCCGTTTCAGTGCTGCACTCTTGTTTATTTGTGGAATAACAAAAAAGGAGAAAATGCTTAGCTTTTAATTTTTTTTTCTTTTTCTGTCTATCTTTTTTCATGCACCTCATTTGCCATGAAGCCATTCACTCACGCCCCCTATGTCTCACTTCTCCCCTATCTTCTCTCCAATGTAATTAATATAATGATAGTATTACCACGGTTAATGATAATCTTACAGTGTGTGGGTCATCGTAGTAATAATCCCTGATGTTCTCACAGCTGATGTGTCTTCGGACAGTTGAAAACAAGCGATTTTGGCCCAGCGTTATTGCTCGGTGTGGAGGAAACGGGCACAGACTGTGCTCTAGGTGATGTAGGCTTGATGGGGCTGTCATTATTGTGTTCATCAAATTTATTTCAATCACCTACTTTTGTCTATGACACCACTCCCCCACCCCCGATATATTTGTATAAAATTATTACTGTTGGTATATAACTGTCATTCTTCTGGGTAAATGGTGTGAACAGCAGGGTGGCCTTCGGTTTGTGTTAGGTTTTACACTTTATTCCACTCTGTCCTCATGCATGTAAGCCTGTGTGGGGCTGAGTGGAATGTAGACTTATCAAACACATGGGGATGGACTGTTATAATAATCACCGGGTGATTACACCCATGTAGTCAAACCCCACCCACCCATCCCCCACGCACACACATACACACATACACACAGACACACACTGTATAACATGACAGTTTGCCTCCCCTCTGTTCAGCTTATTAAACTTGTCTCTCTCCTCACCTACTATGTCTTTGTTGGGGGTCACAGTTTGTCTTTGTGTCTCAGTGGGAACCTTTGACTGTTTCCATTTTGGAGGGGAATCTTTTGGTTGTATTTTTGTTTTATTTTGTAAAGCTTATGATTCATATTGTATTAGAGCCTCCAGCAACAATAAAAACAGTAAAAAGCTGCTCTTATTGTATTCTTCATTTCTTATTGAGGTGAGGCACTGTGCAAGGATAGTTGACAAAATAACGAACTACATTACCATTGCAAACACTGATATTCAGGGGGGTGATACTTTACTGAGAGTCCCCTTATTAACCATTTTCAAGCAGAATATAATCATTTAATATATTGCTTATAACACACTGTAATGTAGCAAAAGGGCACTCGGACCGCCAAGACATGCCCTATCTGACAATGTTAATGAAGGGAATTTTCCCAGTCGAGACCTCCTTTTTCAAGTTATTCTGACACCACATGAATGCCGCACAAATTCCCTATCTCGCAATGTTAATATCACTACACATGTGCATAGTAGACTATGTGCTAACGTTAGCACCATCAAGCCGCGAATGAATGCAAAATGCCGAATCTGTCGAGTCGTCTTAGTGGTACGTCAAGTGCAATGTACAGTAGGCCTATCATCCCATCCAATTAGATTAAATATGGTATTGACGACACGAACAATAATAACGGTAACTCCTGTTAAATTATTAGAAACTGGACTGAATTTAAAGCTGCTTCTGGTTTCCAACTTTGCCCCAGGTGTGTCTGTTAACACACGGACGGAGACAACGAATTCTCTTTTGATGCAACGTGCAACCTGGCTAACAGGTGAAGAACACAAACATCTAAATCGCTAGCTAACTTCCTTTAAATGTGCCAGAACTATAGACCAATACAACAGGCTTAAATTAACTGACAATATAAATTCTGCAATTTACAGTTCTCAAAGATGCACACACAATCTCAACTGATTATCCTCCGGATAGCTTGTCTCTTTTTCTCTTTCTCACTTTCTTCTCCGTGTGGCGCTCCGACATGGACAAAACTAAAGTAACCTTTTTAAATGTAAGGAGTAGAAAGTACCGATAATCGTGTTAAAGCGTAAGGAGTCAAATTAAAAAGTCGCCACAAAAAATGGTAAAGTAAAATAAAAATATCCGAAAAATCTACTTAATTACAGTAACGAAGTATTTGTAGGTTAGGCCTACTTCGTAACTTCCCATCTCTGACAACGACAATGCTAACTATGTTCAGCAGGTAATAAACAGTAGGCTCATGAGATATAATCCAAATTTTCCTCACCTTTACCAGCTGCAAAGTTAAAGTACTCACTTATGCATTAATATTCATAATAATATAGGAAACTACTAGAACTGTCCTTGTAAATTTTGGAGTGTGGTCTAGACATACTCTATCTGTAAAGTGTCTTGAGATAACTCTTGTTATGAAATTGATACTATAAATAAAATTGAATTGAATTGAATTAATATTATAATCCAATAATGTACATTCATTTGAAATGGACTATTCTGCAAGGTAGTCTACTTATAATGATATCGTGATAGGCTACCTTTGTACTTTTACTTTGTGTGGAGGACTGAGCTGGACTGTATCTGGGCATATGTTCTACCAAGTGAAATGTATTATTATTTAATATATATTTCATTATTAACAATTATATAACTATATATATATATATATATATATATTATATATATATATATATATACAGTATATCTAGCTATCTATACATACGTGTGTATTTATACATATCAATTCAGTCAGTTCAGTTAATCCAAGATGACCATGAAGTCCTTAAAGTGGTCATAAAATGAAAAACGTTGCCACCATTAAATCCCCTTATTTATTTTGTTTTGTTGGTTCTGTTTGTGTGTTACCGGTTTTGTCTTCATATAAAGTGTCCTTGGGTCCCTTGAAAGGCACCATAGAAATCCAAGCTATTATTCTAGTTATTATTAGGCAAAATCCATCTGCTAATGAATATTGTCTGACAGCCCCCAGAACAGTTACTAATATGACTTTGTGTTTAAATAGTTTTGTCAGTTTGTTTCATAATAAAAACCAGTAGTGTGAAAGGACCCTCTAATATAGTCAGGATTTATTTTTAATATAGTTGAAAAAGAGCCTCTTTCATTCATGTACGGAAGAGGATTAGGGCCACTGGTGAAAAACGTATGTGAGCTCTGACTTTATTCTCAGTAATCCTCTTTCGTATTCATGCAACACAACACGCATTTGCATTTCTTTAAACGCAAATCGTCATGGAAATATTGTAGTGAGGCAATAAGCAGTATTAATTAACCTTAGAAACCTTCTTCTCAGACTGTGCTACTGCAGTTGTCCACTAGGTGTCAGTGACGTAATTTGATTTTTGTGAAGTGATTTCACTGGTCTGTCCTCAGTCCAAATGCAGTTATACTTTCTTATTCCATGTATATAGCCAAATAATGGTAATTTGTTACTTTCTTATAAATGAAGAGATCCTGAGAGAGATGAGAGAGAGTATACCACCAGTGTAGGCTACATTTCTATTTAGATTATAGGCTACTTTTATTTTTACTATCCATTTTTGAATCAGGATCTGGATGAAATGGACAAAGCCAAGAATAAGGAAAACCAAACACATCAACAACAAATTAATCTGATTCATGATTGAATGATTGGTTTGATTTTAGCCTTAATTTGAATTATCCTTTTTGATGGATCGCTGATCAATGGGCCTCCAGTGAGAGAACAACTTCTAACAACACCTGACATTTGAGGAATGTCTGCCAGTTAATAAGTAGCCTAAACCTATGGTAGTGATTGGTGGATGAAGTTGAACATGTAGCCTGTATGTTTTTCACTAATAAAATAATAGTGGTTTGGGGTGGTTATGTGCCACAAGAACTCCATATGAAGTGAGGTAGGCCTACTCTTAGACTATCAAAACGTAAATAAAAACCAAACTAATGCAAATATAACACTGCCTGTAAACTGAAGCATTCAAACATGCAAGAAACAATCCCTAATATAGTTAGATACAACTATAGGTTTTTTAGTGGAAGTCTTTTCTGTTAATGAATTAATCTTTTAGGAAGTTATTTATCTCCTGTGGAAGTTTTTTTTTTCAAGTCCTTAGACCCCTAACAGAGCTATTTCTCTCTCTCTCTCTCTCTCTCTCTCTCTCTCTCTCTCTCTCTCTCACACACACACACACACACACACACACACGTTTATGATAATGAGGAGCCTCGAGGCGCAAGGGAAGCTGGAGCCATTTTCACCATTCAAGCAGAGTTGCGCGGACGGAGCGACGGTTCTGCTGCTGTTATCGGAGAGTGTGAGTGAGTCGCCCCGGCCAAGGTTACTGCAGGTTTACCTCTTAAAATCAGTCTGAGTGACCGAAGAGAAGTGCGCCCGATAAGAGCATGGCTCTTCTGCAACAAAGGGAAACTCACAGGCGGAAAGTTTAAAGGAATAAGGAGTTACAGATATTCCCACTCGGAGCCCCGGCTGAACACAAACTAAGGAGCGATGCACTTCGTTAAATGGGATTTGTTGTTGATTTTCTGGTGGTGTAAACTGGTTTCGGTGGTGCATTGTTACACCGTTCACATCAGTGAGGATGCGGGGCCAAGGACGGTGGTGGCCGGCGTGGAGCGGGGCGCACGGTGTACTTTGGATGAGGTACTCGCTCCCAAATTCACAGAGCGGTTTCTGGAGACTGACGCGGCGGCTGGCATTGTGTTTGTTTCGGACTCGATAAAGTGCCCCCTGCTGCGCTCCAATCCCTTCACCGTGTTCACTGTGGCTGACTGTACGGACTCCGTCTACAACCACCTCCTCACCAGCCAGTATGACGTGCATGTTCACGGTAGGAACTGTTCAAACAAGCGTATAAGAAAACCTCAGTGGGACGTGGAGATCCTCAGTTTGTTTAGTACACACAGCCACCACCGCTCAGAGTGCCACCAAGCAGGCTCGGCTTTATTTGCAGTGGGGGGGTTGCTACCTGGAACCCCGATCCGCTGCAAAGTCACCAACAGTCGGCACTTTTACTTCTCTGAGGGGGACTTGTTTGTGTCTGAGACGCTGTGCTGGAGGAAGGACACACTCCTGGAGCTAGATATGCTATGTGATGTACTCACAGGAAATAGACTGAATGCTGAAGTCCACCCTATCTCCATCCACTGGCGTGTGGGGCAGGGCCCCTTTAGGCAGGGCCACTTAGGGAAGCTGTTAGAAAAGGCAGCTCAGTCTGATTCAGGGATTGTGAGCAGAAGGAGGAGAAGCATCAACAGCAGTCCCCAGTTTCAACCTCCAATGTACCAAGTGGCTGTGGCAGAGAATAAGCCAGCTGGGACGTCTGTTGTTGTTTTGAAAGCAGTGGATGTGGATGAGGGGGAGGCAGGCAGGCTGGAGTATTTTATAGAAGCTCTTTTTGACAGCCGCTCCAACAATCTCTTTGCTGTGGATCCGGCTAACGGTGCCGTGTCCACAGTAGAGGTGCTGGACCGGGAGACAAAAGACACCCATGTGTTCCGTGTGACCGCAGTCGACCATGGCACGCCCCGACGTACAGCCATGGCCACCCTCACCATCACAGTCAGTGACAGCAATGATCATGACCCTGTGTTTGAGCAGCAGGACTATAAGGAAAGCATCAGGGAGAATCTAGAAATAGGCTATGAGGTGTTAACTGTAAGGGCCACAGATGGTGACGCACCTGTAAATGGTAACATCCTGTACCGCATCATCAACAGTAATGGGTCCAACGATGTGTTTGAGATTGATTCGAGATCTGGTGTAATCCGCACCAAAGGTCTGGTAGACAGAGAGCAGGTGGAAGCCTATATGCTGTTAGTCGTGGCAAATGACCAAGGTCGGGACCCCGGGCCCCGCAGCGCTACAGCTACTGTTCACATTGTGGTTGAGGATGACAATGATAATGCTCCCCAGTTCAGTGAGAAACGCTATGTGGTCCAGGTGCCAGAGGACATGGCCCCTAACAAAGAGATCCTGCAGGTCACCGCCACAGATCAGGACAGAGGGAGCAACGCTGTCGTTCACTTCAGCATTATGAGTGGGAACACCAGGGGACAGTTTTATATTGATGCTCAGACAGGTAAAATGGACCTGGTGAGCCACCTGGATTACGAGGCCAACAAAGAGTACACTATAAGAATCAGAGCACAGGATGGAGGACGCCCTCCGCTCTCCAACATCAGTGGCCTGGTTACGGTGCAGGTGCTGGATGTTAACGACAACGCTCCCATTTTTGTCAGCACCCCATTCCAGGCCACCGTGCTGGAGAACGTGCCGTTGGGCTACTCCATCATTCACATCCAAGCCGTGGACGCAGACTCTGGTGACAACTCCAGGCTGGAGTATCTCCTCACTGAAACCACGCCAAACTTCCCCTTCAGCATCAACAACAGCACGGGATGGATTGTAGTGGCGGCCGAGCTGGACAGGGAAAGTGTTGATTTTTACAACTTTGGAGTGGAGGCTAGAGATCACGGCTACCCTGTCATGTCCTCCTCAGCTAGCATCAGCATGACAATTCTAGATGTCAACGACAACAACCCAGAGTTTACTCAGAAGGCGTATTACATGCGACTGAATGAGGATGCAGCCGTGGGGACCAGCGTTGTGACAGTGTCAGCTGTGGACCAGGACATCAACAGTGTGGTGACCTATCAGATATCCAGCGGAAACACCCGTAACAGATTCTCCATCACGAGTCAGAGCGGAGGGGGGCTCATTACTCTGGCGCTGCCTTTAGACTACAAACTTGAACGCCAGTACGCCCTCACAGTCACTGCAAGTGATGGTACACGCCTTGACACCGCTAAAGTGTTTGTTAACGTCACTGACGCCAACACACACCGGCCTGTGTTTCAGAGCTCACATTACACCGTCAACATCAACGAGGACAGGCCTGTCAGCACCACTGTTGTGGTAATAAGTGCCACAGACGAAGATACAGGTGAAAATGCACGTATCACCTACTTTATGGACGACAGCGTCCCTCAGTTTGACATCGACCCTGACACAGGAGCTGTCACCACTCAGATGGAGCTGGACTATGAAGACCAGGTTTCCTATACACTAGCCATCACTGCTCGGGATAACGGCATCCCACAGAAGTCTGATACCACATACCTGGAGATACTGGTGAATGACGTCAACGACAACTCCCCCCGCTTCCTCAGAGACCACTATGTTGGCTCGGTCATGGAGGATGTGCCGGTGTTCACCAGCGTGGTCCAGGTTTCTGCCACTGATAGAGACTCTGGACTAAACGGCCGCGTCTTCTACACCTTCCAGGGCGGGGAGGACGGCGATGGAGATTTCATAATTGAATCCACCTCTGGCATTGTTCGCACACTCCGCAGATTAGACAGAGAAAATGTTCCCGTTTACAGCCTGCAGGCTTTTGCTGTGGATAAAGGTGTTCCTGCTCTGAAAACACCAGTAAACATCCAAGTAACGATCCTAGATGTTAATGACAACCCCCCTGTGTTCGAGAAAGATGAGTTTGACATCATGGTGGAGGAGAACAGCCCCATAGGCCTTGTGGTTGCACACATATTAGCCACAGATCCAGATGAAGGCAGTAATGCACAGATTATGTACCAGATAGTGGAGGGAAACATCCCAGAGGTGTTCCAGCTAGACATCTTCTCTGGAGAACTGACTGCATTAATAGACCTGGACTACGAGACAAGATCTGAGTATGTTATTGTGGTCCAGGCCACCTCCGCCCCTCTGGTCAGCCGCGCCACAATCCACATCAAACTTGTTGACAAGAACGACAATGTGCCTATGCTCAAAAACTTCCAGATCATCTTCAACAACTATGTGACGGACAAATCAAGCAGCTTCCCCACTGGAGTGATCGGACGCATCCCTGCACACGACCCCGACATCTCGGATCAGCTCCACTACAGCTTCGAGGTGGGAAATGAGCTGAACTTAGTTCTCCTGAACCAAAGCACAGGAGAGATCCAGCTGAGCCAGGCCCTGGATAACAACCGGCCCCTGGAGGCCTCCATGAGGATCTCAGTGTCAGGTGAGACGGTTAGATACCTCTTTGTAATTGCAGACCTCACCCGGTAAGTGACACATTTCCATTAACATTTCCTGTCTTTTCATTCATATTTTCGCTTCACTTCACCAGATAATGGAAGTGATGATGACTTTAAGTTTGTCTTTCTTGGCTTCAGTTTTCCCAAGTGATTTTTCTATAAAATATAAATATTCATAAAGGAGGATTGATATTCACTGCAGGATATTTGTAAGCCATTCCACTTCTTCCCCCTCCGACAAAAATCACTTTTAGTGCCAAGTCACTAAGATTATTTAAGCATTTAAAGTATGTGAGTTAAATTGCTTCCTTTGGTTAATGTGGGAGCTTCAGCCATTTTTTGGACACCTCATTGTGGAGCTTTCTCGTTTACACAAGCCTGATTTAGCTCCGTCTATTGTGGAGATTTAAATAGCTGTTTGTCTGAGCACATCTGTAGGATCCACACTCTAGACTGATCCTGCCCCAGAATTGCCCATCATCCCCATCCTCTCACGTACAACAAAATACCATAATTTAATTATGGTCTATTTCTATAGCTTGTTTGAAGTCTGAGTTAAGATGTGATGTTCTTCTAAGTGTCATATTGTTTTTTTCCTTTTAAACTGACAAAAAGACAGTCAGCATTACCATCATAAGAGTGTTTAAAGCTGAGGATGCTGGTTTGATTTTGTATTTAAAGACATCAAGAGTTGGTTGAGATGCAAATCACCATTTAGTCGGCTTTTTTGGACTATTTTTACTGATATTGCGATTCCGATGTGATTCACGATATTGGTGGGCATAATCATTTTTGTATCATTATTCTCATTTTCATTGACAAATGAAAAAATTTATTGTAGGGAGATTTTTGGCAAAGGATCTGTACCAAACAAAGATGTTTTCTGTAGTCTGTAGAATACTATTTGTAGGCTGGGACATCTCTGCAGCACTACAATACTTTATTTTAGAGGTATTTTATGGTTTGACACATATTTTTCCCTTAACAAATATTGCGCCCCCCTGCGATTTGGATGGTTCATATTTGAATTTGGATAAAATTGCGATCAATTGTGCTGTTGAAGCTCAACCCTCTGTTGAGGCATATTTGACGCAGTGTGATCAGCTGTAATTCTGCCTTCTCTTTGACCTTGGTACAACCTGAGAGAGAGGGAAACAGAACCAGGGAACATTATTAAGAGACTGGTTTAAGAGGAAATCAGATACTTAACAAGAACAGTGAGGATTAATGGTGGAAGGAAGCTTGGGATTTCTTTAATTTGACTGAATTAGACAGTGGAAGTGATTTTGAATTTGTTGATGAGTTGAATGGCACATACTGTATGGTTTGAGTGGGTTGTGGTTACAATGGATTGGAGTTGAGCTTTTCCTCTCTGGAGAACAATAGTGAGCTGTCGATTCAGGGGAAGGCGCTACAGCTCATACCAAGCCGTGGTTGGGGGCAACAGCTGTGACTCCACCAAGGACCAATTAGAGGCTGGGTCTCCCCAGCTCACCCTGCACCTGCTGGGGTTTATGTGTCAGCACCCCTGCAGGAGACAGAGGGCGATGGAGGGAGGCAGGAGGACAGAGGGGGAAGGGGTGGAGGGTTAAGTTGCAGTTGTGTAAACTGGGAACATGTTGGAAAGTACAGTTTTACTGTACGAGAGCAGGAAAGCAGGCTGTTGGAGGAGGAGATGGGGTAGGCAGATGAGCTCATCCAATAGATGCAGCTGACCCCAATTTTCAAAGCCTTCTCCCTCCAGGGACCTCCCAAGTCTTCCCATTATCTTTCTCTTTATGCTGCTGTTTAAGAGGCCCCTTATGATGGACGATTTTTGATGGGCTCTTTTGTATGTTGTTGGACTTTGATTAACATTGTTCTGAGCACTGCTTTTTAAACTGAAATGGATTAAACGATTCCAATGTAGCACCACTTTGCTTCAAGTTTAAAGTGTGACCTATGCAGTAGTTTTGGGAAGGTAACCTTTAAATGATCCACAGATTATGAATTTAAAGTTGAATTCAGGAATATAGGCTAATCCACTAATCCACTGTTTTGCCCCTTGTAATTACTGTACTGCTTGACATACAGCAATTACTTTTCGGATACAATTGGACCTCACTTTGGTTTTAGTATGATGTACAGTTATTCACTTTCAATAAAATTATGATTATCATCCCAAAATCCCACAAGTAACTATATTTAAAAATATTTTAATGACAAATGTTTTTACTTTGCATCAATAAAAGTATGTAATCTGTTAACTCCTAATACTAATTGAAATAGCATAGCAACATCTTCGACGTGTAACTGATACTGTTATTGCAGCGACCCACACACATTTCAATCTGACAATCACATAACCTGGAGATCCTGCTGTTTTATTGTGTATTGGCTGTGGGCACTGGCATAATTAAGTGATAATAACCATTTAATTATGTCAAATATGTAATTAAGTCAGATTTGGTGTGCGGGCGTTAGCCTGCCTCTGTACTCAATGCGAGGAAGGAGAATGATAAAATCAAATGAGGGCGGTGTGTTCATTCATTTGGGTTGCACTGAAACCAGTTACAGATTTTAGGGATCTGTTGAATTCTAGCTTGCATTTCTAACATGTTGAGAACAAAACAAACATATGTGATGATAATATTCGTTGTGTGTCACTTCTGTGTTATGAAGAGAATTGTGGTCACACTGCAGAATTGAGAGGCTGGATGTCGTCTGAGGGATTAGATTGGCTGCATCTGTATCCTGGGATCTGCAGTGTTGACATATTCAGGGGCTGATCTACTGTTCCCAGGCAAGCGTGAGCCTGCATAAATAGGTGTTTGCATTTGATGGCAAATATTTTTTTCCCTGCTTTTCTTTCATCCTCAAAACCCTGTTAACTTCAGTATAGAAACTATAGCTAATCCTTCATTATCTCTTATTTTGTAACACGGTATTATGCTTTTTAGTTTGAACATGATGCAGATTTGTTGTGTCTTTTGTAGTTTTGTCACCATTAATGTGTCAATTCCTGTACATTTCAGGAGTTACACATTTAAATTTGAACCTCCTGTGTGGCAAATATTCAATAAATACATTATAACAGCTGTGCCATGAGGACACTTTGTCCTTGTTTTAATCATATTCTGAGTCCAAGCCAATACCATACCCTGCATACTTACTTTGCAAATGCCAATGTAGAGCTTTAACAGACAAACACGCCTCCGCAACTAATGATGGCAGTTTGATTCAGCTCACATCACACTGCAGGTTGTTTGAGACGCTCAAATTACATGGTGGACAGGCAGATATTTTCTGGCTCTGGTCACTGTGGGGAGGATAGAGAGAGACACTTTCAAGTTTCAAGTCTGGGTCTGAAGTGTCTGGATGCTCCAGGGTTAAACTACTTCGCTGTCAAACTTGTCTGAGCCAAACATGTTGGCATTCAGCATAACTAACAATTAATACATTTATATGTATATCGCGTTTTTGGTTTCTTAAAGTTTATTTGGTGCTTCGATATCTTGTTTTGTTTTTTTAATCGGATACAGTATAGATGCTGTGTACTTGGTAGTTGAATGTGTTTTTTTACATTGTCTTAGACCCCCTTTGCCCCCTGCCCTTTGCCATCCTTGCATAAGATTATGCTACAAGACTGGAATTTTAATGGAGCCTTTCTGTTCCGTCACATATCGAATGAGTAAGAGCCAAGACATTTGCAGCCAGCGTAATTTAATTATAATCTATTAAGGCTTTAAACTGTCTGTGGAGGGACTTTCTCAGGGGTTTGTCTGCTGTAACACTAGCCCATCAAGCTGCACAAATCGTGTGTGTGTGTGTGTGTGTGTGTGGTGTGGGCTCCAACAGCTGGACCACTTTGATTGCTTTTCTGCTCTGCATCATATAATTATTTCACTCAAGCGGAGCGCACCTTGGATTTCTGTATTTTTAATGGTTGATGAATTTCTGTTTGCCTTATGGATGATTAATAGGATTCACAGTCACAGCTTGCCCATGTTTAGTGTGACTGGAGTCATCTGAAATTCGCTCCTTTCATTCTTTGTGCCTCCCTGGATGCCGTTAGTCACACTTGCAGGCTTGCTTGGAATGTTTGTAGCACTGTTTCTCTACACTTTAACATCACCTACCACCTTGATCCTGTTTCTCTTTCCCTCTTTTTGTTTGCTTGTCATCATTCCCCATTTTCCTCCTATCTACCCAGGTCTATAGCTCTCACCCCTGCAACCTCCACTGTTCCCTCCCATCATTTCAAGCTCCCCCCCACTCCCACCCCCCACCCGTCTCTGTCTCTCACTCCTTTGACTGTTGTCCCCCCCTCTCTGCCCTGTGAAAGGAAGAATGCCTAAGAGAAATGCTTTGTTAAGCACCCAGTTGTCATGGTGAACCTAGCAATGCCTGAGAAATTCCTTGTGGGTGGGGACGAGGGGTAAGGTCTCTTTTGTGGAGTGAAGATGGGGGGGGAGGGGAGGCACATAAAGTTCTAAAGAGGAACTGTCCCCCTCTCCGTCTTTCCTGTGAAGCATGTAAAGATTTCTTTGGTCCTGTAATGCTCCGGGACACACTGACCTGTCCTGCCCGCTGCTTTCACTTTCCAAGCATTTTTACAGGACATGCAGCAAGTCAGCCGACACCTGACTGCAGATAGAAACTTTCCATATGAAGGATATAGTCTATTCTTGCATGTGACAGATGTCAGAGGCCCTCTGGTTTGAAGGTGCCCGAGAGTTAAAGCTCATGGTGATATGGTGGTGTCGTCTTTAAGCTCTTTGATTTGTGACAGATGCGCTCAGAGAGGGTATCCCATTTCTATCTACCGCCCTGTTTCTCATAAGCAGAACTTCCTCCTGCGGGCCTCGCTCCTCTACGCTTGGTTGCATTGAAGTTCCGGAGGAGCTGAGTTGGATTGAGGGTGCGGGTGAGGAGGGGAGAATGACATCATCTATGGGTAAGGAGGGGAAATCGTGTCTGGGATTAGGGCTGGTGCATTGCTGGGGTGAGGTCTTGTGGTGCTTGCATATATCTCAGCGTTGTCCTGCATTGTCCTCGCCATCCCAGCAGACAATGGGACTGGGCTCCGTCTGGAGCTACCGCCCCTCTTTGTGTCCACTTGTTTTCCCTGGTGCTGCCGTGTTCACGACAGTTTGACCAAGCTTGCTATTCTTCTGTGAATTATCCTATTTACTGTACAGTCTGATGCAGACCCTTTTCCAACACATATGATGAAGCTCAACCAGGGGTACGTAGACCTCAACCAGGGGTACGTAGACCTCAGGGGGCACTTGCAGTTTTACTTGCAGGTACTGCAGTTGCAAGAATCACACATTGAATCAGCTCTAACTGCTAAAAGACTTTCTATTGAGAGTGTGAAGAGAAAACTAAGGCTAAAGCAAAATGTCTAAATGGTGACAATAAATAAATAAATACTGGACAAATGTAAAAAGAATTACAAAATAGTGATATGGTTGAAGCATCCATCTTGGTCCCACCAAATGCAGTTCGATGTACAAATGCAAAGTTGAACAAACAAACCTAAACATTGACAGTTGAGTTGGATGAAAAAACACTTTTCAACAATATCAACTTTAATATACTTAATCGTGTTAAATGACATCCTGCTTTAAATCTGTTGAGTTAAACACGTTTGAAACATGACATCCGGTGTTGATTAGGGATACTAGAGTTCATCACAGGGCTGTGGGGGGTATATTTGATAACCACTGGTCTGGTAGTAAAAGTAATTAGTACAGAATGTGACAACAAGTACATATTTCTCATTGAAGGGGACAGATTATGTGTCTTTAACAGCCTGTTATCTTTATGCTACATTGCGCTTTTTTAGTATCAAAGCATCCAAGATTTCACAAGGATGTGTGGTCATATGCTTTAACTCTGCTGTGCAAGCTGTCAGAACCATAACGTGCAGTAGTTTGATAGGTCCATATTGAGAGGTATATTAGGCTAATACTGACAGGAATGTGTGAGGCTAACGAAACAGATGGTTTCCTCATGAGCTGCTACAGTGTCAGTTTGGTGGCAGTCAAATGTGAGTGACTATACTATTCACTTAAATGCAGGTGGATCCTTTTAGTTGTTTTTTTCACTTTCAACACAGTTGTTAATCTGTACCTGATTGTCTTTCCAAAAATAATTTGCTTGTGACAGGGTACAAACATTCAACTGTCAGGATAAGTCAATATAATAGCCCTTATGTTTTTTTTTTTTCTCAGTAGAGGTATCAAACCTAGACTATGACTGGAGTTGTTGCCTGCTCTGTTTTAAAGCTTGTTAATAAATGAGAAAGTCAGTATTGTGCTGCTGGATGCTAGGTATCCAATAACTTTTGAATGACTATTGGTGTGTTTGAATAACAGCCCTGTGCTTGGTCACATCTCTGCATGCTAATGTCTCTTTACTATAGCGTTGACAGCAGTTTTCCTTTGATATGCAAATGTTCTGATCGGAGGAGTTCAGGTCCTTAAAGCTGCTTCACTATAGAGGAAGAATCTGAGGAATGTCCTCTTCTTGTGGTTTTCACATTCAGCAGAAAAGTGTCATCAGGGGATGTTGTGGCAGGGTCCGCAAATGAGTATGAATGGCCTCTCTCCAACGTAGTCAGTTTTTGTCCTGAATGGAGGAATCAGGAGAGGGATTGTGGTCTTGCTCTGACTCCTCTGGACTGAAATCCTTGAGGTGACATTGAGCTACAGCAGCAGTTTTCCTTATTGACTTCACAGGCACTGTAAGAAATTAGATGTTGTGTTGTGGATATCATTACAGCTGATCTTTGTTCTCACTACGTCATTGCTTTGCAGAAGTAGATTAAACAACCAGTTATAGCAATGTTACATTTTTTTATTATTATTTCAAAAACAAGGTCAGAGACACATTTTTATTTATTGTATTTCTCTGTTCTGAAAACAAATGAACACACACAAATTTGCACATTGTGGAATTGCAATGGCCTTAACAGTGCTCAATAACACCAAATCTGCTGCGTAGGAGTTTGAGCATGCTGTCCATTCCCTCCTTTTGAGAGTAAGACTTGCAAGTAGGTTTTCTGTTGCACACAAGCTGTTGGCTTACAGATGTGTTTGATTCTGTTACCACTTTTCCCTCAACAATTAACCCAATGGCTTTTATCCCAAATCAACCTCAAATCCTCTTCAGTCTACTGTCATTGTGCTCTGAGATGTTCCCCAAGCGGAGGTTGTTGAAGAATGTTTTTGGTGATTAGAGAAGCTTTAACGTTTTCTCAGCCCTCATGACATGTTTTACCCTCCAGGCTACTAATTACTGCTGATTGCTTCTAAAGCTACGTAATATAGTTTTTGAATTAGACTGGATAATAGTAGTGGCAAAATTTTCAAGTTTAAATCATGTTAATTGTTTTTAAATGCTAGTTAATGTCCAGAAAGTCAATTTTTAAACAAAAACCCTGCTCTTTCCTCCTTTTTAAAAATTACAATATTTCTGATGACTTGTTTTAAACTAAACCTATCCAATCTAATGTAATGACTAGTTAGGCCTGTCCATCATATACAACTGACCATTAACTTAGAACGATTGTTAGTCAAAACTGTTTAAAGTGGCTAGGTCTTTGCTTGGAGAATTGGACGCGTCAGCTCAGTAAAGGCATATTGTGGTGATTGAGCCCTGGTCTTGATTTCTGATGTGTGCAGCTGTAGGTGGAGGAGGCCTGCTGGGAGAGCGTTTTATGCAGAGTGCAGTGGTGGTGGGGTGTCAGCTTTGGCCATTGCTTGTCTAGTGGGGGGTCACGGAGAGGGGTGGGGGTATAGGGGTAGTGAGATGAAAAACCTGTCCCTCCCTTTGCAGTGCATTGCCTCCACCCCCACACCAGTCATAAGTCTCCATTCAGGAAGCAGTTGAGCGTGTTTCACCTTTCAGTCCTGGTTAATTCAAGCAGGCCAGCCACATATTACTGCTTCCCTTTTGATCACCAGGACTTGAGATTCCAGCTTTTAAATTAAACCAAACAGAATGCACTTGGCTTTAATGAAAAAGGAATCTGATGAGCTTGATCTAACAGATAAGAGACTATTTTAAACACTGTCCAAGTGCTGAGCCACAGAGCCCCAACATCATGATAAATGTCTGCTCTCTCAGTCTTTAACCCACATCAGCCCTCATTAGCGTCTTGATTTTTCTTTTCTTTCTTCTTTACTGGAGTGTTAATTGAACCTCAGCTGGGTAACTGGTATGAGGGTGAGGATTAAGCCTGTTGTCCTGCTGGGTGCTTTCTGTTTCTGTATGTCCACAATCAGGTGGAACAAAATCATGAAGTCCATTCACATGAAACCTCAAAGATCCAAAAGCAGCAGAGAAAATACTCAATAAAATGACTTTGGTTGTATAAGTCAGTATGCAATCGGATTTTGGGCATTTTCCTCAATGACCCTCCATGGAAAGTCTGTATTTCACAAACATTACACCAGTGCAATACCATATTTTCTTATAAGTTACAGTGTGTTTGAACAGTTGCGGCTCTGGTTGTCTTCTGGGGGTTTTTGGCCTTGTCTGATTTCACTCTAGATCATATTTACAGTTCAGTGGGCCCCATGTTGATGGGTCCCAGCAACTGTGTCTCAAACTGGCTGTAAACATGTCAAGGTGACGGCACAGCTGAGTTTCAGAAGTTCAGAAAGAGGTAACATGTAATACATTAGTCAGGGTCTCACACATATACACACATACAGCAGTAGAGTAATTAATGTGTGTGATTCTCAGGCTGTTCCAAGGGCAGAGTATTTAATATTAATTAAACTGTTGTTTGCCCCAGAGGGACTGTACTCTTAGGTCACAGCTCTGTGTTTTGTTTGGTTGGTGTGTAACGTGGATGTGTTGTCTCTCAGTGACCTTCTGTAGACTCAGTGGTGTAGTGTTTGTCAGCAATATGCAAACGTGACACTGTTGTCAGAAGATTTGCACTGTAGTAGCTTGTTAACAGTGTTGTCTATTGTTAATATCTACTGCAGGGGCCTGGCATAGACAGCTGTTCTTCCTGTTTAAAAGTGTACTGTATACTGTTTTTCAGAATAAAGAAGTTTTAGCTAACTATCGGAATTTGATTTTAACATTTAATAGGACGTTTGCATTCTTCCGATGTGCTAACAACAGTAATAAAGCTGCATTTTATTTGCATTCATGATCTGCACCCCCCTACAACACTCACAGTATCTCCTTCTGTATTACATTATTATTATTAATTTCACATGTTTCACAATTTTACTTCTATTGAAGGTGAATGATTATGCAAAAGGGAAATTAACGAAAACAAAATTGCATTGGAAAATTGCAAGGATTAAAAAAAAAAAAAGGTACTTCATGGCAGATGTAGGGTAAACGGTCTGATTGGCTCTGGGCATTCATGTGACTACTCCAGAGTTTCCTTTTGAAAGTTACTAGTACACTTTTCTGTTGCTGTAAGTAGGAGTCTTATTCTTCATGCGCTTTAGAGCTTTTTAAGTCTAATTCTTAGCAGTTTAATAAATATGAGCCCAGTTATACCGATCTGTCCCAAAACAACCAACCAAATAGAAAGTACCACTTGCATGCTCAATTCCGAGTCACGAGCTCATTAAAAGCTTGTAAGTTTAGAGCGGCTGCAATCTCATCTGCAGGCCTTTTCCCTCCAAAGAGATTTTTAATTTATGATCTCCCTATTGATCTTGGAAATGGGACCCTGGCTTTGCGCTCTTTGATGTAGTGAGTACTCTGTGCGTGCTGCACATACTGTAGTGTACTGATGGTGAACAACTAAGACAGGCTCTGCTCAACCTCATTACCTTCTTACCCGGAGGTTCCCCCTTGTCATGACACACTTCTGCAGAGAAGCTGCCTCTGAGGGAGTATCGGCCACTCCGGATCACAGAATTAACACAGTGGTTTTGTTTGATTGTGGCATTCTTTAAGTGGAACCGTTAGACGTGTGATAAATGGATGCTTGAAAGAACTGCTTGAGTGCGATTATTTATCTTCTCTCCAGTGTCATGATGATAAATTATCTTTTTATAGTGTCTGTAATGTGTTTCCCCTCCCCACACTAACTAGAAGGTGTTTTCATTGGCTCAGTGTTTAACCTGCTCATTAGAGGCGGAGCAGCCAGCTTTAGCTCTGAGGAAGACACACGCTGTGATAGAGAATTGTAAGTCATATGACTGTAGATTCATCATAAGCCTGGTGCATTGTTTGTTTACGTCAAAACTCGTAAACTGGATGTCACAGTTTTCTAACTATTTCACTTTCTAGCTGTTTTCCAACCACTTTTAGTCATTTGAATGTAGCTTTCTAGTTTTAGTTGATGAAGACCTATAATGCTCCGTTAGTTTTCTGTGATGCTGGCAGCACTGAGCCGTAGTGGATCCTCTGCAGACTTATCAGTAGAGGAGGTGCAGGTTCAGCCCAATGACCTTCAGTCCTCTGAAGGTTACACCTTCATTCGCTGTGTCCTTTGGTTACTTTCTCCTGGATTGGAGCACAGCTTGTGTTTACACACTCATGGCTTTTAGCTCAGGCTTATAACATGTGTAGCTTCTTCCCTCTGTCTTTAATTTTCTCCTCTGTACACAGACAAAAAGGGCAAAAATATCCCAATATAATCTTAAAACAGAGTGAAGAGCATAAACTGTTACAGGCAAAGCTCTGAGAGAGAGGATCAGGGTTTCTGCCATGCTGTTGTGGGTGATGTCTCTGTCTTCAGTAATTTGGTCACACAGTCCTTCTGATCTTTATCCACCATGACTTTGTTGACATTTTCTGGGAATTCAACTGGGAGATTTGATGGCAACTTTGTGCTCTAATTAGGCCAGTCTCCCCGATTTGTTCTCTCAGTCTCTCTGTCTCTCTCAGCAGTTTATTATCCCGGCCACTAAGATCCCTAGTAGGCTTTAAACAAAAATACCTATATCCTAGTTTGACAATATGTGTATTTATAGCAAGCACTCCTAAATGCTCTCTGTTGTCATATACCATTGTGTCAGTGGAGTATTTGTCGTTCATAATTTTCTTGAAGGTTTAAATTATTATTCATTAACATTTCAGAAATAAAAAAGCTGGACACCTCCTCTCCCCAACCTCCTCGCTGATAATTTATGTTCTCTGTGTCGAGGCCTCAACCTACAGTCAAACATGGCCTCTGTGCGTCTCTGAGAGACTGTAAATCATAACGACTCCGCTGGTGTACATGCCTGTTAGTTGTCGGAGATGTCTTGTAGGATATCGTGGCTCTGCATCTGTCTGATTTAATATTAGACTAAAGAGCTTCAGAGTATTTTGTTTATATGCTGGAAGATGTGGGCTTAAAAGGGGAAAACGGTCAACCTACAGAAAAAAATGTTTTTTGGTGTATTTATTATTTGTTGCATTTTTGATAAAGTTTAAAGCTATAGGCCGGTCCGGCTGCACATGCATGTTAGTGCCTTGTGCACCAGTATCTGACGCTGAGGGCCGATGACAAGGCATTGGTATTTGACGAGTTGGGGAACGGTCTGTGAGAGCTGCGCGGAGGCAATCCCACACCACTTTTAACATTACAACCCCTTTTAATACAGACTTAGCTTTTTAAATGTAATGAAGCCTGTTTTTATCATCTTCAGTGCTTCAATGTACAATGATGTATAAATCACCACACACACACACACCACACACACACACACACACACACACACACACACACACACCACACACACACACACACACACACACACACATACCTACAATTCTGTACACAGTCTTGGCAGTCCTACAGTGTGTGGTTAATCTTTTCCCTGGCGCCACTTCCTAGCTGAGAGCGTTCCTGGCACCTAGAGGCCCAGAGGGGCTCGGGCTCTGGGCTGAGAGTAGTGTCACACTTCAGAGTTGGCACCTTGTCCCATCACCAACTAAGCATCCCCCTCTTCCTTCTTTTTGGCCCAAACCGCTCCGCTTACCCTCGGTTCCTGAGCGGAGGATCCTTCCATGGAGAATGACCTCTTTGAAGGATGGTCTGGTTCCTTTCAGAGGAGATTCTCCTCGCGCTCAGTTTCCCAGCGCTGCGTCTACGTCTGGATCTCTGCCCGAGCTCCCGACCAAGAATGCGAATTGGCAGAGGACATAATTAAGGCGATGTCTGTCCTTATACATGGCCTAACCTTTAAGAGCCTCTGTTCACTGAGAACTGTGTGTTTTATGGCTACTGTTGCTGCAGAGTGTCAGTTAAGAATATCAGCTAAATGGATGAAGAGAAAAATGGCAGCAGGAAAGATTAGATTGTTGTTGGTTTAGAAAGGATTTTAGTGTCTACAGTCAGTAAAATGTTGTGAAAGTGTAATAACACCACTTGCTACAGCAGTCAGTATTATTAGTATTAGTATTTGTTTCCCATGAGGTTTGGCAGGTTAAACACTGGCCAACACATAACACTCTTCTCTCTTAAACCTGGAAACATAATATATAAAACTGATATATTGTAACTGCATGTCGAACTCACCTTGATTTCAATGAGCCTGTGTGTGTGGTGTGTGTGTGTGTGTGTGTGTGTGTGTGTGTGTGTGTGTGTGAGTACATTTTCTAATAAAATGAGACTCAAAGCAATTAGTCAATGGACAGAAGATGTTCAGTTGGATGAAACTAGCAATTTAAATATGTCAACTTGGGCACTGGGGAATTGAAATGGGCATTTTTCCTGAAAAAAAGAAAAAAAATTAAGCAGATTTATGAAATTGTTTGTTGTTTGCTTCCATAAATGCAATTAAACAAAAATATATACATATATAAAAAAAGTAAAGGTGCAGTATGTAATACTGACAGCTAGTGTTTAAAATAGTTTCTGCAGTACAAATTCAAAATACTGGAGAAAGTCGTCTCCCTCGCCCCTTCTTCCCCAGACTCAAAGTTCACGTTGGTTGCCAGGCTGAGACCACAGCATTTACAACAATGTTGCTAGACACTTGTCTCACATAGCCAGACATTACTCCACAGCACAGCGGAGTTGCTAACATCCTAAAAGCCCGTGCTCACGCAGAGCTATGTTCCTACTAACAGACACACATTTTTGGCTTAGAATTACAGTAAGAACCGCTAAAAGTTCCACAACCTCGCCGTCCTTTTCCACCTGACTGAAATACACACTTTATTGGCTTAGAATTACGGCAACAATCGCTAAACACTCGCTTTTTCCAATTTTCAGCCCCCTTTCTTGGCTTAAATAACTCGCCGCTGTCGGCTACGGACCGCTGAACACGTTGCATGTTGTTTTTTTAGGTCGGATAGAATCTATCTCCGTGGATCCCAGTTATTTGTTTGCTGCTTTCATGGCTGTACTAACGATACAGCTGTAGCGTGCTGGGTTTACGTTTTTACAAGTATATATCTGGCAACCCGGCCTGGCTTTCAAACTGGGTAGTTGATAACAACACACAGGGCAGAACAGAATTTTCATCACGGAACAGAAATTACAAAAGGAGAAAATACTGGCAAAGATAGTATTTTAGCTTTGCATGTTTCCTTAATATCTGATGTAATATCTGAATATCTGATATTATTGGGGTAATTTTTGGATTTATTACAGTAAATACATTAGATATTGTACCTTTTAAGTAATGTATAGAAAGTAGAGTTGTAAGTAGTGCTTAGATAATTAGTCAAGGAATCAGTTAGTCAATAAACAGTCATTTTGTTACTTGATACATCTTTTTTTATGGAAAACACTAAACATGTATTGCTTTCAATTGTTATTTAAAAAGATGAATATGTTTGGAGTTTTAGACAAGCTATATGAAGACATCACCTCATGCTTTGGGAAATTGTGATGGGCTAAAACCGTTTTAGGCCGGAACAGGTTAAACAATCCAACATGAAATTAATAAAACCAAAGAATATGTTTGCTTATCCTGTTAAGCACCCCGGGATCCTTAGGATCCCTTGGTTTGGAACCACTGGTTATAAGGATTAATTAAAAGATCATAAGAATAATCAGCAGATACGCAGATAATGAATACAATCAACATCAGTTGCATCTGAAGTTGTAAATTTCTCCTCTATTTGAAATAGAGACCTAACTATGAACTGCTCTGCCTTTGTCATGGCTTCCTGTTATGTTCTCCCCTCTTATATGCAAATGTTTCTTGTGTGCACAGGTGTGTGTGGTGTGTGTGTGTGTGTGTGTGTGGTGTGTGTGTGTGTGTGTGTGTGTGTGTGTGTGTGTGTGTGTGTGTGTGTGTGTGTGTGTGTGTGTGTGTGTGTGTGTTTACAGTAAAGTGTAAATAAAAGGGGCAACCCTGCTCGTCTCTGTACTTTGATTTTCCCCCACTTCCTCTGCTAAGGCCCTGTATTATTACTTTGCTGGAAGCGCTTGACTGAAAGCACAAGGATTAAAGCCGTGTCAAACATGCTTCTGTCTCTTTTCCTTCATGACCCCCTCTCTTCCTCTTCCTCCCCCCTCCCTTGGCACTCTGTGTTTAAACTCGCCCAGTGCCAAAACAGAGATCTGGTAACTTTGGGCAGTGCTGTTTGTTTGTGTGAGTCCTGCTCGCAGGTTCTGCTCTCTGGCCGGCGTCCAGAAGCTCCAAACAAAGTTTCCCATTGATTATTTTGGAGGGAGGCTTGTTTTCATGACACTTTTTGATTTGATTAAGTCCATTTTGTGTTTGCTCTTGAGGCTACAGCAAACTGCAGGCCAGCAGTGAGATAGACAAAATGATTGAGGTCCCTCTATGACCTTGAAGTAGACTATAAAACTTTTGAGAGACTAAATGACATAATCCTCCAATTACAAATGAAAAGTTAAATTCACAAGCAATCAAACTCCCCATTTAACAGTTAATTATACTCAGGGGTTTTACTACTACAGCCTTATTGTATGGTATGACCAGTGGCCTATTGAAGCTAATGTTAGTAAACTTTACCTAGATATTTGTGTGTAACTGATAATACTGAGTCATAAACGATAAGGTGTTAATGGCACTTTTCTCCCCAGATATTAAGCTAGACAGACGCAATGCAAACGGTTAGTCATGCCACTACGGGACGACTGTGACTTCTTGTCACCGGGCAGAGAGCTGAATGATCCAGCTTTAGTTGTGCATTTATTGCACACTTTTTAGATTTAGAGCATCCTCAAAGCTTTAACGGATTAAGATCCGTAGGTTTTATGCTTGTTAGGAACATACTGAACTTCCCTTAGTGTTCATAGTGGTTGGATGATTTAGGATCAAGCCTGTTTTCATTATAATTTTACTCCTCAGTGAGCAGGGCTGCTCCTGTCAGTAACTTTCAGCTGATAAGTAGTTTTTTTTATTTTTATTGTAAATGTAGTTACAGTAGTAGAAAACAAGCAAGAAATAAGCTTAACAAAGTCATTGGAAATGGGGTACATAGGCTTAAGTAGGTTTACCTTGCAACAACAGCAACATCTACGTTTTTAGGTCTGACTTGGCTGATAAAGGCCTAACATGGCAATTAATGTATTGTACAGGCAATAGCTACTGTATAATAGCAGACAAACACTACATGTCTTCAGTCATAGCCAAAGGATTTAATGTATAGAAGATTGTTAAAACATTAACAGGATGAAAACAACAAGATAAAAGACGATATTTGCTGAGCTGAGAAATGCTGTAACCGTTAAATCTAAGAGTATGAAGCATGTATAATTAAGCAGCCTCTCTGCTTCCGGACAAAGCAAAGAAGCAGGGAGTTGTGAATACAGGCGTGAAATTGCTGATTAGAAACTTGGACTGTATCAAAAGAAAACATACACTTAGTCTTGGCATACGTTATCTGTTTTGGCACATGAGCAAAAAAACCAAACAAAAAACACATCTGAGGCAAGAATATGAGTAAATAAAAGGGTTGATATTCATTATTGTGTCAATTTGTGTACACTTTATGGCATTTTTGCTGTTAAGTCCTTCATTATCAACACCAAGAATGTATTGAACCCATTAAGTATTGTCTGTGCATCCAAAGCTTGATGTATCTTATTTCTCTGTGCCATAGAGCTCAGTTGTTTACAACATAACATTAATGAGCCACATCCTTATACTGGATGACATATTCATGAACATGGGCACTGTAGTTTGTTTTGAGTCAATCCTACATACACCGTCCTGCTCCTGTCACTACAGCACCAGATCCGTATTAATCCGCTTCTGAAAATAGTCCCCGACAAATACAGTATTTACTCCCGTCTCAGTAATGTTTGCTAAAAGCTACTGTGCCCAGCTGTTTTTAAGAAATTATTTTGCACTTAAAAAAAAAATCAAAGTATATGTTGTCATGTTGACCATTATTTTAAAGATTTAGGTTAGAAAGTGTTTAGAGTCACACTAACATGTTGTTTAAATCTAATCAATGGATTTGTTTTATAGATATAGAATATCACCATCCTTTAATGTTAACAATCTCAGCTCACAATCCAGAGTTTAATTTTTTTAAGTGCTGTGGATGAAAATATGACTTCTACTAAGCTCTGATGTTAACAGTCTCATATTACAAAAACATAATAAAATACATAAAGCATATGATTAAAATGTAAAACAAATGCAAGGTCACAAAACATGTACATCAAGTGATAATGTACATCCGGCCATCTTCATCCAACTTCATCAATGGTTCACCATTGTCCTTACTACCTTTATACAAAAGAGACTTATGTTGGGCAATTAGTTAAGAACACCTCCAAAACACAAAGTAAAGTTTCCCTTATTCTGACGTTAATCACTCTTTCTCTGTGGTCTTTTTCAGATGGTGTCCACTCAGTGTCAGCTCAGTGTCTTCTCCAAGTCACTATCATCACCGATGAAATGCTGTCCAACAGCATCACGTTGAGACTGGCCAACACCTCCCAGGAGCACTTTCTCTCCCTGCTGCTCGCCCAGTTCCTGGACGGTGTGGCCCGCGTCCTTTCCGCCGCCCCTGAAGACGTCGTCATCTTTAATATCCAAGATGACACAGACGTCAGCGCTCGCATCCTCAACGTCAGCCTGTCTGTGGCTGTGCCTGTGTTGGGTGAGGGACTCCAGCGGCCTGGAGGGCTCGGCCAAGGGGGGGACAGGACTGGGAGAGGGGTTGAAAGTGGAGGTGGAGGAGAGTTTTTTGGCTCAGAGGAACTCCAGGAGAGGTTGTACTTGAACCGCAGCCTCCTCGCTAAGATCTCTTCGCAGGAAGTTCTTCCCTTTGACGACAACATCTGCCTTCGGGAGCCGTGTGAGAACTACATGAAGTGTGTGTCTGTGCTCAAATTCGACAGCTTGGCGCCGTTTGTAGCATCAGACACCATCCTGTTCAGGCCCATCCACCCCATCGCCGGGCTGCGCTGCCGCTGTCCCACTGGCTTCACAGGAGACTACTGCGAGACAGAGATTGACCTTTGTTACTCGAAACCATGTGGAGCTCACGGTGTGTGTCGCAGCCGAGAGGGAGGTTACACCTGCGAGTGCTTTGAGGAATACACAGGTGAGAGCCCTCACTTAACATTAATTAATTTCTGATGAAGAAGTGTTGTTTATTTTGTCAGTCAGGTAGTCTTCTCTGTTGGCTTCATTAACCACTTGACCTTCCTTAGTTACTTTTGTTACGCCTCTCAAGTTTTTCATTCTCACATGGCACATAAAGTTGTTTACAATAATAATAGTGGTAGTTTTACCACTCCAAATTCTTTGAAAAGATTGACAGACACAAAAGCAGGCTACTCATTTCTAGAGGGAATATGTTGAATTTGCTTGCTGAAATGAAAACTGTAATTAGCAGATGTTACCAGCTGACACTTGCTCGCTACTTAACGCTGACATGAGTCGGCTGAAACGTTTGTCTCCAGCTGACTTGTTTTAAAACAAGAAACAAGTAAACAGGTCTTAAATATGCACAACAATCACAGGAGCAGTCACTGGCAATGGAAGTCTTGTTGTCAAGCTCCCTCCAACAATGCTACAACGAAATGTGTAACGGGAAAAACATGCAGTAAAAAGAGCAATCCAAGACATAAAACACAAACTAGTGCAGACGTTAAAATAGGAATAAAGAATAACATATAAAAGTAGAATAAAAGAAATATATTATAAAATCTAATGCTGTGGTAGATGAAAAATATAAATGTAAACTGCCTTGTGTTCAGGTTAAACAGGTAGTTTGAAAGAAAAGTGTGCAGTGTGATGTGAGTGAAATGTCACAGTGGTGAGCTATAAAGAGGTCAGCTAAGGCCTGCGGGATGAAGTTATCCCTTCGCCTGGGGTTGCTTGACCGCATGCTTTGGTACCTCAACAGTTTGAGGCTGGGGTGATTGGGGTCTCTAAAAATCCTGTTGGCTTTCTTCCTGCACTGCTGGGTGTAGCAGTCCTCCATGGACAGCAGCTGTGTCCTGGTGATGCGCTGAGCAGTTTTCACCACCGTCTGTAAAACCTTATGGTTGAGGGTGGTGATGCAGCTGGTTAGGATATTCTACACTGACACTGCCCTGTGGAGAGGTCTTGCAATGCAAGAATACTGCCTTGCTGTCCTAGTGATGGTGTTTGTTTGGAGTCCAGATCAGATCCTCGCTGATGTGAACCCTTTAGGAAGCTAAAGCTGCTGACTCTCTCCACCTTAGTCAAGTATGAAAAGGAAAAATGTAAGATCAGACTGTAGCTTACTATAGAGAAACATACTTGGACAAGTAAACAAGGTTAGATTCATACTTTATTGTTCATATTTTTACTTATACAAGAGAAAAGGCTTTTAGAATGAGGGCATACCAATTATTTTGACAAATGTTACCGTTCATCCAAACTCTTTATACACATGTATCACCTTTACTACAGCGCACTATTTTGGTATGTGGAGAAATCCTGAGCCTGCCGTACTTGGTTAGCCTACGGTTTCTAAGATATGAATTGACAATCACTGTTTAAGGCATGGGGATTATCTATCTGTCCCATGTGAATTCCCACTGAATAATTCTCCTGTCTTCAAACGTAGTGGCACTAAAAGGTGAAAGGGCACAATATCTGCCAAGCTGTGTCCACATGTAGCCTTCAAAATGTTAATTTCTTCTCCTTCACCAAGATCCCATGGGAGCTGTAATGTCCACATCTGTACCATTCACTCCCCTCTTCGGCTCTTTATTGAACCTGGCCCTTTATATAACCCAGACTGTCCTGTATACTGAAGGCTGAGTTGATGAGTTATTGATCTGATTATCCTTATTGCAGTCAGCCACAGCAGAAGTAAACAGTTGCAGTTGTATTCTTTTCTGTACATTTTAGAAGTAGATTGTCATAACTGTGGGTGAATGCCAAGTCAGATTAGTCTGTTTGTTTGTTCTTTATCTGGTTTATTTACCAGATCAAGTGACCATGTTTGTACGCTTAATTTTTTGCATTTGTGGTCAAAATCCACATCTATTTAAATACTGCCCTTGTTACTGTATACCTACGATTTATCTACATCTAAACTCACAACTTCACCCTGAGCTGTAGAAGTAGACTGTTTCAGCAAACAGGAAGACTGATGATATAACATCCTCATTGATACAACCTGTTTCCTCTCTGATGTCTGTTTGGAGGCTGGGGACTTTAAAGAAATCTTTACTTTGTGAAGAAAACAACAACGTTTCTATGTCCAAAGGAGTATCACTGAGAGGAATAATAGAAGGGAATTATTAATTATAGATGGCTACAGATGGAGAGTGTCCCCTGGCTGTAAAATGGCCCATTGTAAAAATACCTGAGATGAAAAAATACATCACAAAGAACACAGTATGTTGAAACGGAGAGCACAGAAGCTTCCTTATGCAGTGATAATGAAGAATTAATGTATTACTGTTGGCAGCAGAATTGCCAACTGGTTGCAGGACTTGTTATTCAATCTCTGCTCCAGAAATTATTCACATCCTCAAAGGGTTAAAGTCTGTCTGCTCATACGTTTTATGGTTAAGGGGAAAAGGGAGGAGTTGAAAAAGAGTTTAAAGAGGAAGCTAATTAAAATATGCTAATTTATACAGTTTGAATATTTGGGTAGTTGCCCCACCTTTTTTTGAGAGGTTAAATGGGTCAACCCTGACTTCTAAGTGTGATTTAGAGTTTCATCTTGTCTTTGAAGCTCTATGCTAGTTGGTTTATTAAATACAGTGATGTAACGTAACATAACGTGAAGTACATTTACTCAAGCAATTTTGAAGAACTTTATTATTACTCCACTACATTTCGTTGACAGTTTTAGTCACTGTTATATAAATACTATTATGCTATACCAACCAATTATTAATACAAGATAGAATCAACAAATAGAGTCTGGTGTGTTATTATAGTTAAGGCTACCCAGCAGTATAAAATAGTTAAAAGTAAGGGATTTTAATCCAATTCTAGGGGATTATAATTGGGTACTTTACTTCCACCACAGTTTTATCAAAATTAAAATTAAATGATACAAATTAGGGTTTATTTGTGTACATTACATGTTAATTCCCTAATTATAGTTGTTTGAGATGATAATTTAGTCTTTTTTTTATTTAGAATTGTTAAATTTATGTGCAGGTGTTCACCAGCTGTGACTGATCTTGTCTAATTGCAGAAGTCGGAGCTGGTCTTTTTGTAAAAACTTGTGGTAAATTCAAAAATTCAAAATTTAAATCACTTTAACTAGTGTCTCCTGTTATAATAAATATCTAAACTGGAAAGCAAAAAGCAGTTGTCTTTGTGCTCTCTGTAATGCCATTGCTTTCCATTATTCCTCGTCAAACATTAAAAGGCTTTTTCACCTATTTATGTCGCTGTTTATGAATCCTGAAATATTGTTGGCCATTCAAATGTGTGGGCTCAGTCACTCAAAGTCCAGGTTGAGTGGCACTTACATATTCTTTTGCACAGCTGTGGGTGTTGGAGCTGAACTGTAGGTGCTTTTAACGTGAATGGGCAAAGACGGAGAGTGAATGTGTGAGTGGGTGAAGTGGGCGTATTTTCATACTGTAGCAGGGACCACAATCCATTGCATTAATCTCTGTCAGTAGGGATTTTAGACCCTGGTGCTATTAGATCCAGGATGCAGGACAACTCAAGTTATGTGCAAGTGAATGTGGTTTAGTAGGTGGTGTTTTAAGATGTTTAAATCACGCTATCAGACTGTCTTATCAAACAAGGTCATTCAGACTTCATGTTTTTTCCTCTGTGATCTGACCCCACTGTTCTGCTTCAGTAAACCTTGATTTGACCAGTCTCTAGTCTGTAGTTAAGGGGGAGGAGGATTGTCACACAGAATTGTCTGTGTGTGTGCTAAATGGCTCATCCTGTGTGATTCGGGTGGGAAGCTAAGTTCTGAAAAGCTGTGATTTTCTGTGTAAGAAAGTTGGATGGACAATCTGTGGAATGTATATGTGTTAATGGTGTGTGTGTGTGTGTGTGTGGGGGGGGGGGGGGGGGATGGACCGTAGGCGTTGCCAGATGGTAGCAAGAGAAAAAATGAAAAAAATATACCATCGTCTTTGCTGTTGGCTCGGCTGAGTCATTCCGTGGATACAGAACAACCTGTTTTTCTCCTTTTACTTTTCATGTTTATCTTAAAACACAATGTGAGCAATTCCCTTTTTTCATCTGTATGAAAATGTGTGTTTGTGATGAGCATTCACCAGCTAACTGCTGACCTGTGATGAGAAAGTCTATTTTTTCTCCATTTGTGATGTTTTAATACACAGACATGCTTTTAGAGCAAACACGGGTGGATGGTCACATTTCACATCAGTGTTTGAAATTAACACATGCCAAACACTGAAAGACACTATAATTTGCCTCTGAGAGATGGTGTGAATAAAAGAACGTTGCCAGACACATATTGTATCCGCCAGCACAGTTTCCTGAACCACACCACTGCTCTTTTTTTCCTCATATTAAAAATCAAGAATCATAAAAAGAATTACAAAAAATACAATAAAAAATATGTAAATGTGTTGAGTTTTTTAGTGCAGCGGAATTATTCTGGGTCTTTGTTGATGTCTCTCTGTGTGAGAAGTGGTTGGGTCGTCACGCTCTAGACCACCTAGAAGTGACGAGAAGATTTGATCACAGATATAGCTTGAGGTCATATATCTATTCTGTTATAGATGTCTTCATGTCTTCATTCACCTTAAGTGTTCCTGAGTGGTTGCTCTCTGAATTTGGACAGTCTGAGTCTTCTGCAGTGAAAGTGGCTCCTGCTCTCTTCCCTGAGCTTGTTGTCTTTGGTGTGTCTGGAGGGATAAACCCACTCGAAGATGTTCCCTGTTACCTAGCAGCCGCTCAGACACACCTGTTCTGGTTCAAGATCTCTGGGGAAACACAGTTTGCACACAGGGGTGGTGCACAGTAACACTACATCTTTAGATTAGGCTCTAGTTGGGTTTAATAATTTAAACAACTTAACACTACTTTTGATTGTTTAGTGGTCTTAGATAAATAAGAGCTGGTGTGGATTTAGTGTGAATATCTACAGCAAAAGTTTGAATTTCAGGAAGTTGTTCAGGCTTGTTTGTGTGATGATGTCCATTTCATTTATCCTCTCTCTCTCTCTCTCTCTCTCTCTCTCTCTCTCTCTCTCTCTCTCTCCTCTCTCTCTCTGGGATCAATTTATGATGTACTGGAGGAGCAAAAGAAATGCTACAAACACATTTTAGCAGATAAATTGTCACCTGCTTTTTTCATTTAATCAACAATAATATTGTTAATGTATAGGCAGAGGTGTTAATACAAAGTGTTGAAAAGTCTCCTCCTGTCTAAATAAAAAACGGATCTCTATGTGATTTCCTGCCTTAATGATTTATGCTGGTAGCAAACACAGAGTGTGGGCACTGGGATGGACTTATAGAGGGATTTAAATAGAGCACAGGAGACGTGTTTGAATTATTGATCAGGATATAGAATTGTGACTGTGAGCGCATCCCTGCCCACTGTGCTGCTCACCTGGCAACGTAAAAGCTGTTTGGGTGGAGACGTCCCACAGGGATGAACAGTGAAGAGCATTTTGTCAAGTATCAGTGAAGCAGATCTGTATACATTTGTACCAAAAAGTATTGTTAAGTTTGTGTTTTTCTCAGTTAAGCACAACTCAGTGTTGCTGAGCAGCTCTGTTTAATACAGCTCTGTTTGCTGATGCAAACTTTGACCACTGGGACTGCTTAAAGAAATACAAGTTGTTTATTGCCTACAGCAAGTTGCTGAATTAATAACGAGGCAGACAGCACTGTAACTGAAAGGCTTTGTTTTCCAGCCGACTGGCCAGCAGCAGCAGTTTGTCATCAGGGAAAACCGGACAGGAAATTGTCCTAAGCTCACAGCGTAGAGCGGCTACTGCGCTCCATTTAGTTGCTTCTTGAAGAGAGTGGCACCAAGACCCTGACATGTTTTCATACCACTTTAGAGTGGGGCATACTTATAAAGTTGTCAATGACAGCTTCAAGTTAAAAGACAGTTTATTGATGTCTTACAGATTAGTAATCATAATAAAGCATGAATAGAAAGACCTTTTGGGATGTGAGGTAGTAAAGATACAAGTCAAAGAAACCCTTCCCATTAACAAAACCTTCATCATCAACCACCATTTCTTATTTCTAAACATTAACGGATGATTTAAAATCCTTTTATAACTTGTTATCTTGTTGTAAACAGCAGCTTAAAGTTTAATCGCTGTCTTCTGAATTAACTTTTCATTTGTCTCGATGTTCAGTGTCATTTTCACCAACTCTAACGTCTCATCTCTTGACTTCATTTGACTGACTAGATTCACCCCAGCGATAGTCACAGTGACAAGACAAAGAAACTTAATTCCAGCGGACTGTGAATAGAGTGATTAATAGTCAAAGAGTAAATAAAAGGCCTGTGTATCAGTTGTGTTGGACGGAGGTGTTGTGTGTGTGTGTGTGTGTGTGTGTGTGTGTGTGTGTGTGTACATGCACGCCAGTGTGACAGTGGTGCTGTAGTAGCCTACACAGCGGAAATCTTCCACACTGCTGACTGAGTGGCTCGACACAAATTCCAGCTCACGGATGGGAGCGTGCGGTCTCGCCTGAGCAACTGCTGCAGGCTCCCAATCCATAGGTTCCGGACAAACGGCACATGTGAGCCGGGCTGAGGAAGGCAAAGGCCTGGGACACAGTCTCTTTGTCTTTGGATGTCTGGCTGCTGTACTGATTTTCCCCTTCAGATTAATAACTGGTTGCTTTGTTGGCTTGGTGTCACTGTCTCCTTCTGTAGTTTAGCACAATGTTAGGAGTGCAACAGATGATGTTTTTTTTATCATTGATTAATCTTTTAAAAACATTTTTGGTTAGTCAATCAATTGATTGATTTGTCTATAAAGTGTCGAAAGATGGTCTTAATTTGTTTTTTACCGACCAACAGTCTAAAACCCAAATATATACCAAATTATCATAGAAGATAGAAAACACCTCTCTACCGTGGATCAACGCAATATAAATAAAGGTGCTGACACGCTAGGCAGGCAGCAAGGAAGTCTGTGGCGTCTACTCACGTGGATTGTGTCTTGGCCAAAAAGTTCTCTTGATGTACTTGAGAATGTACGTCCTGTGTCTGCGTGGCGCCGGGAGAGCTAGCAAGCCTGTCCATCTCACAGGTTGTCAACAGTCTGCAATTATTTTGATAATCAATTAATTTTCTAAGTCATTTTTCAAGCAGTAGTTCTGCTGATCTCTTTCAGATTCTCAATTGTGCATTTGTTTGTCTTATGTGATAGTTAACTGAATATTGTTGGGTTTTGGTCACTGTTTTTTTGTCATTTTTTTAGGGAGGCAAAAATAGGCAAGAAAATAATTTTCAGAATTGTGTAAATATTCGTTAGTTGCAGCCCTATTTTACTTACCTGACTGGTATTTAAGAACGGTTTGATAAGTGTTTATCATGAAAAGCATCAACATAGATTCACTTTGGAAGAGGCCTTCTGAGTATGGAAAATCAGTGTCTGATAGGAAGGACACAACTATTTATTTCTGCTTGTCATCTGAAAATGAACTCATCAAATGTCTGTGAAGTGTGAAATAGCTTAAAGTAATCACCATGAGCCACCACAGTCTGCAGAAACTGCAGTCATTGCTTTTGACGGCTTCAGAGTCTAAATGCATACACACTTCCAACTCACTGCTTTGAGACATCAAGTTGTCTCCCTGAATATGAATGCAGCACAAAATGCAACTATATTCCCAGAGGGAGGAGGGGGAGTCATGCTGGGTGTGACACAGAGGAGAGAGAAGCACTGAAACTGCAGAAACACTCAAAGAGAACACTCTTATAACGCTGAGTCAGCTTTCCTATAATACACTTAGTTAACAATGTAATCATTTATTTTTCATTGACTGTATGTTTGAAACAGTAGAGCTGTTTATTTCAGGCGGATAATGTAAGACCTCTATAGCAGCACATATGGGACAGCTGCAGTGACAGACAGGAAGCATATAGCAGTGTGAAGTCCCTGAGGTGGAAGCCACAGGGATGACTGAGGTGATGCTGCTTGTTACAAACAATATTAATCCTCATTTCTCTCCATCTTTCTCCTTCTCCATCCATCTCTCTGTGTCCAGGAGAGCGCTGTGAGCTGTCATCCCGCTCGGGCCGCTGTGCTCCGGGAGTCTGCAAGAATGGGGGCTCTTGTGTCAACCTGCTGGTCGGTGGGTTTAAATGCGATTGTCCGCCGGGCGGCTACGAGAAGCCCTACTGTGAGATGACCACACGCAACTTCCCCCCGCACTCCTTCCTTACCTTCAAGGGCCTCCGCCAGCGCTTTCACTTCACCCTTTCTCTCACGTAAGCACCTCCGCCTCCCTGCAACAAGCTGTAGCTCACCTGGATCACCTGCACTGCTAATCTGGGACTCACTCTTTATCCACCCTCACATCCTACTTCTGCATACTCTCCAGCTCTCCTTTTCACTAAAGTGTGCTCCCTCCACCTCACATTTATGTAACCATAATGGTGTTTGATAACAATGATGGGCTCACTGAACAACGGCCATCTCCTGTAGTGCCACTTTGGTATTAGATTATTGTTCCTGTGTTTTAAATACAAAACTACCGCATAGACATACTGCACATTAGAGGTGTGCATACTGTACTGTGAAGTAAAAGCTGGACAGTAGCTGAGCTGAAGGAGCTGTGTTTTTGGAGAGGAGACTTGCATAACGTAAGGATGTTAATGCCACAGCCAAGAGTGAGTCTGATCTTATCTCACTCAGTGTCACTTTGAGCTGTGAGCTGTGAGTCAGCAGCAGGCCTACTTTCAGTCTCCCTCAGCAAGGTGAAGCCCGGTATTTTTTAGGTACAATCTTATTTGCAATTTTATTAAACAGCCCAAAAATCACAAATTAGTCTCAGAGACCTTTCCAAGTTATACAACAACACACCTCACTTTCTATCCTTGATTCGTATATGGGAAACCCCCACTTACAACTAAATCAAGCAGTGCATTTTGCATTAATACATTTTTATGAATGATTAAACGAGATGTAAAATGTTAATTTGTGAACTTTGCTGATACTGGTAGGTGAATGTTGTTGCCTTTAGATAAAGTTGGGCTAGTTGTTTTGCTCTTTTTGCAGTTTTTATGCTAAACTAAACCAACCAGCGGCTGAGTCTAGCTTCATATTTAGCATACAGACTGTATATTCACAGAATTATATACATACATTCTCAGATAACTTTGGCAGGAAAGTGATTAAACTTATTTCCCAAAATATCAAATTATTCCTTAAACTACCATACTGGGAGGCTACATAGGGGCCACTTAATTTTATATTACACATATTTAAAAGAAAAGACTAGCAGACTAAAAAGAAATTCCAGTTCAGACTATTTATCACTTGAGATGTGCAAACAGCGATGTCATTGCTAACGCTGGCACTTTCTCTGATAGCTGGAGGCTCTATCTCATTCCACAATTAGCATTTGGTAAAATAGCAAAGATTTGAGCCCAAGGTTCCTTCTTTTTCCAACACTGCACAAAAAGAAAACACCTCATGTAAATTTTATTACTTTTATTAATTTTGAAATTAGACAGTTTACATGCAAGGTCTCATTTCTGCTTATTGCAGTGCATAATCATAGACAACATTGTAAAGATACTTTCTCATAGAATAGTATTTTTCTTCAACCATCCAAGGTGTGTCAGAATCAGTTATTGTGATGCAAGTGAAGCATGTTGGGAAACTGAAGCCAAAGCTTTTAGTCTGTGTTGTTGATTATTTGAGGGTGGTTGGTGGAGAGGGAGGTGCTTTGGAAATGAGCAGATGAGCGATGAACACTGAACACATGCAAAGGCAGCAGGATCTCCAATCTGCATGAAATCTCCATGCAATGAAATGTAATAAACGATAGAAGCCGTCCGTTCTGTTTGATATATGTCACAACAAGTGACAACAAGTATCGTCTCTCGGATTGTATCACAGGGAATGTGTCCTGCCATTTTGTCATAGTCATTGTGATAGTTGTCACCTTAGACGTGCTTGGCAGGGGTTGACACAATGGCTACTGGTGGAAATAATATCTCCCTAGTGAGACTTATGGACTCGGCCCTCCTTTAATCGAGGTTCACATAACATTCTTTTTTGATGGCAAACTGCTCAAACAAGTTTTGAAAGTGGTCTAGATTTCACTGGCAGGTCACATAAGTGAAGTAGCTGCTGAACTAGCTGCTGTGTAAAAGGTGGCAATAATGAGAGCCTGAGGAAGAAGAGGTCAACAACTAGCTCTGATACCTGACCCTGCACTGATCAGGTTCTCCGAGAAAGAGCTTCTGTTATGAGGAACGACTCTGGATGTGGATCTGGTTCACTCACAGTGACGGCTAAGTTTAGGTCTCGTGCTATCACAGCTCTGTGCTGTTGAGCTCCACAATTAAGGCTGAGATTTCTGTGTGTTTTGGGATCAGTATAAACAAGATGAAAAAAAAATCTCATTGTGATATCACCAATATTCTCTGTGACTGAACTGATGTTTAGGTCAGCAAAACTTAGTCTGCAGTCATTTTTATGCTCAAATTGAAAATGTACAGGAACCACACTTATTGTGGCGCAAGAGGAAAAGTCAGAGGATCAGTAGAAGTGATCCTCCAGGGAACATCAGTGTCTGTTTAAACATTCATCTGAATCCATTGAATAGTTGTAAAGATTTTTCACCAGTTTTTGGACCAGTAAAAAAAAGTAGTTAAATAAGAATGCTTCTTCATTCCAGCGGTTCATATAAATCTTATTATCTAACACAGATTTTGTATCTGTATTTCACACTTCTATGTAGTAAGCCTTTTTTTCTTCCTCCCCACTGCACACGTCTTGTGTATTGCAGCATGTTAGCATAGCGTGACACGGTTCCCTACATAAGGGCAGACTGGTTGTTATTTTTACTGATGGGTGCCTAATGTGACATGCAGTGATGCAAGTTGAGTCAGTTTTTAGCTCCGGCTGATTACTCTCATAGTTCAGAAGGCTCTTGGGGGCAATCTGGAAAAGCCTTTTAAATCGATCCGTCAAAGACTGAAAGCCTAGTGAAGAGTAATAGACTCTCTAGATCATAATTCTAGTAGGCATTCGGTATTCTTTGCTGAATATATAGACGATATCTGACTAATCTGTCTCTGCTGTTATTATCAGCTGAAGCATGAGCATCCTCTTTCCTTTGAGGTCGTGATTATTGCTTTTCTCAGTAAGCAGGTCAGCGGTGCTGGGCCCCCTGGCTCTTCTCCAGTTAAAGAATACTGCACAAACAGCATCATGTACAGTATGCCCTCAAACCCTGAAGTCTGAAAGAGGGTGGTGGGCGGCTGTTCATGTTGTCGAAAGAGCATGTATAGATATTTGGATGTGTAAATGACATACTTAAAAGGCACATGACATGCTCAGGCAGAGACTGCAGGTCCCTTTGGGTTCAGAAAAAGAAAAAAAATCACACCAGCATTGTGGTTTTCAGTGTTCCATAGCCAGTCTGTGATTGATCTTTTTTAAATAAGTCATTAGTCTTTTTAAAGAAAAGAAAGCTGCATGTTAATGGAGTAAATGACCAGACAACCAGACACTAGTAAGCCTCTCCGTTGGCAGATGTGCACAGGAGACTCTTTGTTGGGTCCCCTGTGGGATGGAGAATGAATACATCTGCTAGTTAGTTCTGTTTTTTTTCTGTAATAACATACTTTCACACATCCCAGTAACCCATTTTCACAGGATAAGATTTACGGCCGCGAACCACATCTGACAGGTAAAGCGTGATCTTTTGAAACCATGTGCTCTACCACATACTTAGATCCCAGATCGAGAGTGAGGCGCAGATATAGGCGCAGATATATTGAAATGTGCATTAATATGCAAGGATCATACAACATGGCGGCCCCGGGCAATCTAGTTTCATCAAGATGCAAAGAGAAATCTGAAACTGAGGCTGTGGTTACAGCACTGGCAGCTGTCTGTGTTCTCCTCCGTGAGAAAATATATTTTGAAATTGTCGCTGCTGTCTTCTTGTGTGCTTCTTCTTTACTTGCTGTAATGTGTTCCCCAGCCATTCTGCTTTGACATTGCCCTAGTTTTCTGTTTCTTTGCTGTAGTGTATCATGTAATGTGGCTCTGTGATATCTATTCATGGCACGCAGATTCTGCATTCCATCCCTGTGTCTGTGCTGCAAATATGACTGTTTGTTTGTTCCTCTGACTCGGCCTTGTGTTCATGATTAACCTCATTATATGTGCATTGATAACTGTTTAGCTCGTGTTCGTGATAGGAAGGTATACGTCACACTGTATTACTGAAGCAATCCAGCGTGAATGGAAAGTAAGGTGGATATTTATAAATGGGCCAAAAGGAGACCCCTGCCCTTTTTCTTTTCTCTCAGTTGTATGTTAATATGGAGTACAGGCATAGCTGACAGCAAATAATTTCTTATAGAACACACCAGTACTTATTTACGTCAGTAATAAGACATACTTATTAACTGACGTCATTTGGTACGTTATGTTTAAAGGCTGGTGTGAAAGGACATTTTTCTTAATTTTAATAAATCTCATGAAAAGACCAAAACCAACAATGTGTTCCTCCTCTCAATTCTTCTTGACCATGTTTTTGGCACTCAGCCCTAATCCCATTCATTCCTATTTAAGATGCCATTTTTTAAAAACAGGTGTTTTCTTTTTTCAAAGGCTCAGTAATTTCCTTACATTGCTGGGCAATGTCATTTTTTAGTAAATGTCACTTAAACAGGATTATTTTCACATTTATATTACACATTTGGTACTCTGTATTTACAGTAGCAGTGCACATGGGACTGAGTTAAAATAAAGTACGGTGGTTCATCGGAATGAATGAATGTGCAAAGGTGTGGCTTACTTGTGTGTTTTTTTTATAGTTTTTGGACAATAATTGAGGTCCAAGGCACAGAGGAATATGATATGCCAGTTTGTAACTACATTGACTATCCTTATGATTATGGTTATGATTAATTTATTGCTGGATTTGTTTTTTTTATGGAATTTGTGGGCAAAAAAAAGAAGCACAATATCACCGCCTTGAATTTTTAATTAATAGAGTAAATATAAATAAAAAAAAAATTAAACATGAACAAACAGCAATGAGATTGAGTAGTGACAAATATAATTTAAATGTTTTTTTCAGATTTGCTACCAAAGAGTGCAACGGTTTGTTACTCTATAACGGGCGCTTCAATGAAAAACATGACTTCATTGCCATGGAAATCATCAATGAGCAGATACAGCTCACCTTCTCTGCAGGTAGAACAGCTTTGGTTTATTTCTCTTTTGGCATTATGATTGACTGCAATTTTTTCCCTTCATTTTAATGCCATTTTTGTCAGTCATTCACTTCTTTCATTGTTTCTCAGGCGAGACCAAGACTACAGTTTCACCGTACATCCTCGGAGGAGTCAGCGACGGCCAGTGGCACGTGGTGGAGGTCCACTACTACAACAAGGTAATTAACAGGAACTACTCCTCAAACACCATGTACTAGGTTTATGGAAACCACTCTCAAAGCTGCAGAATTTTATAAAAAAAAAGAAAACTTTTAAGTTCCCAATATGTCAAAGTATTAATTTAAACAAAGGTGAGCTTGGTAAAACGTCACTATATTCCAATTGTGTTTTTCATTTCCTTCTTTTTATCATTACACAAAAGCTGCTGTAACTTGGTGGTTAAATCTGTCTGCTGCTGTGCCCCGCATCAGGTGTAGACTTAGAATACCAGACATAGTTACCGAAAATATTAAAATGAAATCAGGTTGCAGGTTCGATCCGCTACAGACGACAGACAGTTTAGTTTTATTGTGTTAAAGGCTGCAGTGATAACTGACATGCTTTCTCAATAAAAGGCTTCGTCTTTAGGACATCATAGAGGATAAACGGTACTGGGTGCAAGTTAGTTGTCTAAGTTTGTTGTACAGCCTTTTTTAGTGCTGCTGCTGTTTCAGACTAAAGAATCACTGACAGGCTGATGATCTGGAAACCAGCCAACATGCCAACTAGACACTGATGGAAGGAGAGACAAGGGGGGGGGGGGGGCTTTCATCCATTCATGAATGAAAGCCAGAGTGGGAAGGCAATGCTTTTCCAGACATGCTCAGATTGGATCTAATATGTTTCGACTAATACATTTCTCTGTAAGAACATCACAACAACTTAATCTGTGGAGGAATGTATGGAGCTGTTGTCTCTGCTGTCTCAGTACTTTCCCACCCAGGACCAACACACAGGATGTCACATTTTAGTCTATTGAGGAAGTCACTTTGCATCATAAAGATGTTGCCAGGCAACACCCCCGCTGCTCACATTTTCTATTCAGTGTCTATGATAACAGGGCCGTGTCAGATTTTAGCCAGAAGAAGTGATGAAGGGGGAAAATCTTGTCAACTTTTGTATGAAAACTAGTTGTTTCTCTGCCAAGAAGATATTAAAGACTCATTAATCACTTTGGTACAAAACCCTCAAATCAAATAAATCTCTGATTCTTTTGTTTTATATATATATATATATATATAATATATATATATATATATATATATTATATATATATATAATATATTGATGTTTAATTTAATGCATAATTCATGATTTAATGCAGGATATTTCAAGAATTCCTGTTGCATTTGTGTTAAAAGTGGATCATCAATTATTGAAAGTTAACTTCCTACAGTTTATATGCCACAAAATCAGATGGACAGTTACATGAAAAAGAGTGTTTCAGACTCATACATCTGATCAGCCTCAGAGCAAAACCAGAACCTCTTCTAATGTAAATATGAAGCTGTTTTTTATCATATATATTATATATATATATATATATATATATATATATATAGTATATATGTGTGTGTATATGTATAATTAGATCATGTACATTTGCACCAATATCATAAAGTGTAACCACTGTACTCATTACATATGTATTAATTACATGTATATTGAATATATATATATATAATATAATATATATCCCAGAAGTGTTCTGGGGGGGGGGGGGTGTCCGGCCCCCAGCTCTGGCTGAACTAATTCTCCCGGTCCGCCTCTCATGTTCCACATCCTGTGAGTTGCTGAGGTAGAAACATGGCTCCTCCCACTGAAGGTAACACATAGTGGCCCACTCTGACCCGTCCCTGTCTGCAGGGGGTGGGGCAGGGTGAGGCTGTGAGGGGGCATTTTAGATTGAAATGTGGCTTTCAGGATGAGGGAAGACTGTGGAGAATGGCAATGACCGCTGTCTTTGTGTTGGGCTCTGCTTCCTTTGGGACCACGGGCAGTGAATGATGTGGCCCCGGGGAAGGTGCCCCTCTCACTCTGTTCTCCAGTGAGGACAGAAAAGCCGAGCAGGAGAGAAGCAAAAGGAGGGTAAAGAAAAGCCGAGAGAAGTATTGACTTGGGCTTTGAACAGGGACGCTGCGCTTCAGGGCCGACCCCTCTTGTTGCTATGGTTTTTCTAGTCAATCTTAGATCCTATATTTGTGTTGCTTGCTGCCATGCTCCTCCAGCGCAACCCCTGTCACGCTCTTTGACAGGGAACTCATATTCCCATAATCCCCTGTAGTGGCGAATGAGACCAGTGTTTAATGTGGTCTTGAGCAAATATGTGCGCTTCAATCAGCGCTGACAGGATGGGGTTTTGTGCTGCAGAAAGACGTCCTGACAGACAGTCATTATTAGAGAGTCAACAGCCGTGACTGATGACAGCAGAGGTCAGGGAAAGGAGCGTCCAATCTGGAGCGCTGCCTGTTTCAGAGCTTTCACAGTGAAGGGAAACCGTGGAAAAAGCATGTCGGATGATTTCACCTTTGGCAATTCACACCGTATGCTTGCTTTTTTCATCATCAACAAACTTGTAACAAATTGGCCTCAATGAGCATCAACTGAAAAGTAAAAAGCCACCATCAGTGTCTGTTCCCGTCTACTTAACATTTCAGTGTTGAACAGTGAGTTTCACAGTCAAGAAAATAATTGTTGGGACATCCTGTGGGAACGTTGCTTTGACAACAGGGTATGTTGTACTGAAAGTACTAATCTTCTTAAGTTACTCAGCAGCTTGTTAGTTGGTCAATCTTAAAAAGAGTTTACAAAACTTTGATTTAGTGTTTTAATACTTGACTTCATGGTTAAGTTACCTGAACTGCAGACTGAGGAGTGAGGTGGCAAGCACAATTTCCATGGCCACCAAAATATTCACAGTACGTCAGGCTAAAGGACATCATGTCTGACACTGTGGTCAGCAGCACTGGAGCCCCCCAGGGCACAGTGCTGGCCCCTCTTCTCTTCACCCTGTACACCTCGGATTTCTGCTACACTCGGAGCTGTGTCACATACAGAAGTACGCAGATGACACAGCCATCGTTGGGGGTATCAGCGGTGACAGGGAAGAGGAGTAAACGGAGTCTGGTGGGGGACTTTGCTCTCTGGTGTCGCACTAACTGCCTACAGCTCAACACCTCTAAGACGAAGGACTGGTCATTGACTTTGGGAGGTCCAGACCAAGACCACGACCGGTCCTGCTAGAGGAGTTGAGGTGGGGGCAGTTTCAGTCGTACAAATACCTCGGGCTGTGGTGGACAGCAAACTGGACTGGACAACACACAGCAGCCACCTGTACAGGAAGACACAGAGCCGGCTGTACTTCCTGAGGAGGCTGCGCTCCTTTACCATCTGCAGCAAACTGCTGTGGAGTTCTACCAGTCTGTGGTCACCATGTCCTCTTCTACACTGTGGGTGCTGGGGGGCCAGCATATCAAAGAAGACACCCACAGGCTGGATAACTGATCAGGCGGCCGGCTCTGTGGTCGGCATGAAGCTAGACTCACTGGTGACGGTGGCAGAGAGGAGGACATTGGACAACTGCTGGACATACTGAAAATGCCGCCCCCCCTGAAGTAACCGGCCCAAGGAGCCGGTTCATGGGGTGAGGCTGTCCTTTTTAAGTGCCGGATAAAGATTTCAAGGATACCCTTTGTCCTCTTCGCCACCGGATATCAACTCCCCTTCACTGTTGGAGAGAAAAGCCGAAGAGGAGAAAGCAAATAAAAAAAGACATAAATATACTCTAACACCATCTACCATCTCTTTTTTACAATCTTAGACCATACTTCTACATCTCCTCCCCTTCATCTACAAACCAATCCCATAATCACCATAAGCCCATTTTACATTTCTACAAATATCCTTCAATAGCCCAATTTTCTCAAAACTCTACAACAACATTATTAAATCAACATACTGTCCACAACCAAAACTCAATTACCTCCAACCTCACATTGAAAAACCGGAAAATTCAACACCTGGTCACTTTCTTCTTTTTTACATACAAACTGAAAACTTTAATAATAAATGGTCTTTCTGTTTGTTGACAAATTTCTTTAAGTTTTAATAATTTTTTGGAATTATGTTTGGGTTGTTTTGTTTCTTTAATTTACTGGCTTTTTATCTTTTTTATTTTTTGTTTTTAAAAAACTGCTCTGGTTTAATTTCGCTGCGGGAGTATCAAGGACAATTCAGGACAATTTAGTTCTAGTAATAAAACCAAAAACCTCTTGACAGTTTCCATCCTGTGTTTTTTTTTCTCAGTCTGAACTCTAGGAGGTGTTGTGAGATGCCTTCTGTTGCAAGTGCAATTTGCATTTTTGCAAATTATGGCCCACTGTATTTGTTTTAATTGTTTAAATATGTAAGTGTTTTATTTGTAAATTTTGACGAGTTGCTATAACATTTTGTCCAGACATTCGTGGTCCCCAGAGGATGAATCCTGCTGACTTTGATAATCCCTTCACCTTTTATCTCTCCTCATCAGCAGGTCAAAGTCTTCACTCATCCTGTGAAATATCTCAATATCTATTTGATATATTGGCATAGACATGGATGATTCTTAAGTGTTGAATCCTTCTGAATTTGCGAATCTCTGATTTTATTTTAGCGATCCCATAAGGTCTTAATTTTGTATAAATGTCTCAACAACTCCCCCCAGGACAAATTGACATAACTTTATTTATCCTCTTAAGTTTCCTGCTGTGGTTTATGAGGCAAAACTAATTACAGCTGCACTTTGTGTTTAGTGATAATTGTCAAATGTTAGCATGAAAACCCACTAAACTAAGTTAGTGATCATGGTAAACATACCCGCTGAACATCAGCACAAAGCACCGCTGCGCCTACATACATCCTCAGAGCCTCTAGCATGGCTGTAGACTCTTATTTACTATTATGCACATATAGTATATTATATAGTATACACAGCCCAATAACCTGACATTTCTGTTTCACCGAGGATGATAAAGTGAGTCCGGTGAGATGTCATGATACAGCCAGATGGTTTAGGGTTATTATTGGTCTCATCTCGTTCACATCCCTAACACTTGTTACACTGTGAACACAAGACACAAAGTGAGTGCAGGAGCCTCTTAGTCATAATATAAGAGGCTCACAGATATTTCATCTATTATATTCAGTGAGAAAATGATGTGAGACAAATTTAATTGCAGAAGCGCCTCAGGCTTAAATTATATTTGTCATTTCTGGATTGCTTGATATGTTTTGTCTCAGTAAATCTCCTGTTATGGAGCCGCTAAAGATGTGGTTGCACCAGCCAATGACAGTTACAGTATATCTCAGTACAGTATATGAGCTTTTAAATCAAGGGATCAGACAACAAAGACGAGCTATCAGGGAAATCATAATTGTTTAGGCTCCTGCAGACAGTGGTGTCTATTTCTATTTTAGTTTAACTTCATGTAGAACTAAAACAGCCAGACAATAACATGTGTTTTCAGGCTGTCAGCAATGAGCCAACTATTCATATCATCTCTACATATGAGATGAGCTAATTCTGCTCATGACCGCTCAGCGGCCCGTCCCCGCCTGCAGGGGAGCAGTCACTGCTCAGCTCTCAGCTCGCAACACCAGCTTGAACCTACACTTATGGTTTAGATGAGCTTTACGTGACCTCAGAGAAGCCGGTCGTTTTGAGAGGAGGTTGTGACCTTTTATTGACAGGATCATCATTCTCTCCCTCGCAGACCCCTCCTCCTTTTGTTGCTCCCCCCCATTGATTTCTCAGACAATGAAGGAGATCCTTTGTCAAGCGGGATGATGTCCTGCAGAGAACAAGCTCATCTCCCGTGTGTGCGTGTGTGTGTGTGGTGCTTGCTTGCTTTTAGCTCTAGCTGTTGTATTATTAAATACTCAACAACAGCAAGCTAAAGCTAAACAGGGATTGAACCAAGTGTGATGCAAAAAGACCATTTATTGGATTGTTGTTTCTCAGTTTTAAAGCTCCAGTTTTTAATCTGGCTCATAAAGCTATGTACAGTTTAGCACTGGCTGATATTCCCTAGAAGTTTCTGCACTGCTTTATGGATTATTCCTGTATTACAGTAAATAAAACAGAATAATGAGAGATTTTATTAACAACCTACTTCTTGGTCCTAAATGCTGGGTAACAAAAAATACTTAGTAGCAAAGCAATTTTTCTTTTATTAGTGTTTCAGGAACTTTAAGCTGACAAACGTATGAATTCTCTAATAAACATGATACTATAGGTAATAACTTCTGTCCATAAATCAAATCATATTAAGAGCTTCTGCTGTGCATACTGATGAGCACTAAAATAAACCTTTGATAGTATTCTGAGTTGAATTCTCTTTAAAACCTAGTTTTCTTAGTTAGTTAGTTGAACAAAAAACAACAATGACCAACATTAGAAAGTTCTCCAGATCCTCAAGTGTACACCAAGACTTCAGTGTGCACAGCAAAGGCAAGGCAACAAGGCGTTCGTAATCCTCACTGTTTTGACCAAAGGCTCTACACAGACATTAGGCAGGCACCTTATCTTGATATTCATGAGTTTGTCTCTCGCTCCACAGCCGATACTAAACCAGGCCGGCCTCCCACAGGGACCCTCGGACCAGAAGGTTGTCGTAGTGACCGTGGACAACTGTGACGCCTCTGTGGCCCTCCGGTTCGGTCACATGGTCAAAAACTACACTTGCTCTGCTCAGGGCAGCCAATCAGGATCCAAAAAGTGAGTCCACAGGAATTACATCAGTAGAATTATTAGTTAGGAGATAAGTCTAATTTTTGCAACAGGAATTTCAATAATAACCTTTTGCTCTTTGCCTCACATCTTCCCTTATTTACCTCCGTATTGACTTCACCATTTTACGTGATTACTTTCTTTGCAGTCAGTTCATTAAGAGAGAGTAAAGTTGTTTTGAAATTAAGTTCCACATCTCCAAGGTGTTAGCTAAGCATTTTCTTTTTTCTGTCATCTTTTTCATCTCTAGGGGGAAAATAACTGCAAAACCATCTCTGTGATGAATTTTTCATATGTTCCCCCCCAATTAGTGTTGATGATGTAAAGGCAGAGCAAAACACTCTGGGTGCATAAATGTTCACGGTTCTATGTTTTCAGATCATTGGACCTGACCGGCCCGCTGCTCCTCGGAGGAGTCCCGAAACTCCCAGAAGACTTTCCTGTTCGCAACCGGCAGTTCTCAGGCTGCATGAAGAACTTGCGTATTGACAACCAGCACATAGACATGGCCAGCTTCATCGCTAACAACGGCACTCTGCCAGGTACGTGCTGTTTGACCTGCTGTTTGGCATCCAGAGATTTTCCTTTACTTCATCTCTAAAACCTAAAAGGTTTTATTGTTGGACCAGCCAAGTGAGGGAGAAGTGGAAAGAAAATAGCAATGACTAATGAGCACAGCGGGAAAGCAGAGTCAGTGGGAATTGATCATTGTACCTGCTATGAATAGTTTATTTCCGTCTGACTCTTTGCTACGTTGATGAAATAATGATGTGGGACGGATCAAAAGGGACAGATCAAACGGGTAAATCAACCTCTTATTTTTTTGCCCTCCTAGGATGCTCCGCCAAAAGACATTTCTGCAACAACACCCCGTGTCTGAACGGAGGAACCTGTGTGAACCTGTGGGGCTCCTTCAGTTGTGAATGCCCGCTTGGATTTGGAGGACAAAACTGCGAAAGAGGTGAGTCAAGTTGAGAAAGCCATGAGACTTGACACATGTTTGTTTGCCGTTTTGACCCAAGACTGTCCACTGTCTCTGTGACCCGACACCCAACTTGTCATTGAGTATGAAGTGGCCATCCATCAGGTCGGACAAAAAGTAACAGACTCAGTTATACAGAAAAGGCTGCGTTAGTTTTTTTAAATAACAGGTACAACTGTGTACAGTGCATTGGTGTTTGTCAAATCAGTAATCACAGCTTTTGGGAATCACCTGATGTGATACAGATATGCACAGTCATAAAAAGCCTGTTGATTACACTACGGTAGTTTTAATGTCTGATTTATGACAGAATCAGTATCAGTTGTGAGAATGAAGCTGCTTCAAGCTGAATTTTATTCTGGTTTACATGATCTTGAACCGTGTAGGACTAATTGCTTTTTTTTTGGCTTCTAAAGACATACAGTATGTTGCTTATGTTACTGTCCCAGTGTTCTCCAGTGTCTGTTTTTGTTCCACCTGATTCACTGCAGCTGTTATCTGTGCTGATTCATGGTTTACAGCAATTTGAGAAGAGACAGAGGATAAGGAATGAGCCCTGTAAACGTCAAAACACACACTTCTTGTTTTTAGCTTAACGTAGAATGCAAAAAGAGAGATTTATTTCAGTGAGCAGTTTTTTGTATGTAGAATAGATGTAAAAGCAGAGCTGGATATTCAAGAAAATGGCAAATGTGTTGCATAGAGTGCATAAGTTATAGAAAAGGTGAGGATGGATATGTAAAAGTGGGACATAAAGAAGTGTGATCACATGTTAATGATCTTGGATGGCGATTTAATGAGCTTTGATAACTTTTAATATCATGATCAACAAAACAACAATAGCATCATTAGAAGTGACTTTTTTTAAATGCAGTTTTTTATGTATGTACTGCGTGGGAATGGGGCAGAGCATGTAGATTGATGGATGAACAGAAAATTAACTACAAACTATTTTAATAATCAAAAGCGGAAATGCCAAAAAATCAGTGGATCCAGTTTCTCAAATGTGAAGATTTTCTGTTTTTCTTTTGTCTTACTTGAAACTCAATATCTTGGGGCTTTCAACCATTAGATAACAAGCTATTTGAATCTGTCACTTTCAGCTTTGGGAAATTGTGATTGGAATTTTTCATTATTTTCTGAAAAAATCAGAAATGAACACAATCGTTAGTTGCAGCCCAAACATAGATCTATTGGCATCGTCTGGCCACGCGTATACCGGAGTTAACTAGGTGTGGTTAAACTCCAGCATTAACTCACACAGTGCGATTATTAAGACAGGTTTAATGTATTCATTTTCAACTTGTTGTTTTTATTTTTTTGTGTAAATGTGAAACCTTTTGATTGAAATCGCATTGCAATTTCTGTCGTTGCATCTCAGTCATCTCACCAGCCAACAATGACTGCCACAGGTCATCAGGTTTATTTGCCAACACTAATCGATTGTTTTGATCAGGTGCTTTTCTTCCCTTTGTACAGAGACAGCATAATCGGAGGGTAACCGTTTCACATCAGACAGAGTGTCCTTTCCTGTCACTTTGTTTTTTACGTGTGAAAGAGCCAAAAAGCTTCTCACAGTCAATGCATGCGTGCACAAACACCATAACTTCCTTCTGATTCATGAACTACACAAATAAAACTGCATATGAAATGATTTTAAATTAAAATTTCACTGATACACTAAAAGATTTAGTGTAGTCATTGGGGTTATTAAAGATCCCCTCCAGACACATTTTTAGACTCACACAAATACTCTGCTTTGATAAATAATTTATGTCTGATGTGTTTTTGCCACAAAAAAGTCCCCTCTTATGAAGTCTTAAAATATCCTGTACTCCTTCTGCCTCATTGAAAATCAAGAAACTATGAAAGCATAAATAGTTGTAAATGTTTCTCTGCTGTAAGTTCATTCTCAGTGTATGTGTGTATGAAAACATTCTTCTAGTATCAAAATCTGCTCGTACAGTACATCAATCTGGACAGTGAAGCTGAAACATCACATTCAACAAACGAGAAAAACACATTTATGACTAGAGGGGGACTTTAATCATTTGTTACATTTCATTTTATTACTGAAAAATTGGTACAGGTGTTGACTTGTAAAGCCAATGATAGAGCTTTCTGGGAACAACTGATTTGATTTTAGACAGCCACAAAAAGCTGGCAGATTGATGCAAAATCTCTTTATGTCTGATAAGCTGAGTTTTTTTTAGCTCGGATAACATGGATGTGATCAAAGAGCATGGTGGACTTGCTGGTTGACACTAGTGACTCACTGTCTCATGTCACGTACTGTACAACTCTCTCTCCTCTTTTCTCTTTTACATCATCTTTTTGCTGTAGTTATGACCAGCCCACAGCGTTTCCTGGGTAACAGTCTGTTGCAATGGAACAACATGGCGGCGATGGCGGCCTCCGTCCCATGGCATGTAGAGCTCATGTTCCGCACACGTCAGGCCAGCGCAACACTGCTGCACATCACCTCCGGTCAGCAGCACAACCTCACACTGCAGGTGAGAGCAACATGTGTATGTTACACCTTTTCTCGCTGAACGTGGATACATAAGAAACGCACACTCCTTGCTACATTCTGGTCTCCTTTAAATTATTTCTCTCCACAGACAGTTTTATAGACGTGGCAATGCACAGCAATGTAGGTTTATCCTCAAAGAGAAACTTTAATTAGAAGAAAAGTAACGATTTCTAGGTTATTTCTTTTTATGGTTACTTAAAGTGAGATCCCAACCACAGTGAGAGCATGACAGCAGTTTCAAAAAGATAAAACATTCTGGGATCGAGGCTCCACCTGTTGGCCATCCAAGTCGCAGCACGTCACTGAATATAGCATCTGTGTTCGGCTACGTTTTTACTTCAATGTTACATAACTGTCCCATAATCTATTTCCAGCCCTGCACACCTGTGATGTGCAGCAATTCAAGGTTTGAACTTTGACTGCAGTGTGTAAAAAAAAATGTAAACAAAAATATAACATTTTCAGAGCTCTCTGTTTCTCTTGTGATGCAGTGCTGATACTTGGAGGTCTTATTTTCTCCTTTGTTATGGAACATCGGTTTAATTTCCCTCCTGCTGTATCCTCCCTTTTCTCCCTGCCTTTGTAGCTGCGCGGGGGCAGTGTGTTGATGGGGCTTCACAGAGGGGAAGACTCAACTCTCTCCCGCGTGGAAGAGGTACTGGTGAACGATGGAGACTGGCATCATTTGCAGCTGGATATTAGCAGTTTGGGGGGAGCAGCAAGCCACCGCAAAGCAGTGTTGTCTTTAGATCAGGGACTCTACCAGGTGAGTTGTTGCATAATTGTTGCTGTAAATCACTATGAAATCAATTATTGTAGTTTTGCAGCAATAAAGTCTGTGTCATGTACCTTTTCAGGCCAGTATGGAGGTGGACGGAAAGCTGCAAGACTCTAAGCTGAAGACTCTGAGCGTTGGTGGTTTGGCAAGGCCTGATGGGAAAATTCTGCATGGCTTCCGGGGCTGTATACAGGTCAGGCTCTTGTGTAGGCCCCATTCTAGAAGCATTTGTGATCACGTCTAAAAGCACACCATATGTTAGTAAGCCACTCATCTAGAAATCATTGTTTTCATGTTTAGCAGATCAAAAGGCATCTAGATTTGTTTAAAGGGAGTTGTTTTAATCATGTTGTGGAAGTTTCTTGAACAGCGAGGGAGGAATTTGGTTTGAAGTGAGACTCTGTTGAAACAGAACACAGACAGGCTGCAAACTGAATCAAAGTTTAGTCTCCGGTGAAAGTTTAGTTGTTTTCTGCAGAGAACATTCAAAAATGACAAGAACAGCTCTCACAATGCACAAAGTTACAGAGTGACAACAGTTCTGTGTCAATGCAATCAATAATACACTTCCTTATATCCCGTGCCCCCAGAGGAAAACCAACCCTTGTTTGGAAACCTGTTTAATCTCAAACATAACAATTAGTGGACCTCAGGCAGACAGTTGGAGCTCTTATGTATTTCTGAATCTGCCCTCCTTGTGTCAAGTTTCTTGACCGGTCATTCTATCTTAGTTGAAAAAGGACATCTTGTCTCTTGGATAGGCTATGGTCTCGACCTGGGACCTGCTATGATAAACACCGTTTTACGCAACTGTTTCTGTCGGGCTCCACATCATCTATTCTTCAAGGAAATGGTGTGGAGTCACAACAAATCCAGTTGTCTCCCATCAAGGAGAAACACACAGATGACAGATACAGAAGTCATATACTCTGAGAGGCATTAGAGATCTTATTATGAATAATTCATATGAAAATCATTGGTTAAATGTAATTTTCCCATTACAATCACTATATTTCAAGGTAAAGTAATCGTCATGTTAAATATGGCCACTGATATGAAACCACTTATTTAAATCATTTTTAAACCAGATCTGAGCTACTTTTAACCCTTTTATTACTTGCCCTTTGAAACGTAAGCCATGCTCACTTAGCAGTGGTTTAAAACAAGTTTTAACTTCTTGAGCTAATGATGGAGGGCAGTTAAACATCTGCTTGTACTTTAGCACCTTGACACACCCAAACCAGCAACCTTTGTGTTTCTAGCACATTCCAGGGGTCTGTTTCACCAAATAGCAATTTGCAATATGAGATAATTTCCCCTTTCACTTCTTTTAAAACATGTATTGCACGCATAACCAGGTTGTGTTGCCATGGATTTGTAAATGTGTTTGTTTGTTTGTTTGCCTGCAGGGTCTGCGTGTGGGCGGGGCTCTGAGTCTGTCTCAGGCAAGGAAGGTGAACGTGGAGCCGGGCTGCAACGTGCCCGACCCCTGCAGCTCCAGCCCCTGTCCTGTCAGCAGCTACTGCAGCGATGACTGGGACAGCTACTCCTGCACCTGCCTCGCTGGTCAGTCTGCTCACAAGTTTAGAAACCCAAAACCTTGATCATAACGTTTTAGAGGGCTGGAAGGTTACTTAAAATTATCAAAAATTTTAAAACATCTTCATGTTAATATTGATGCCTCTAATACTTCTTTTACACCACCTACCAGGGTTGGGCTAGGGTTGTCTGATCAACCCTTCTTTTGGAAATTCCAACCAAGCCCGTCAACAAGAGTACATCCCTGGTTATGACAATTCCAATGCATAAAAATTACCTTAAGTGCTAGAAATGGTGGGGGGGGGGGGGGGGGGAGTTTTCATGTCATATTCAGTGAACAGCCATCATTACTTACTCCAGTCCATCTGTATAGCGGCAGAACTAGTGTTACTCCAGTATTGATTTTTGACCATTTTAAGAAGAGAAGAGAACATTTCTCTCTGTTTGATTTCATTAAAAGTAAAGTTGGGCTTAACTGTTTGCTGTGCATTTTAATAAAAGACTCCACAGCAGCCAACCCAGGTCATGCGCAATTCACATTGAAATCGACCCTAGTCTGTCCTGATCAAACACATCTGGTGACCTGGGTCGCAAAGCCGAGTAGATCAAGGAGGGTTACCCCATTCAAACACACAGTCGACCTGGGTATAACTCTAATTCAGCCATCGGTGTGAAGGAGGTGTAATTGCTCAGTTAAAATTATTAGTATTCCATTAAACATGTGATAAGGCAACACTAACATAAGTTAGTCCTTTTTTATACATAATCATTTCTTCTTATCTGTGCTTACCACAGTTGGGAGAGCACAGCAACTTATTTTCCTTTGTTTTGTTTTACAGGTTTCTACGGCACCAACTGCACCGATGTATGCTCATTAAACCCCTGTGAGCACGAGTCAACGTGCACCAGGAAGCCAAGCTCCTCTCGTGGTTACACCTGTGACTGTCCCAGCCACTACTTTGGCCATTACTGCGAGAAAAAGTACAGTTTTCCATATTTGTGTGTGTGTGGGTATGTGTATGTGTATGTGTATGTGTATGTGTATGTGTATGTGTGTGTTAATCGTGGTTCCTGTTGTGTTGCATGTTTTATTACTCTGCAGGTAAATTGATCATGTGTTCTGGTGTTCTGTCTACAGGACGGACTTGCCGTGTCCCAGAGGCTGGTGGGGTCACAAGACCTGTGGGCCCTGTAACTGTCAGACAGACAAAGGCTTCGACTCTGAATGCAACAAGACGAGCGGAGAGTGTCGGTGCAAGGTGAGTGTGTGCCCACTTGCAACTTTGATCCATCACTCTGTCAGACGCTAAAGCTGTGTCCCAATGTGTTTGTTGTATACACAAAATCAATACTTGAATTTTAAAAAGAGCTCAAGGATAAAATGTAAATCATCAATTATCCTGGGTTTCCAAGTTATAAGTGAATGCATTATGTAAAGATTGTGCATCACGTCAATCCTTTCTTTAGCCTTTTCTGTCTTTTTTATTATTATTCAGAGTTTTTTTTAGTTCCATTTAAACAAAGTTATCCCACCGATATAAGATAAAAACTTTGGTATCACAACAGACTTAGCTAGGAAAGTGTCTTTAAGGGCCATTAACATAACTAAGCCAATCTGTAAGCGATGGCACATACACTGACATCAGCTGTTGTACATGCAATCTTTCCTATCACAATGGTCGTATGAAGTCTTTTATAGAGCATTGTAGGATATAAATATACTTTAAAAAGGAATACAAACTTTTTAGAGTAAACTTGTTGTTGTCACTATACACTACACCTGTTCAGAGTCTGTATGTAGTTTGACATTGGGAGTCAGCTCAAGTCTGAAACGTAGGTGGATGACATAAATATAAAAAAACTCAGGTGGGAATTTGGGGATGTATGAAAAGAGGCTGCGGTTGAATTATTGATTCAAAAAGAAAATTGCTAATCAGCAACTTCCTCGGTCCAATCCCGTTTCTAGGACAACCACTACCGTCCTGAAGGCAGTGACACCTGCCTGCTGTGTGACTGCTACCCAGTCGGCTCTTTCTCCAGAGCGTGTGACCGAGAGAGCGGCCAGTGTCAGTGTAAACCCGGCGTCATCGGACGCCAGTGTGACCGCTGTGACAACCCCTTTGCCGAGGTTTCTCCTAACGGCTGTGAAGGTCAGAATGCAGCAGATCAAAATGCTGTTATGCTTTATTTATAATCCCGGCTTCATTATAGCTACAAATATATTAAATCATTTTCCATTTTTACCCTCATCATTTCTCTCCTCTCGTTCCTGCTCCATCTCTCTCAGTAATCTATGACAGCTGCCCTCAGGCCATCGAGGCTGGGATCTGGTGGCCCAGGACTAAGTTTGGTCTCCCTGCAGCCGTTCACTGTCCCAAAGGAACGCTCGGTATGATAGTTTTATAAGCAGCTCGTCAAATTACCATATAATAATGGCATTGTATGAAACTTGCCTCAAGCCCTCTCTGAGCAGCAGCCTATTCCCCACTTCTCATGTGATAACTCTCTCTCTTTCTCTCCTCCTTCTCAGGCACAGCAATCCGCCACTGTGATGAGCACAAGGGCTGGCTGCTTCCCAATCTCTTCAACTGCACCTCTGTTACCTTCAACAAGCTGAAAGCTCTGGTACGTAACTTCTCTCTCTGGCAGTTTTAAAATTAACCCTGCAATTCCCACGATAACATCCTCATTCGTGAGGGTGCAGAGGCAGACGAGGATTTAAGCAAGACTAAGGCCTCAATCACACAGCCTGCGTCGGCCGTCAGACGGTCCGGCAAATCATGCAGGTCTTTCCATTCATTTTGAATGGGGGTAGTGCGTTTATGCTGCGGTGGGGTTTGCTGCACGAGAACACTCAAAAAGATGCAGCGGGCCTGGGGCGAAAAGATGAGACTAACTCAACTTTTGGAGAAAAATGCAACCCCACGTCATGTTGTGGTGACCAATCATGTATCCAGCGATCAGTTTTGTCAGTGTGTTTTAAGCTGTAGTGGAGGTGGTGTGAGAATCCCATACAGTAAACGAGAAACATCACTAATCTATGGCTGCCATGAGAAGGTTGTAAAACGAAACACAAGCACTGAACTACATGGGAGTTTGTGTAACAGCTGAATGTTTCCTGCAACAACAAAGCACTCTCTATGTCTCACTTGTCTCTTTTCTTTCTCTCTCTCCTGTTAAATAAAGCTGCTTTCAAGTGCAGTCAGAAACATCGAGATCTATAAACAATCTGATGGAAAACAGTAATTGTGAAATATAAACAAGATGTCACACACATGGACTCAGTGACACCCCCACCGTCGCACAACCCTGTGGAAAATTGCTTTTTTTGGTCTGAGCATAGCTTAAGGGCTCTAACATTTATGTTTAAGATCCAGTTGTTTATGGGATTGTTGTGGAGGTATTTCAGTCTGGTTAAAATATGTTTTACTAATGAAGCATTAATAAGATACTAAATGGTTGTGTTTTCCTTCCCTTCCCCCCAGGCCGAAAAGTTCTCCCGTAACGCATCATTCCTGGACTCTGGACGTGTTCAGCAGACTGCAGCCATGTTGGCCAATGCCACCATGCACACAGAGAAGTACTATGGCAGCGATGTGAAAGTAGCTTATCGTCTCACACAGAGTCTGCTGCAGCACGAGAGCAACCAGCAGGGCTTCAACCTCACAGCTACACAGGACGTCCACTTCACTGAGGTGAACAACAACATGCTGTACATCTCTCCTGGGAACGTTGCAACACAGCATGAAACTTAATAAAAACAATAGATTGTTGCATTTTCTGCAGTAAATAAATTGGTGAATAAACAGGAAGCCAGACTTCACAGCCGTTCATGCTGTATCTGCAGGGAATACATCACACTTCATTTCACTCTCTGCTGTGGCATCCTGTCACACTGAACTCTCGCTGTTTTCTGACAGAATCTGGTCCGTGTGGGCAGCGCCATCCTGTCTCCTGACACACGGACACACTGGGAGCTGATCCAGCACTCGGAGGGCGGCACGGCGGTACTGCTGCGCCACTACGAGGAATACGCAAACACACTGGCACAGAACATGAGGAAGACCTACCTCAGCCCCTTCACCATCGTCACACCACACATAGGTGAGCGTTTTACCAGTGAGCTGTGACATGCTGACAACCACTACAACTATGGAGCTTCTTTACTGGGAATCCATATCTCACAACAGTATTACAGTGCAGTTTGAGATTTATAGTTCATTATGGGAATATGCTGTTTTGTAATTTTGTAAAATGATTTTTATTTTATTTTTCTGGGCTCATAAGACAAATAAACAAACAAATTAAAGTACAAATCCAATCCAATATGAATACAATATAAATAGGGCAGCACATTATTACAGTAAAAATAGTATGAATATTAATATCCTATAATAATATTGTTTCTTTTTTTACATAAATTAAAAAAATAGATCAAACTTAGAAGATAGAAATCCTCTTGATAATTATTAGTCAAAGGAAATGTCTGTTATTAAATCTAACCATTCAGCAACAGCGGGAAGCAATCCTTAAAGTTATTTACAGTGAAACATAGTGTTCAGAGCTTAAACAAATGATTATTTTCACTATTTATGAGTCTGATGATTATTTTCAATTAATCGATTAAACATGTCTTGTTTTGTGTGACCCACGGTCCAAAACCCAAAGATATTCCGTTTATTGTCACAAAAGACAAAGACAAGCCATAAATCTTTACATGTGAGAAGCACGAATTCCGGACTGTTTGACACTTTTACTTGTAAAATGCCTTAAATGATTAATAATATCCTCTGCCCATTGACTAATCGATTGACTAATCGTTTTGGCTCTAATAGTGTTAATCAAGAAAAAGTAATACCTTCCCTCCTATCAGTACTGTAATGACGTGGTCATTTTTATGGTTCAATCTGATATTTTTTTGGACTTAATATATACAGTTTTAGGGCTCCGATTCTCTGACAAAAGGAGACATGCTTTTTCATCAGCAGAGCTCTGTGCCTGTTTTTCTCTGCAGTCATCTCTGTGGATCGTCTGAAAAAGATGAATTTTGCCGGAGCCAAACTCCCGCGCTATCAGTCCCTGAGGGGCCCTCGTCCTGTGGACCTGGAGACGGCTGTCACGCTGCCCGACTCAGTTTTCCAACCACCTGTGGACACTAAGGGCCACAGACACTTGGATGTCTTCCCAGAAGCCTCACTGAGAAACCGATCAGCCAATAGGAAGAGACGGCACCCTGAGGACAGCCAGCAGGACGCCATCGCCAGTGTGATTATCTTCCACAGCCTGGCCTCGCTGTTACCAGAGAGCTATGATCCTGACAAGAGAAGTCTGCGGTAAGAGCAATTAATAAAGCTATAACAGGAAGCACTGTGACTGGAAATAACGTTTTTTACATTATGATCAGGATTTCCCTTAGAATCATCCACAAGGTCCAAATGAAGAGCTTTGTTAAAAAAAATAGTGTACTTTGATTACGTTGAATCAAAAATATTTAGCCAACTGGTTTGACTTGTTGAATTGTTTTTTAACTAGTATCTTAGATTGAAAGGGAAACCTTTATCTAAAATTAACAAGTATTGTTTGTGTATGAAGAAAATGTTACAGGTGATTCCTTTATGCCATAGACTTCTATTGTCATCCAAAAAATTAAAAACCCATCAGTGAGCCACACTGTTACCACAGTAGGTCACATGTTCCTTTGTTAATATGAACATGGGCACTGTAGTTAATTTTCAGTCCCACATGCATCATCTTGTTGCTGTAAATACTCACTAGATCACTAAATATGTATTTATCTACTGCTGAAAATTGTCCCCAACACTATTCACTGTTGTTTGAGTAAAACTCACTTAAATGACAGTACCTAGGCGGCTAAAAAGGAAACTTCACAGGTATGTTTTGTGACTGTTTTTTGAAGATTCAAATCTTCTGTAGGAACCAATTTATGTCTTTAATTGTGCAATTTTTTTTCATTTTTACTAGGGTGCCAAAACGTCCGGTCATCAACACACCGGTGGTCAGTATCACTGTACATGACAACGACGAGCTGCTGCAGCACACGCTGGACAAACCCATCACTGTGCAGTTCCGCCTGGTTACCACTGAGGAGCGCTCCAAACCTATCTGTGTCTTCTGGAACCACACCATACTGTGAGTTTAACAACACACAGTAGTGTTGATGATCAAACTGAAAACTGTATGAAGTTGTGTTATTCCCACATCGTCCTCTGCTCTTTGTGTTTTATGTCAGTGCCGGGAGCGGCGGCTGGTCGGCGAAGGGCTGCGAGGTGGTTTTCAGAAACAGCACCCACATCAGCTGTCAGTGTTATCACATGACCAGCTTTGCTGTGCTCATGGACATCTCCAGGAGAGAGGTGAGTGACATGAAACCTTTTTACTTCAATAAAACCACAGATATCATCACTCTGTTCTCTAACTCAAACTTTCCTCTTCCAATTGTGGTGTTTGCGTCAGAACGGAGAGATTCTGCCAATCAAAATCCTGACGTGGAGTACAGTGGGAGTCACGTTGGGCTTTCTCTTCCTCACCACGATTTTCCTCCTCTGTCTGAGAGCCATGCAGTGCAACAAGACGAGTATTATCAACAATGGAGGCGTAGCTCTCTTCCTCTCCGAGCTCATCTTCATCCTGGGCATCAACCAGGCAGACAACCCGGTAATCCATTGTGTTTTTTTTTTTATTGATTTCATTAATTCATTAATACGATTTTCACCTCAGCTCTTCATGTTTTAGTCACCTCTCTCTGTTTCTCCTTCTTCATCTCTCTGCAGTTTGTGTGCACAGTCATCGCCATCCTGCTGCACTTCTTCTACCTCTGCACTTTCTCCTGGCTCTTCCTGGAGGGGCTGCACGTCTACCGCATGATAAGCGAAGTGCGAGACATTAACTATGGACCCATGAGATTCTACTACCTGATTGGCTGGGGAGTGCCGGCCTTCATCACAGGTCCGTACCTTCATAATATCACAAAAAATGTACCTGCTGTACAGAGGAGAATCCCGATGAGTTTCTTGATCCAATTTATATTTTGTAGTATCTTTAAGCAGCATTCCAGGCCACAACTTGATTCTTAGCACTATTGTGCCAGTTATAAAACTCTATTTGAAAACTTAAAAAGCTATGGAAATATAGATGAAAATGGTTCATCTTTTTTCCCACAATTGTTTTATTCATTTTATTTACTCAAAGCAGTGTGCGAAACTTAATTTTACAAATGAAGTTTCAGAAAATAGACAGTAAACAAACAATAAACAGTTCTCACCGGTTGTCTGTCCTATATGTATGGTGGCACTCAGTTTCCCTCCCGGGTGATTTATAAAGTATTTTGTATTGTATCGTAGAAGAAAAAAAGAGAGAAAAATTATTAAAAAAACAATAAATGGTGATTAAATAATAAGAATACATGGTTTCATACTTATGAAGTTGCATTATGACACATTACTTCCCTGTTTGATTTTGTTCATGATATTAATACATTTCTAATGAGTTGGTGCTAATTGTAAGTAATATCTATATTCACACAGTACTTTTTTTGATGTCTACGTGTGCATATGGTTTTTCTTGTGGGCTTAATTTTCTGACCACATAGTTTGTTAATGTTTTTTTTATCAGCGAGCTGACTTCACTGGTTGCATCTTGGATGTACTGATCAATTGTTATCAAACATGCTCGCAGTCTTATAGAGCAATATACGTGATCATGGCAAGATGAAAATTACAGTTAAAATGTGAGACGTCTTCCAGTGAAATGTTATCTATCTCCTAACTGTAGTGAAAAATGCCAAATTGGGGCTCAGTGTTATTTTATTTTGAAAATTGCTGCTTTAATCATCCGACCACTTCAGCTGAACCATCTCCTCCTGACAGAAAAAGGCTTTCTTGGTTTGTGTGCAGGTCTGGCAGTAGGACTGGACCCTGAAGGCTACGGTAACCCCGACTTCTGTTGGCTGTCTATGTACGACACTCTCATCTGGAGCTTTGCTGGACCCATCGCCATGGTGGTGTCGGTGAGTCCCTGCAGAAGCCTGCCACTGAAACAGTTTTATCATTTATTAATGCACGTGACAACAGCAGTGTGCATCTGTGTTGTTTGGCAGTTAAATTCATATTGGCTGACAGGTACTAATACAATACAAAACAAGATGGAAACAAAAACATTGATTTAACCTTTAAATGCAGAAAAGGAAGCAATAGAAGTGTGTTGATTGGCACTACAGATGTTGTTTTAGTGAACACACCTGTCACTGTTCAGTTGAGTGTGTAAAGAAAATATAGAAAATATTCTGACAGAAAGATTACGTTGATGTTTGCTCTCACACACTCCTGCTATGTTTGATATTGTGTCCACAGATGAACGTCTTCCTATACATCCTGTCGTCAAGAGCCTCCTGCTCACTCAGACACCACAGCAGTGAGAAGAAAGAGTCTCGTGTGTGAGTGTCCCAACGTTTTAATCAAATATAAACACTGTTTACATGCTCAAAAGTTATTCTGCTTAAATATTTGTATTTAGGCACTAGTGGAAGGAAATTCCCAGCCTGAAATTGGCAACTTTCAAATCAAACTAGTAATACTCGCCTAACTCTTCAATTTCTGGATGTCAGTGAATGTCAATGAATTTCTATCAGCATTTAAAACTGATGATCTGATCAAACCTTTCCTTCGATCCGCTCTAAAAGTAGCTCAATAATCTGTCCCTGTTGGACTGACTGGAAGACATTACAGAGAAGCTAACATTAAGAAGGAGTAAATTAATCAAAAGTCAGTTGACTAAAAAATAATTAGCAGCTAGTTTTGATAATCCTAAAATGGTCTGTTATTTTTCAAGCAAAAATAAGGACTAAATGCTGCACATTCTCAAGTTCTAGCTTCTAAAGGCAGGATAGCTGCTTCTCTATGTCACATATGATAGTAAACTGAATACAATGCAAGACGTCCCTTTGGCCTATTCAAGGTATTTTTTTTATTTTCATTTGACATTTCATAAATTAAACAATCAATCAATTATGAGAATAATCGTTCCACAAAAGAGCACAACAGGCTGTTCAGTTACACAGTCACACAGTGTGGCCTGTCTTATGCTTTTACATTTTAAAGGGTCATGTATAGGCTGCGTTCACATACACTCAGTCACCAGGCGGTCATACTTGACCTACGGTGTTCATACTTGACCTTGGTCTACTTTGAGGTGGTGTGAGAGTCCTCTACACTACAGTAAATGGTAAACATCCTTTTGACATCAGGTTTATGTCATATCTCCCGAGTGATAAAAACAAGTATATTATTTAACACGCGCAGATATTAGTCTTCGTTACCAAATCAACAACCCAGAGATGGTAGCTGCAAGTGTAAAAAAAAACTATTCAGCAAGCGCACAAAGCAGCCACCACATGCAAGAGATTGTCTGCTGTGCGAGCGTTGGAGGGAAATACACGCTCTACAGGTCACTCTGCCCTCGAAGTGGATTTCTGCTTGCGTGTGAAACTGACTTTTGACACTTTGGTGAGCAGAAACCAAGGAGGCACTGGCCATATATTGGTTAAATGTGATCTCACCCACTGACGCCCCTACCGTGATTGACAGCTATCGTTACAGGAAGCATGGAGGTGTAACGGGCAAAGAAGCGTTTGTCTTTATTATTATCTATTTTTTGTTTTGTTGACTAATCCATAACAGAAATTTAAATTAAATTATTTAGTTCATGGTCTTGTAGTTGCACATTTGAGGACAGTAATCCTTCCTCTGTTATCAGATTTGAATTTGAATACTGTCAGGATTTATTTGTTTAGTAGCCTTTACTTTCTCATTTAAGATGCTACTCTGGTTTCTAAACTCTCTTTTTCTAAATAATTGTCTGTTTGGGCTGAACATATTGTTTATGGATGACAAAATAATAATAAAAATCTAATTCAATCATTTAGTAACCTGCTTCTGTAGATTCACGTCAATAATGGAATTTACAGTTAAACTATAGGCTAGTAGGTGTAATCAATACATAGGCCTTACATTGTTCAGACTATTGGAAGATAGATCATAGTGAGAAAATATCCCGACGTCTATGCAAATCATATCTATGCGAGTAGTAAACTGCTTTGGCCACGATAAAACAGTATCAACCGGTTACTTATTCAAAGTATTTATGGTGAATAATACATAATATGCCATTCATATGCACAGTATGCCTGGTTAATGTTATAGACATGGAGTATGATGTAATGTGTGATTGTGTTCTACAAATAAGTTAAACATGCCAAATATAATAAAACATTTAGTTGGCTCAAAATTTCTGTTATGGATTAGTCAGACTGAATGGCTAGGCTAACCATATGCAAAGTAAGCTAAGGCTAGCTCTAATGTTATATGTAATGATATGGGTAGATACCATAGACTATATAAAACAGGTACATACTAAATGGCATTTTGGAAGTTTACTTTGTTGCTCAAAGTTCATGTTTCTGATCACAGCTCTTCACAACACAATGTGCTGCTCTGTCTCATTTTACTGCACTCCCAATGTTGGCTTCTGGTCGCTTATCATCACGCTCTATCTTCAGATCATTGAATTCGTAGAAATGTTTCAGTCACCTGATCACTGATTTCTCATGTGACTCTCCAGCTCAGGCCTGAAGACTGCAGGTGGTGTTCTCCTCCTGGTTTCAGTCACTTGCTTTCTGGCGCTCCTCTCAGTCAACAGCGACATGATCATCTTCCACTACCTGTTCGCTGGCTTCAATTGTGTGCAGGTGAGCCCTCTATTTCCTTCTGAAACTATTTGAATGGTTGATTTGTCTTTTTTCCTGACCTTCCTTCTTCTGTCATCCAACCACAGGGTCCATTTGTTTTCTTCTTCCGCATTGTCTTCAATAAGGAAGCAAGGAATGCCATGAAATACTGCTGCAGCCGCAAGCGTCCGGATCATATGATCAAATCCAAATCCTCTGTGAGTCCATTGCGCAGACTTTGAGAAAACACTCCATTCAGTCAGATACTCTCTGGGAATTCAAAACTCAGCTCAGTTACATGTTGGGAGCTTTCCTACAAACACAAAAATGGTTACATCGGTCAGTTAAGATTACAGATATTATTGATACGGCAGCTGTCATAAATTAAGGTGAAACGACCGAGTGTCAAGTGTAAATAAATGTGTCAAGATATCATTTCCACCTTAAAGTATAACGCTGCCAATATTCTCCTTGCAGTTGTTAAATCCCAAGACCAACAGCAACAATGAACAGGTCCCACTAACAAGTTCTGCCTATGTAGCCAAAGGCTGAAATATCGTATTCCTCTGTACCACAGAGCTTCATTGTTGTCTCTGTCACTATAGGGACAGTCGTAAATACTCACTAGTGCATTAATCTGCAGCTTTTTTAAAAATTAAAGCATATTTTATTGACCGGTTTTAAAATTTCAAATTGTTTGTTTAAAACATTTCAAGTTATTATGACCTTTTTTTGATTCCATATGCTGAGATACACAGACATGCTTGAGAAGTCAGTTTTTGAGAGGGGTTTATAAACTTTGTTGGATTTAGTGTTTTCATGGGAGTTGTTGACAAAAAGAAAAATACAGAATAAAAACAATCCTCTTCTTTTGAGCAATCCTTAGTGTTTTTATCAGCAGCTCAACCGCACAAGATCACAGGAAAAAAAACATACTGCCTTTAATTCTTTTTATTCTTAAAACGCTGATCTTTCCTTTCATCTCTGTATCTTCAGGGCTACAAATGCAACACAAACTACATGGACGGCAGGTTGTACCACCTTCCCTTCGGAGACTCCAGCGTGTCTCTAAATGGCACCATGCAGAGCGGCAAGAGCCAGCAGAGCTACGTGCCGTTTGTCCTCAGGTTCAAAAACAACATTTTAAAATAAAGATTAATATGCTGCATTACACGAGTGCCAGGAGCAGCTGTACACTGACTTCTTCTGTCTTTTCAGGGACGATGGGTTGAGTAACAGCCAGGCGCACATCGCTCTGAACGACCATGCGTCGCTCTTGCATGAAACTAAAGAGCACCTGGAAGGTATAACTATCATTAAGTGAGTCTTATTTATCTCAACTGCAATGCAAAGTATGACTACATCAACCTCTCCTCTCCGTCTGTGTGCAGATCGTGACAGCGACTCAGACAGCGACTTGTCTCTAGAGGACGACCAGAGCGGATCCTACGCCTCCACACACTCCTCTGACAGCGAGGACGAGGAGGGTCCACTCCCACCAGAGGAATGCTGGGAAAACCTGGCATCTAATGTTGCCAAGAGACCACAACCACATGGTACAGAAGTTCATCTGAACCCAGCCCCACTTTGTTCCTCTCATAGATTATCAACACTTTCTGCAAATCCTCAAAGACTCTTCAAATCATTTGGATTCATTCATTCATTCACATTCCGAAACAATGATACATTTTATTGACACATATGTTCATTGACACACAAGTGGAGAGTTAACCCATGTCAACCACATCTTTAGGTTAATCCCATATAAAACTATAAGGATTTAGTACATAACGGTGACTGAGTTACATGTATTTTTCTTACATTTAATTTATTCTTTGTTTCTGTTTTTCAGACAACAGTTTGAGTAAAATGTACTGGCATGGGGATTACACAGGAGTAGTGAGTGACGGCGAGCTCGCAGGTACAGACAGACTGAAGCCGGACACTCTGGCCAATCCGGAGCTAAGTCTCGGCTGCGGCACCCGCACGTTATCGGACGACCGGACGCAGCAGGACGCCATGACGGTGCTGCTGCCCAGTCTGCCAAACATCTACACCCACCCTCACAAAGGTAAAGTCCAGCCTGATGCAAACACCTGAAGGAGATTATGTACAAGTTATTGTTAAACATATTGTTGAGATTGTAATTCAATTTTTGATAAATTTACATAAATCAAGTCTCTTTGTAATTTTTCAAGACGACACAAGTGAAACAGCGGGGGGGGGGTGATTATACTATTTTATTTTATTTTAAAACAAATGTTCTAAGAGTGAATATGAACGAATCACTGTTTTTCCCCACACGTCTATCGCTGAGTCATCACATCTTGTGTTTCCTCTGCAGGGATCCTAAAGAAGAAGCAGCTTTCTCCAATTGTAGAGAGAAATGGTCTCAATCGCATCCATAATGAACTTTGTGAAAATGCCCCTAGCACGGCGTCTCCGCAGGGATCATTTTCTAGTGAAGGTCGAGCCGGACTGGCTAAAACCAGCCTGCCAGAGCAGCTGAACGGCGTCGCCATGAGCATTAAGGCAGGGACAGTGGATGGTGACTCGTCAGGATCAGAGTGAGTATTAAGACAAGCTAAGACCTATAAAGTCAGAGAAAGATATTAGTAGTAAGAATGAGAAACAAGTGTCTTCTACGTGTTATTGTGTCCAGTGTAGTGTCACCCAAGTCATGCAGTGTTTTGTTCAACTGTCTACGTCAAACTAAGATTTGTGTTGTTGTCCTCAGTGATTGTTGTTTTCATTTCCACCTAATAATGTTAAATATTAAGCCAAATGAAGACAGCGCCCATCCTGCCATTACTCCTTAGTGTGAATGTCAGTGTGGACGGACCCTAACAGTTTTAATGACGCTATTATTTAACTGGACAAAACAGTGAATCTAAGTGTTGTTCTGAGTGATAACGCAACATGAATGGCTATTTTAAGAACAAAGTGCGTAGGGTTGACTACTACAACAGCTGGTACGTCCATCCATCTGAATTTGATCTATTTTAAACTCACTGCTCATTTAGCACATACACGTTTAATCCTTTGCTTCGTCGTGGCCATGCAGCTCTAGTTTTTCATTTTTGTTTCACAGCTGATGAATGCTTGGCACAACTCTAATGTCCTTGTTCAGAGTAAAATAAAGGAGGAGGATGGTGGAGTTTACCCCACTTTAAGCTGCAGATGCTTGTCCAATATGAAGAAAATGATGGCTCACAATGAAATTAAAGCTTAGCTGCTGTATGACCTACTGCAAATGAGTGGTAGTATAAAGTATAGCGAGAGACTTTCTGAAGACACAGTCATAGAGGCCCACGTCAGGTTAGGACAAGAAAATGCATATTTTTACATTAATGCTAAATTATTTTAAGACTTGAGTATTAACGTGTGTGTGTATGTATGTATGTATGTATATATATATATATATATATATATATATATATACACACACACACATACATATTCACACATATATATATACACATACACACACAGCAGGACTTATTTACAAATACAATTTACTAATCCACCTTCTTTGCCCCTTCTCTTTCCAAAAATCATAGATTTTTATTCTTTAATTTTATCCCATGAAGCTCTGATCCTCATTCAAAACAATCAGGATCACTGTCTTCAGATTGGTGCATCCTTTTAGCATCTGTCACCCCTCACTCTGTCTGTCTGTCTGTCTCTTTTTTTTTTACTTTTCTTTTGATTCTTGCTTGTGTTGTGCTGCATTTGTGTCACATTCCTCTTCATCCATGCTGAATCCACCCACCCACCTCCTCCTCCTCCTCCATGCTCCACCCTGTTTTCCCAGCAGCAACTGCAACACTTCCATGTGACCACGCTGATGGAGGGGTGTGTCTTTGCAGGTCATAGAGCCTCCTTCTTCAACACTGACTGCAAACAGGAAGCACCGGACCTCTCCTTAAAAAAACAAATGTGGAAAAAGAAGGAATTCCCCCTCGTCATCATGATCCTCTGAAGGTGTGTGTGTGTGTGTGTGTGTGTGGTGTGTGTGTGTGTGTGTGTGTGTGTGTGTGTGTGTTGTGTGTGTGTGTGTTGTGTGTGTGTGTGTGTGTGTGTGTGTGTGTGTGTGTGGTGTGCGTGCGTGCGTGCGTGCGTGGGGTGCTGCGTGCGTGCGTGCGTGCGGCGTGCGTGCGTGCGTGTGCGTGCGTCGTCGTGCGTGCGTGCGTGCGTGCGTGCGTGCGTGTCGTGCGTGCGTGCGTGCGTGGTGCGTGCGTGCGTGTGCGTGCCGTGCGTGTGTTCTACATGTGTGCCAAACCTCAGAGTCACTGCACTGGCCCAGGCTCACGCACACGACAGATCGAGTCTCACTCTCCTTTAAAGAAATCATTTGTTTACATACTTGAAACAATGCACTTTTTTAATTTACTGCCCAGATTTGTTGGCGGTTGATTCTTTTATTGTTTTGTTCCAGGATATATATATATTTTGTTTTGAAGACTGTGGAACAATAAAGAGGTCATGTTTTTTTTTGGGTGGGTCATTTAGTCGTAGACTTGCAAACATTCAGGGAAATTGCTTTTTAATGCATTAACTACTTTGTGATGACTTCCTGGTTTGCCTACTTATGTTACTGAAGTTTGAGCCTGTCTGAGCCTTCATGGATTTCTAAACTTGAAAACGAGGAAAGATTCGCTGCCTGTTAATGGATGCTCCGTATAGGCTATTTCTCATTAACGTAAGATGTTTTCCAGAGGCAACAGACTGAAGACTTTCTCAGCCTCCGAGGGGGCATACCTGCATGTGCTGACCCAAAAAAGGACTCAAATGGACTTTTGATAAATTTTTTTTTGTAAATCACAGAGCACATTTTGTATGGACATTAAAAGCGCTCTCGGGTTTTGTTTGTTTTTTATCTGGAGGGATGAACGCATTCATTTGAGTTCTTAACAGCTGTATTTTATAGATTAACTTCAGAGATTTTGTCATTTGTAAAATAATGCGAAATTGTGCTGTAATACTTTTTGAGGTGTAATCCGTTTTTACTGTACAGAGGGGCCTGTAAATGAATCTAGGACATATCTTTAAATGTAATTAAATATGTAAAACTTCTTTCAAACACACTCAGAACCTGTTTAAAGGAATTGCTCTTGATCTTCAGAGAGAAATATCTTACTTACTACTTTTAGTCAAATTAATGTGATATTTGTGGATGCCATTTTACAAACCATATGAATTTAATGTATAGTATTCCATGCCATGACAAACAACACTACCAGGTCAATCATATCAACTCTGGTATCCCATCAGAGAATTTTCTCGTTGACTCTGCCGCTTCCTGTTTTTACTGATTAAACTGTTTTCTACCATTTCCATCTTACCTCAAATTTGTATCAGTGCCAAGTCAAATAACTGGATCTCTCCTTGTGTTATGTATTTTACATTACAGCTATTTTCTGATATTAAGGTACATCCTACTGTACAAGTGGAATAATCTGATATTACAATGGGTGGCCTTTTTATGTCCACTTGAAATAACTTCACCTTGTTGTTTTGCAGCCAATGGTAATTTAAAGCAACAGTTTTACATTTTTGGAAATACACTTAATCGCTTTCTGGCGGAAAGTTACATGAGAAGATTAATACCACTCGCATCTCTTATTGTAACCCTAAATATGAAGCCAGCTGTCGGTCTGCCTAGCTTAGCATGAAGACTGGAAATGGGTTGATCATTATCCTGGGTCTGTCTAAAGATAACACATTACCCCTAAGCTTGTCTTTATGCTTCAAGATCTCATCAGTTTACCTGGAACCAAGGACCGAAGACTTGGCACTGAGAAATCTGAGTCCCAACTCAGAGGCTTTAGTCAAAGCAAATAAAAAGCAACTACAGCAAGCCGAGACATGCAACATGAAGAGTCATTAAGTCAATTTCTAAACTGCATACCAGCAACATGACGCTTTGATACGAGCAGAATGGACTATCCTCACATATTCTGCATGAGTACACATCCTGTTGATATCTGAGACTTTACAGTGTAAGTATTCATCTTTGAGTGACACAGATCAAATTTTTTAATCATAAATTTGTCATAAGAAACTGATTTGTTACTACTTGTATCCTAACAACAATCTGCTCACATTTCTTCAAGACATTTAGAACCAAGGAGAGAAACGAGGGGTTATTACAGAACCCATGCAAAGTCTAGGCAAAACTTGCCCTTCAGTAGCATATCTGATGCTACTATTGGCCATGCTTACACTAGGTACCCTAACCCAATTTGTTCAGGTCCTATCCCCTGACCAATCTGCTATTCTAACCTTAACTACTCGAGGTCAATGCCTAAACCCAACCAATCAGCCTGCTTTGTAGGACGGGACTTGGCTAGAAGTTACGTGGGATCCATAACACAGAGATGGGGCATAAAACACTCAGTAGGTGGCGCTAAAGCTGCTCACCTGGGTTCCTTTTTCATGCTGAGGAGCCTTTTCACAAGCAGTCATTTCTCCTGAGCTCCAGCTGGTTCTGAAATGGAAATGGTTAACTGTTAAGTTATATTGAAGTTGATAAATAATAAACCATTAAGAATGAATATTTAATTAATTGTTAGATTACAACACTGAATGTTACAGTAGAAAAGCTGTACTTACATTGTAGAAGAAGATTCAAATTTTCCAGCTTTGAGATACACCACTGTACATATGCTCATGTTTTGTTATACAAAGTACACAGTATTTCTTTCAAAACAAATCTACTTGTGTTACTACTAAAAATAACTACCTAAAATGTGACATTTCCAGAACTGTATAATTTAGAGCAATGACTTGGACACATGCAACCAGTGGAGATGTATTGCAAGTAGACAGTTCATAGTTTTGAGGAGTCACAAGCCAAAAAGAATTAAAAAAATAAAAATGAAACAGCTTATGACACAAATCATGTTTTAACAGCTCATTTTTATTAAAAAAAAGATGTATTTGTATAGATGCAGACATGTTCACTTTAAATACAATCTAAAATTAGTCTTTTATATATTTATATTTTTCATAATACTGAGAATGAACAACTTCTAAAACAATTTGCATCTAGTAACAACTCAATGACAAAGTAATAATTAGCACGGCAGCTACGACAAAAGCATGTATACAAATGCACACGAACAAACAATAAAACACACATATTTGCAAACTTCTGGTCTGTATCAACTCCTCATAAATAATGTAAATCCAACAAAGGAGGACAGCTCGAATATTATCCATTGGTCTACTGTTTATCTCTGTTATTCATAAATACAAAAAAAATACTTTCCTGATCAAAATCCCTGTCACACATTTGTTAGTTTGTCTGGAGTGTTTTCAATTTGAGTCCTCGAGGCTACTGCTTTTCTGTTCCGAGCCACAGTTGCAGAGCCGGACCATGATGCTTTGCAGGCTGGGCTCCACGATACCAAGCAAGGGCCTCTGGGAAGGGTCTCCATTCCAGCAGGCCTCCATCAGCTGCCAGCATTCCTCATCAAAAGTGGGCAACCGCTCAGGTCTGGCTCCTGGAGACGACATGGGCGTAAGTCAGCCAAAACATATAGACATATAGATAGATAGATAGATAGATAGACATATAGATAGATAGACAGATAGATAGATAGATAGATAGACATATAGATAGATAGATAGAGATAGACAGATAGATAGATAGACATATAGATAGATAGATAGAGAGATAGACAGATAGATAGATAGACAGATAGATAAATAGAGAGAGACCGATTGATCGACCGCAGCACGCACGCATGCTTGCGTCTCAACTAATGCTCATAATAATAACACCTGAGGATTTAAATAAACGCATTAGAAGCGTCGCCAAAATATTTTTTCCCAGCATGGATCCATATAGTGCTGACAGAAGACATCCCCAAAACTGTCCAATCAATGAGTTCCTGTCAGTTAACAAATGCCGTCATGTTAACTGTTCTTGGTTTGTTTGTAAAAAGTCAGTGTGAACACAAACAGGACTATAACTAAAAGGCAACTAAATATTTATTATGATGTCATTGATCCAGACAAACTGCAGGTGTGAAAGCAGTGTTTACCTTTTTTTACATTATTCCAGAGCTGGTCCTTACTGGAGCATTTCTCAAAGGCTTCTGGAAGTTTTACTGAACCAGTGCAGAGGTACCAGAAGAGGATACCGAAGGCGTAAACATCCACAGAGTTATCATACTTTCCTGTTAGGAGAAGAGAAAACCTTATAAAAGACTGATATTTATGTAACATTCCTGCACAATTCTAAGTTTTGACATAAGATGAAATGACAAATTCATGTTTGGATTACATTGTTATGTAATAGTTATCCTCTCAAGTTTAAAAAAAAGAAAAACAAACAAGTAACTTTTGTGAGCCACTAGTAGCTGCGTGTTCAGACAGTTCTGACCTATCAAACTGTAACCAGGAAGTTACTTCAAGATGAAATTCATCAACGATGTGACAGTTGAGTTATGGTACCTGTAAACAGCTCTGGTGCCATGTGGATGGGGGTTCCAACGATGCTGCCAGACATCATGGCCTCTGGTTTACAGAAGCCTAGGTCGGTAATTTTTGCACGATTTTGCTTGTCCAACTGGAAAAGGATTGAAAACAAATAAAATCTTGTTAGGTCAAATTAGGTTGTGGGTTGTATCTCAATTGGACCGGCTTCTGTGTTGAAGTGATTTATGGCGGTGGGTTTTCAGACTAAGATTTTGCAGTGAAAATAGACTTTTCTAATGTCAGATTACTTTGTTAACGATATACTTCCATTAAGTGTCCCAGTACGCCATGCCAGTGAGTCATCATGCACAATACCAGGACCCCGAAACTAGCTCACCTAGATGGAACGATGGCAAATAATGACTATTGCCAACTTACATCTCATTATTTTACTTCTGAATAAAATGCCAAAACTGGTTTAAAAAAAAGTAAAAGTAGTGTTGGCCCAATAACAATGTAATGCATGCTAATGTGTCAGTAAATAGTATATAGTGTATCCCTGAAGTGCTGCGATACAGCTACTACTGACACAGAAAACCCCTCAGAAGTCACAGACTCTATATGTTTGCTGAACTATTATTTTTCTTTTTAACTTACCAGAACGTTCTTTAGCTTTATGTCTCTGTGCAGGAGGCCCTGACCGTGCAAGAAGCGTATCCCCTCCACCACATCCAGAGCGATCTGAAGTCTCTCCCTCAGTGATAAACCACCCTGGTAGAGATGGAGAGAGAAAGGAAAAGTAGACTTAACTGGAAGTAGTGAGCAAGATTTTACCTATGAAACAATACCATGTCTCTTTTTCTAATCTCCCCATTATCAAGTCACCTTTAAGCCTGTATAGAGGTCTCTGTGCAGCCGCTCCATGATGAGCAGCACAGCGATGCTGGAGCCGCCTCCGTAAGTGTGATCGATCACAGAGCCGTGCAGGTCGACGAGCCGCTCATGCTTGGGCAGAGACCTTAAGCAAAGGAGAAAAGAGGAAGAAAAAAATGTTTCGTACAATCACAAAATAATCACTTTTTGTTATCTTGAAGTCAGAGTTTATGTAAGTATTGTTTGTCTACATTAAGGCAGTTTCACAACATCCCCAACATTCCTCAGGTTCATAGCAGTTGGAGCAGACAAGCATTAATTAGACACATTCATACTGACAATTGCACAGAATAGCCTCAAGGCTTCAACAGTCAAAACCATTTTTTTTCATGTACTGGGTAGAGTTTGGCCTGTCCAATGATAATCGCAGGTAATTCAGAAACTGCTTAAGGCCATTTGAAATTTCCCATGCACACGTCTTGAGTTTCTGTAAAATGTGCTGCAAGCTGTGACAAGTATTGGCTTTGGTACCTGCGGCGGTTTGGTGTTTATAATTCAAATAAGCAAAGTTTTTGTTTTGCACTAACTCTCACTAACTCACCTTGTGTAGTGAAACTCCAAAGCCAGATCGTTCCAGTGTTTATCATCAGGCGGTACCACAGACTTTAAGGCACATGGGTAGTGTCCGCCCCAACTGTCACACAAGTAAACAACCCCGTACTGACCCCGACCCAACTCTTTCCCAAGCTTAGGCTTGCCTGTCAAAAAAAACATTTTTTTTTTTTTTAAATTGTATTTATTACATGTCAGGTGGAGATGGTCACAAATGGCCATGTGTGCAAAAGATACTAATTCACAGAATTTAAAAAGAGTATTTGGTGGTGACTCACCATGCAGCAGCACGTCTCTGAGGGAGCGGCTTTCCAGAGACAGCCGGGCCAGCCGAGGGGCGTGATCCTTCCTCACACGCAGCCACAGGTCCTCAGTGCGCTCCAGACGCCCCGTATGCCCTTCCTCCAGCTACAGCAACACATGACATAACATCTCATGTTTAGCATTAAGAACTGCTGCTCTGGTTTCATTTAACAAACTTATTAAACAAACTATTAAAGCAACCTCTAATATGTCTAACTACCTTTAAAAGCTGAGTTTGTATTGAATCTTTTTGGTCCATCGTGACATCTAAATTTGTCCTTTTCTTTTTAACCACATCATTAGAACGTCAGAAAGGGACATCACCATGGAAACTGTTGCTAAGATCTACCGCCCTGCAGGTTCTCAGTGACTACAGGCCAGTGGCCTTGACCTCTGTGACAGTGTAGTCATTTGTCGGACTGGTTAATGCAGAGGTCCTGGCCAGCAGTTACTCAATTATGTATTTCATATGTATTTTTAACCAGAGGGTGACAGTACCGGGTTGAGTTCTCATTACTGCTGTTTAAATTGTGCTCAGCTGTCCCACACTGGCTGTCATGTGATCATTTCATCAGAGCAATATGACTGGAATTGATTTGTCAGGGACTTCGTGGACAGATTTTTGCATGGAGGTGCATAAAAGGAAAAGTAGTTCTAGTGAAGAGGAATACATGGCTGAACCATGATCTTATAGCCTGAGAGCCAAAAGCTGTCTATAGAGATGTAAACTGTCATGGAGCGGTTACCGTCATAGTGCTGGGTGGTATTGGGGCTGGGAGATATGGACCAAAAAGCATAGCTAGGTAAGTAAATAGCCTGTTTTAAATAAAAATAGGCCCATCTCTGAGAGGGCTCTCTTAGTTGTTTTCAATATCAATAAACGGACAAATTGTATAAATATTAATAATATACAATTAAAGGTTTTCCTCTCCTGCTTAACAATGAAACCTACACTGCACAATTACTACCACCAACTTTACTGGTAGTAGCACCTCTGCTTTGATCAACAGCTGTCTGCTCTAAGAGCATCCACCGGCTACACTGTAGCCTTGTGTGTGTTGTTTTAGGATTGAGCGCCATTTCATCTGTGACATGAACCAGCCTTTCTGTCTGTGTGCAGACGCAAGTCTTGGAAAATAGAGCAAATAAAGTAACGTTGCTCGCTCACTTTTTTGAGCACTAGCCTGTTTGGGCAACTGGCTTATTGCATTTACTGGCCCAATGTAACATTTTACTAGCTCCAGGGCATCGGGCCCTCCTCATTGGTAGACCCTGCTGTGAGCGAGGGGGCCAGGCAGACACGGAGGGAGAGTGGGCCGGGGTTGCGGGAGTGTGAAAGACCGGAGAGTAGATTTGCAAAGATTGGCATGGCTTTACAGAAGAAACAGGTTATGGAACAATGAGAAATCACGTTTTAACATATCGCGATATTATTGCAAATGCAGTTAATTGTTAAGCCCTACTTAGCGCCTGCACTAAGCCATTTGTTTGATGGGGCTAAATTGACCAATGTTAGACCAAGGGAGAAAAACTTCTGGGGGTTGTTTGGCTGCAGGTGATGATGCAAAGGACCCTAGGGTGAAATTACTCCAAACCACCACTTTAAGTCAAAGAAAGAGAGAGATGAGACATTAAAGAAAAAGGCAGAGAAAGACAAAGTTCACCTGACGCAGAGATGCTGCGAAGGCCTCATGGGAGCTGTTGAGGCGGGTTCTGAACTGGGAGCAGATGCTTCTTGCCAGTTTGGCGGCACTCAGACTTTCTATGGCGTCCTGGGCCACTTTCCGCTTCCACTCTGGAGTGATGGCAGGTGGGTTCACAAACGTTATCCTGTGGATTATCTAGGAGCAAGCCACAGATTAAGAACACTTCTTCAGAAGTCCTTATTTATCATGTGGTGAGAAACTCTTCTTACTGAATTCAGTAGAAAATCACCTGTTTAATTTGCTCCCAGAAGAGTCTTGTGACAGAGGATCCTGAATGAAAGGTGACTTCCACATGATAGGCAGCATTTAATAACTGTGACAGATGAGAAGAGGATGTAAATATAAAATGTCCCTTGTCTTTGTTGGAAAACCACATTTTATTTCTCTTTATGTATCTGATCCCGTTGATCTTTTGTTTTGATTGGCTTTTTTTTTTAACCACTTCTCTGTTCACACTTAGGCTTAAATGGTTAAATGAACAGTAGAAAGAGAAAAGGGCAGGTGATTTGTCTGACATGTTCAACAATTTCATCTATTTCTGAACCATATACTAGCCCTCAAATTGTCTCTCCATTTAAACATTTGGAATTGGATTGCTAAAACTGGTCTTACTGTGGCATTAGTCAAGTCTCCAGCTTTCTTTATCTTGGACTTCAATTTTAATAAATAACTTTTCTTGACAAAGTTACAGTTTATTATCATAATATCTTCAGAGAGAGAGAGAGAGAGAGAGAGAGAGAGAGAGAAAGAGAAGAGGAGAGAGAGAGAGAGGAGAGAGAGAGAGAGAGAGAGAGAGAAAGCTGAATAAATACGATCATACTGCTCACATTTAAGTATCTTCACACTTAGCTTTCTGGACAAGCATATATAAGGTTCCTGTCTTTTACAAACTACTGCCCACCTGCTTGAGGTGATTGGAAGTGATATTGTGGACAGAAGACTCCATGTGTGACTTCTCCAGACTGCTGAGACATCGCTCCAGAGTTCCCACAAAGCTCTCCCTCAGATAGTCCACAGAGCTGATGAGCTTATTTGCCACAGCCTGATTCAAACGAACCACTATCAGTTCCTGGATCTGGTGGATGCAAGATTTTATCTCCTTTGATGTAACAGGATCTCCATTATTTGTTACAATAATGTCTGCAGTTGAAAGAAAATATTTAGCAAGTTAATATGTAGACATGGTGTGTATTTCCAACAAGAACGGAGAAATCTGGATATATTAATTACAACCCTCTCCATACACAGTGCATTCTCCCATCACATGTGCAGCCCACACTGCTGCAATGTCAAAGGACTACATGCTTTCATGTAAGTTTTGATTATATTACTGGATTGAATATATTTTATATTTAAAGCCTATTATAAAGTACACAGTATTTTTTATTTGGTAAGTTAATGGATACTGTCTGCTTATGATATGGTAAAAGATCTGTTTCTATTTGCAGATGACATGGTAAACACAACCTAAGCAAATAACCCCTATATTTTCCATTTTATTCCCGTTATTTCCCATTCCCAATTTTCTACCCTGAATATTACCGTAATTTTCTCTCTGGTCATGCTTGTATAATGAAACACAAAAAGATCGATTCAAATAATTTAATGTTAAAGAGATTTATCAAATATTTGTCCAAGAGCAAAACATTACGTGTTCTTGCGGACGCAAGGGTCTCTGGAGGGTTGTGGTAGATTCGGTGTACTTGATTATCCCAGTTGGCTACTTATAGCACTGGGTGGTTTTGCATTTTACAAAGAGGTGTTTCTGATATTTAGCCAACTCTCATTTGTACAAAAGGAGTGGACAAAAACCTCTTTGTATAACATAATATAGTTCAGCAGCACCACACACTACAGACTCCAAACTGACCACAGTTGAATCCATACCTCTCAAAATTGAACATTATAACCATCTTGAAGAAATGAAAAAAACATAGTAACGTTCCCGCAGCATTTTGTTTTGTTGCTAAATTGTATGTAAAACAATCGGTGACATTAAATCACCTGTTTTAGTTAACAGTATCCTAAAATTGTGTCTAAGTGCTGGATATTTCCTTAAATCGGCAGTGGTTAGCTAGCAAATAAGCCCACTGACGGCAACGGTATTGTTCATATTTTGGCACAATGTTTAGTAATGACAAAGTAAAGGTCTTAGTGAGTGAAAACGTGATCTGAGATGCACATTGCAAAATGTTTCTGTAATTGTTCATAAGCTATGTGTGATCTCTGTAAAGTGGAACGGACTCAAAGTAGTACAACAGATTTCATTCTAATCTAAAGACTTTATGTTCGAGAAATATATGGTATGTAATTGTAAGACATATGATGCATTTGAGAAACGATTGCAAGTAAAGCAAATTCTACACGCTGTTTTCACTATACAGCGTAAAGAGGCTACAGAGGTGAGTGTCACAGGATAGTCATTCAGGCAGGCTGGTCTTGTTTTCTTAGGCACAGGAATAATGGTGGACTTCTTGAAGTACGTGGGTATGACATACTGAGCCAGTGAGAGGTTGAATATCATTGTGAACATTGGCGCAAGTTGGTAAGCACACAGTTTGAGGACCTGCCCACTGATACCGCCAAGTCTTGCTGCTTTCTCGGTGTTAACATGCTCACAAGCCCTCCTGATGTTAGGCTCAGAAAAGGAAGATGGTTGTGAGAGGTGCGCATCCATTAACCTCTGCTTCAGCTGTTTTTGCTTGTTGGCAACCTCAAAGCGAGCATAACATGCATTAGGCTCACTGCTATAGACGTGTCACCACTTGACAAGGAGGAGGGCTTATCTGTAGGGCTGCACGATTATGGCCAAATTGATTATCACGATGATTTTGTATATCACAGCTGCAACACATGTAAATGAAAATAAATAGACTACAATGTATTTTAAAATCTCCTTAATTTCTTTTCAACAATAACTGATTAAAAGAGCTAAGGAGACAGAGGGAGTGCGATGGACATATATGCTACTCGTTCAACGGCTGACTCATTAATGGGTCCACCACGGGTCGAATGGCGGGTCAGCGGAGTTACACACGTCGTGTGTATGAAATGTCTGCATTGTCACTGCGCTGCATTTTTATGAAATATGATATTCTGGCCACGGGTCACATCTCTTGCAGGTTCAGCAGGCTCCATCTCACACGGTATTATTCTACGAATAGTTGCATTCAATAATTTCTTCTGTGTTTTTTGTCGTGGCGGCCGCGATAGCAGAGTTACCAGCAGAAACACTGGTACAAATACAGGTTTGCCTCTCATGCTTAACAATATACAGCTGTGTTAATAACAATTCAAACTGTGGACAAATGTCAGAAGTGTGGACTGGCGGCCGCTGTGTCTCTCCATGTCGCCGGGGCGTTGTGTGTGTGAGTTAATGGGGGCGGGGTTGCGCGGAGTGTAAGAGGAGAGATACAAACACAGGCACGGCTTTACAGAAGAAATGGGTCATGTAACGCTAAATGAAACCATACCGATATAAACAACATTGCTTTGTTTGTGGAGAGGCAGCGAATGCAAGGACATTAGCACCGGTGCAACCTAGAGGAAAAATGTTAGTCACACACTGGAGCCTTGTGAGCTAGCAGACACTAACTAGCACTGGTCACTGCTGTTGTTTGAAAAACAACACAGACGGGACAAAATGTTGCATTTACTAGTAAACTAGTAAACCTTGTGACCGACATATAACCGACTGCTATCTGTTGTGGAATTTTCCTCACGTTACTCTGTCCGCTTTGACTGTCTACATCTAGAAACTAAGCTGCGTGATGCAAGGAACAACTCTGACTGGCTCATGATAAGACAGTGGTTTACGGAGCAGTAGATTGGCTTTGCAAAAAAACACGGAGTGTTCTATGAAATGACGAATTTAAAATATCGCTCGATCACGCAAATTTGATTGTGGGAAGCCAAAATCGTGATCGTGATTAAAATTCAATTAATTGTGCAGCCCTACTTATCTCTCATAGTTTTTAGGCCTTGCCACATGCTTTTGGGGTTGCTCTCCTGCAATGATCGTTTCACTTTCTTTTCTTTCTCGTTTCACAAGTGGTAGGTGGCAGTGTGTGTGTACAGGTGCCTCATATCTATCTAGACTAGAATCCCTATTTTGATATAAAAAAGCTAGATAAGATTTTAACCAAAGTGTTCACTCACTAACCTGTAAACTCCAGGTTGGCAGCATCCTCCAGCAGCTGCTCTTTCATGCTGCCAAGTGTTTCCACAATCATCTCCTTCATTTCTTCCTGTTTGCGATTAGCGATGGCCATTAGGGAGGTAAAGAGTTCACCCTCTTTTTCACGGGTGTACTCCAGCCTGCGTGGTGTTATCTGCAGGTCCCTCTGCATGTCAAAGGCCTGCAGGGATGGTAAGCAGAAAGGTTAAAGGCCTGATGATGATTTTTTATTGGGCATACTGGATCAATGCGGACTGAGATCAAGCTGTAATGCAAAGGTAGTAACAACTGTCATGAGTAGGAAACAGCACAACAATCACGGAAATATAAATTAACTGTGTCATCATCCTCTGACCTGGTTGATGAAAAGATCTAGACAGCGACAGTGAACCCCATTAAGCAGGTTGGCAGCTTCCACCTGCTGGTTTTGAAGCACTTGGCGAGCGAAAGGCACCAGCAACCGGTGCAGCCTTTCGAAAGCCTCACACAGCACACTCTGGGGTTTGGCACCTGGGGCGGGTATCTGTGTAGGGGCGCCACAGGAACAGTTTCCTATCAGGCTACTGAGAAGGCCGAGGGAAAGCAGCTGCTTATGGAGTGCACTCTTCTCCTTCTCCTTTTCCTTCTCCATACGGCGGCCAGGTTCTGGGGAGGCTGCTGACATGGTGTCAGGGATACGAATAAAACAGATGGGAAAGGAGAGCATTTCTTTGACTTTCCAGAGCTCAGCCACCTGATCTGTGCTTAGGGAGTCTTGGTTGATGGCATAGAGTATGATAGGGATCATGCTGCGAGTGCAGTCTTCCAGGGCCTCTTCAATGGGCTGGCACACTTTGACAAGGCACCACCATGACCTTTGCTTCCTGATGCCAAACCACAAAAAGAAAAAAGGAAAAACACAAAAATGTGACTTTCATATCAAGCAAAATGGTGTATATACATAGCCTGGTCCAACCAGACTCTCGTACATTTCATTTGAACAGAGAGTCTAGCCACTCTCCATTGACAAGCGTCAACTTTCTTGAAGTCTGATCAAGTTTAAAATTATTGGATCTGCCCAGAGCCACTGGATCTGCCATAACCAATCGCTAACGTTTGGTCGTGACGTCAGCTTAGCATTGCTCTTTGTTGTGTTTGATTGCTAGCTTGTAGCCAGCAGTGAACTTCGTTAAGTAGGTCCATTTTTACTGTATTGATATCACAGAAGTCTCTCGCACTTGTTGCAAAGTGATGCAGAGTGACAGGCAGTACCAAACATAGAGCACACTGCTCATCACCACAAGCCTGTAAACATAGTGGCTTCCATGAAGAGAAGGGAGAGCATTGCAGCACCTAGGAGTACTTTAAAAACTATTTTATACAGTCTTTGTTTAAAACTCACTGAAAATAGTAGTAGCGTTTTTAAACAAGAATCAAAGTCATTTAAAAAAATGTTTTTTAAAAATTGAAGACATTTAAAAATGTAATCGTGAACACTGTGAATCAAGATCGCGATTTTATTTTACAACAATTAATCGTGCAGGCCTAGTACTGAAGGAAAATGAAAATTTGAGCAGAAGTATGTAGGAGGGCGGAGCCAGGCTAGTATATACAGGAAATTATTATGAAATCTGGTTCTGTGAAAAAGGCAAGTTCTCCCAAATAAACAAATACATATTTTTCACATTTACTCTAAGTGAAATCCAGCCATGGAGACACCACTAGAAGGATACCACTCATTTAGTTGCCAGCTTTTTTGCTGCAATATCTACGACGGAACCAAAAATGTAAATATGTGACTCCATGCTAACTAGGTGATAATATGTCTGTGGTGTGTTAAAATCTTATTTCTGTTGTCTTCAAATCTTAGTGTTCCAACCGTTTTTAAAAACTCAAGAACAACATGTTCAGGTCAGAAAAATTGAATAATCCATAGACCTCTTAATGGACCAACATTTGAAAACATAAATTAAGTTTTTTTTATATGCCTAACATGTTTTATGTTGATGAACTGACCTTTTTTTGACACAAAATGCAGAAAAATGTCTTAACAAAACTGTAACCTGTTATATAAAGTGTTCAAGGAAATTAGAGCACTTTTCAAACCAATTAAAGCCAGAAGTTGTTTAAACCACTTCAACTGCAAAAAGAAAAAAAGAATCTTTCACAGACATCACATGCTCGTTCTATTTCTGTACACCTAATGGCACATAAATATTTGTGGTGGTCTTGGAAATGTCTGTGACAGGGCAGGAAAATGACACAAGTAAATAGGTTTTTCTTAACCCTTGATAAATAACAACTACTTGTAGAGAGCTTGAGAGGGAGACTATGGCGGAGGGAAAGAGCCAGAGAAAAGAGGCAAAAATAACCAACAGCTACACAAAGGAGACTGTCAGTCCTGTCTCCAAGAAACAAGCGCAGAGCCCTTCTGAGCAGTTTTTTTGGAACAAAGATAGCCTGCAAACATTTGCTCACAACTAATCAAAATCAATACAATGTTTGAATTCATTTAATGCAGTCAGTTTTCAACAACAAGCCTTGAAGAAAATCTCTGTGGGCTCTTTTGAGGTTACTATTTTGTTTTTATACATGTCTTTAAGAAGGGTCAGTATGAGTTAGCATTAGTGCTTACATCTGAGCCTGTTCTATAAAGCAGCATGGTCAAATAGCCATGTAAGAAATTAGAGTGTTCTTCTTTTAGCATAATTTAAGGGTGACTGGTAATATGCTAATATCCCAGGCCTTTGTTAACAAGCAGACTTGCTTATGTGAATTCATGGAACAATGCACATAAAAGAATTTTAGAAACGTGGCGATAGCATAGCACCCTTTTGTCCTCTGGGTGTTTAAGTTAAGTGGGAAAGCATGGGTTAACTCTGGGATGAAGAGAAGGATAATTAGCAAGTTGGCCTCTAAAGCATGTTGCTGTGATTATGGCAGGAGTGTGTGAATACCACATTGAGCAGAGAGATTCTGTGCCTTCATTTACTCTTAAACACATTAATCTCTTATTTATTCAGCAGAAACCTAAAGAGAGACACATTGCTCACACAACATGTTCACAACTATCAAAATAATATTGCAAATATTAATTTAAATTGATTATTCAATTCAATTTGAGCATGGAAATGCAATTGGTCATTCTGTCTCTCATCTGTGATAAAGTTTGTATTTTTAGCCTCTGAGGGTCCTCTCAAGTGTGACAAACGTTTTGACCCAAGTAAGGGACTGCAGATCCCACGCCTGAGCCTCTCAGTCACATGTGAAAACGGAGGGGGGGGGAATGAATGGTTTTACTTCCAGCACTATTTTATTTCCAGACGTTCTTCCATTACGCTTTTCTGTTTTTAAGATAAGAGTGGTGAAAGGTTTTGAAAGTGTGTGGCCATATTTTACCAACACATTACGTATAAACAGAGTCATGGAAACTCCATGCCATGGATTTTACCAAACAAAACAAAAAACAATCACAAATGCCACACATTCAAATATAACAGTCAAACATGAACTCTAATAAAAGGTTCTCCCAAATTAAGTTATTACACACTCATTTTGTGTACATCAAAATTAGTACAAATTGATTTTAGATCTTAGCAGAAATGTTGGATGTAAATAGATATTTTCTATTAGCACAGCTCAAACAAAACCCTAACTAAAATAATTACTTTCTTTACTAATGAAAACGTTTTTTTTGTAATGACGTTAACAACCAGTCTCCCATAATTCAGTTGTAACCATGGCAACTTCATCACAGCAAAGGTTTTTTTTTTTTTTTTTTTAACATAACCTGGTCATGTGAATTGCACCAGACCAGTGGCATTACGTAAGGGAGTTGGGCGGGTGGGCTGTCCTGAGCCTGAGCTAGGCCTTTTCTGGGGCTGTGTGATGCTCCCTAAGGGGCGTTGGTGTAATGGATTAGAGACCAATTTCCACGTGTCACACATGATAAGGAAACACTTCAATCCTTACACCATGCTAAATCAATTCACAACCTCAAGATATTGTAATTTTCAGGTCACACTGACTGTTCTGATTTGTCCTTTTTCCACGTAACCTGACAGTAATCTGTGAATCTGTTTTTAAGAAGTGCTCAATTCTAGAAAAAGCCTGTCTTTTTGAAAAGTAGCACAAATCAGGTAAAGTAGAATATTTAACAACACAGGAAATGATCCGCTCTGCTTAGTAATATGTGTGAGCCAAACCATGTGTGAATACAAAGGCTAGTAGTTCAAGCCAGAACAAGGATGGAAAAAAAAATCAATCCATCTTTGTTTTTGAAAAAAGGCTACAGGAGGAACTGCCACCATACAAAAACAAAATCGGTTATGACTACTAGGCCAAATATGATTGAAATCAGTGACATAGCTAAAGGACTGTGTTCCATATCAATGTCCACTACACCACAAATTCAAAATCAGATGTTTTTTCCCCCACATAAAAAACTGCAAAGATTACATTAACCTAGCACTGATTTAAAGGCAGTGTAAGTCAAATGGCTTTTCTTTAACTGTTCCAAAACTAATTTTAAAAAGTTGGTGTACAACATTAACCCATCACAATACGAATTTTCTAGAGGAAGACTTAATGTAAATTATTCTGTTCTTGTCTGACCACGAAGAGAGCTTTCTGCCAACAAAAACAACACCACCCATTTTTTATCCCAGCCTACACGTCTGTGACGGTTCTGTCATCCAGGTCATAGTTACACAAGGGCAGTTGGACTTACTGTATGTATCTGGAAGATTGGCGTTAAAGTGTCAGTTAATGAAAAGCAAACTAAATAACGCAAGTAAGAACTACCATGTAAATGGTTTCTTATTGTACTCCTTATTTAGGCTATGAGTGGACACTGTACTGAGAGAATTGATCCAGTAGGTTTCTGTGACTTAAAGCTTACCTGTAGCAGTGGGTGATGCAGAGTAATCTCCAGCTCTGCTAGCCTGTGAGCCGGGTCCTCACATTCCTCATGGATCTCCAAGTCCTCCCGAGGCACTGTGTCCCAGCGGCCACAGTTAGCTGCCAGCTGGTGCACCAGTTCATACTGACCAGGCAGTGCCAAGCTGAGCCGTGTCTGTCTCCCATGGGTGAAACACAACTTCCGCCTCTTGCAGACAGTGCCCTGGACTCCTTCACAAGCCTCTCCTGCCTCAGGGCCCAGTGGCAGCAGCCTTTCCCCCAGAAGGCAGTTGAGTAGCTGGTAGCGGGCAGCACAGTCCTGGCCCAGTACCACAATGTACGGGGAAGCGCCCACAGTGTTGCGCAGAAACTCTTCCTCATGACTGGGGAAAGAGATGCAGCTGAGCTGGGCTGGGGGAACGGACAAAACAAAACGTCAAAGGAGGTATCTGATTTTGAGAAGTGGACCATATTAGTAATAACCTAAAGCAACCCTGTTGACTCCTGGAATTAGTGAGCTTGTTAGGAACTCTTGTTCAATATTGTAAGCAGAGATATAGTACTCAATGACACATTCTCTATTGTATGAGATTGTTATTTCAAGAAAATACAAAAGATCCCTGTCCAATGATAGAGATTTAAAATCTTTTAAAGCTGATACTGTTCCTTAGGCTACTATGTCTTGATTCAGCCCTAAGATGTAGAGCACACACAGAAGAACCAATTCAGGGGGTTGAGGGTATCAGACATAATCCTTAGCAATGCTGAGTCACAGTCTAAAACAGTTATATAACAAAGAGAGGATAGAGCAGCAATGGCCTACTTTATATTCATATACAAGTGCATTCTTGAATTTAACCTCTGAGGATCAATAAAGCATTATCTTATATCTTACTTTCTGAAATATACATGTAGTTTTACTGTAACTGTTACTCTAATCTAGCCTTCCCCTTCTAATATTCATTCCTTGCCCTAACATGATGCATTAAAACCTGTTGTTTCAGAAAGACCTGTGCTGAGCACTTGACCGCATGACCCCTGCAGTGGAAAGACTAAACAGGCATTCAGTGCAGACCTACGCTTAACCTCCACCAAAATATCAGATCAAGGACTATGGACTGATCCTTCTGCATCACGTAAAGCACTTTTTTGATCAGATGAATGAGTGTAACCAAGACATTTTCAAGATGAATCTAGTTTAGCAAGTGAAGACATGTGTTTAGCTATGCCCATGAAAGGCAGCATTATGGTCCCATTTTTTTCTGTTGATTATGACTAATCTTCAGCTTAACAATCATTCAACATTGAGGACAATTATTACAGTGTAAAGGACACCAGCTATGATCGAGAAAGCTACTCCTGCAGATGTGGCACATTACATTTGGTATATGATCATTTTTTTATGTTACGCACGCGCGCGCGCACACACACACACACACACACTTATTCTATTCATGCTTTTCAGAGGGGGCTTAATCTTTTTAGTTTTCCCTAACACCTAATTATGCATTTCAGTCTACTTTTTGGTGGAGAAATGAATTGGCAGCAGAAACTCGTTAGTTCTTTCCTTGTGGTACAGGATACAGAAGGATAACATGGGAGGCTTTAAACATGGTTAAATACTGCGACATGTGGGTGCACCGCTGGGATGTTCAGACGGTGTTCTGCATGTGTTCCAACCTACCTGCCTCAAAAGAAGCTGATTCCGAGCTCATGGTCGATGCACAAGCATTGCTGTATTTTTGCCTAATTTCACGGAAGAACGCATTAGTCTCTTTCAGGTTCTTCTTCAGTTGTATGGTGTGTTTGTTGTAGCTGTTAAATGTCCTTGTCAGTTCCCGAGCTAAAGGAGTTGTTTTCTGTTGCTGCTGTTGTTGTTGTTGTGTATTTCCCTCCATGGTCAACACTTTGAGGGACCGTCTTCTCCGTGTTGTGATTTACAAAGTTAAGCAGGTGTCAAACCCACTAATTGAACGTGTTCAAACGTCAATCAGTCCTGTTATCAAACCTTTGTCTTTACGTGCTAGTTAGTTAGTTGTCATGTTTGTCCACCCACTTGCTATGCTTTGTTAAATGACGTTAATGGCTGCACTTGTAGTCCATTTTAACATATCAATAACATTAGTGTATTAGTGCTGGACAGACAACAGTCCCTGCAGTGTTTTGTGTCAGTGAATAAAGACTAGGCATTTGGATTTTTTTGTTGTGATGTTCAAGATGACTAAACACTGCTAGCTAGCTTAACGTTGTGCCTCGCGTACAAGACAACTTTAAGGTTATTGATTCGAGAACTGATTCTAACGGTTAGCTAACGTTAACCAAGTAACCGCTATTTCGGCATCTTTCTAATGAACACCGACTGTCTGACTGACTGTAGACTAAGGAGCGTCTTAAAAACAAAGGATACCAACACGACAATAATGTCTTGTCGACTAATGTGTTAGCTAGCTATATAATGCGCGTTTTGCGACCTAGCTGCGGTCCAGATAACGTTAGCAATGCTAGCCAGAAGGCATCTCATGCCCGTCCTCGTCTTGGCCTGGCACAACAGACATAGCCTTTAACTCCACGTAAGTAGTCCAGGGCACAGTTTCACAGTCATACCGATCCGTGTTAAAAAGAAGGGGCCCAACTTTTGGAGTTGCCTCTTTATGACAACCTATGCACGGCAAAACGTTGGCGTTTTCCTGATGAGGCTCCGTGGGAAAAGATCTTCCTAAACTGGCTCTGGACAGGAGAAGCCAGCGGACATCTTTCACCCTGTAGAGCGACGGCGACACAACCAAATTAACTGTTTTCTCTTTCGATGATGATGAAGATGAAAAGAAGAGTCAGTGGTGGTGCAGGGTAAGGTGTGTCACCGTCCGAAACAACTCGCATAGCTGAGCCCAAGCAGTCAAATCAATGCAAAACAGAAAGTCGACACAACCAAAGTTTGGGAGAGGAAAGGGCGGGGTTCGGGATGACGCACTGCAGTCTGGGAAATGTAGGAATATTGGTTTTGGTATTGATACATCTTCATCTGTCTAGTTGAGAACTATATCTGCATATAGTTTAGAATGGATAACTTTGTAGTTAATGCTGTGTATGTGTTTTAAGAGCAATGCCACTGGTTGAAATCAGGAAAGTATTGCAATGTCAAAATAAATACCCAGACTATACAAGGAGCCAATATGCATGTCACTCCCATAGACTGTTAATATTCATAATTAATACAGTCTATGGTCACTGCCCGATGTAAGTGCAGATGAGTCGTGCATGCTAAGATTTAAATGGTTTACGACATAATGTGTAAAACTAACATTTGTGAAATCCAATAAACTTTCATCATAACACACAATAACCGAAGATTGGAATCATTTCAAAAACGTTTAAGCTATCTATGATTGTTTGCTAACGTTAGCTCAAAACGCCATTCAACCATAGACTGTAAATTATCGACGGTCTATGCATTCAACTGACAACCTTTGTTGTGTTTGATTGCTAGCTTGTAGCTAAGCTAGCAGTGATTTCAAAAACGATTTAGCTATATATGGTTGTTTGATTGCTAACGTAGCTCAAAACGCCATTCAACTGGCAACCTTTGTTGTGTTTGATTACTAACTTGTAGCCAGCAGTGAACAAACTTTGTCAAGTAGGTCCATTTTTATTCTGTACTAATTTTACAGAAGTCTTTCGTTAGCATCTTGTAGGCTACTTGTCGCAGAGTGACGCATGCGCGACTCAAATCTGCACTCGTCTTACATTGGGGAGTGACACAGATTAGCGCCGCCAGCTGTTATGAAGATGTATCATGTCTCATCACTTCGGTATGCTCAGAGGCACTTTTTGGACCAATTCGGGGAGACTGATCAGTCCAACTGCCTTTTCTGCCGAGGGTCGACCGTCTGGTTGGTGTGTCAGGGGCTTTATTAGGCTTAAACCAACTGGTTCAAACCAGTCTACCTGCATTATTATAACTGGTGACTGCATGCTGATCTCTAGTGGTCAACATCTGTAATGACCCTACTAATTCAACCTCTTACTCTTTTCTCTCAGTTCACTACAGACTGCCTATTTAGGTCAAGTTCACCAAATGGTTGAATAACCAAACACATTTTCTTCCTCCAGGAAGTCAGCTAGGATTTGAAATGCATTTTCTCTGCAACTATTATGTAATAATTATTTTTGTATTAGAAAACATGTGGATATTGTTCTGTTTATTAACAGGGTGTTAGTCCTCTATGTAAACTACATATCACAATTAGGCTATATAATTTCACATAATGATAACAATGATCTCTTTGAAGGACTGGGAGAGTCATTGCATGCAACTGTAAGTGCTCTTAATCATCTACAAGTAGATATTTAAGTTGGAAAAGGAAGCACTGGCTCATTAATTAGTATTTGTTGGATAAAAAGTCAATAATTCAGGAAAAAAGCCCACAGTTATTGCACATGAATAAAGTGTTTCAAACATTCAATTACAAAGTAATAAATTTCAATCGGAATAAAATGAATTCCAAAGTGATGAACATTTTTGATTGCTTAAGCACTATTTTGAAAGCAGGGACTGGTTTTTCAAAACACTTACTATTAACACAAGCACACATCCAATCAGCAGAACACCTCAGACTAATGAAACTCTCTTGCAAAAACTATAAACTAATTTATATAAAAATATATACATATTATTTTTGGGGGGTTTTCTGCCTTTAATGGACAGGACAGTTAGGTGAGAAGACATGCAGGAAATCGTCACAGGTCAGACTTGAATCCTGGACCTCTGCGTCGAGGCATAAACCTCTCAGTGCATGTGCGCCTGCTCTACCACTGAGCACACCTAGCCACAGCCTAATACACTTTTGGCAATTTTACTTCTCAGTGATTAGAGTACGCTAATGAAGTAAACAGAGAAAGTGCAACACTACACAAAACCAATGCTGCAGACCGAGGGAAATATCATTTATTTCTCTCCATATACCCAAATCAGTCAACATGGAAAATAAAGAAATGTCCAAAAATGTCCCAGTTTTCATACAGCTACTACAGTAGTGTGCATATAACTGTTACCTCAGCAAACAACAGACAAACATAAAATACTGTGTCCAGTACAGGTTAAAAATATAGAAAAAAGATCTGAAAAAGTACAGAAAATACTAGACATTATCTCTTCGCCTAGCTGGATCTGGCCAGAGAATTTCATCAACATCTCAGGCGATATCCTGATTGGCAAGACAACGTGAGGAGAACCGTCTTGAATGTGCATTCTTGCACAGCTGCAAGTCAACCATTTCACAGGCGTCCTCCATGGCCTGACCTCTTCCTCTACCTCCTTCTACTCAGTGGAATCCCCCTTTCACCCTCCCTCTTCATCTGACTCCTTTCATTTTGGTTGAAGGCAGGTGAATGTACCTGCTGCATTTTTATAGTGCTTAAACCTGAATGGTGTGTCTACAATTAGATTTTTCCAGTTGCTAACACACTAAAATGTCATGCATAGCAAAATTATTTAAACTCCAAAAGTCTAAACCCATTTTCCGCTTAACACCTTTTGCAATTTAAAATGACACTTTTTAAATGCACTGAACACGGTTCTCTGCATAAGACACAATAATCTGACATGAATTCACATGTTTGCCATTTTAAATCACTGCCTTTCAAAAGGACACTACATGAGCTAATTGGCCTGCACGGCCAAACACCACAATGGTTAATTGTTACCACTTAAATCAAGAACTAAGCACTATGAAAACCACAGGTGATCACCTTTTTTTTTTTACAACAATGGAAGATGCTGCTTAATTACTTTTCTTGCCTCTTTTTTCTATATATTTTTTTTCTGCAATTTCTTTTTCGGTTTACTCTTTTTTTGTGAGTATAATTTAGTTAAGTCCATTGTAAATATATATGCTGTGCATATGTTGCACTAACTTGGTGGTAAAAAATAGAATAGATTTTTCAACAACATGTGTGTGTATCTGCAAATATTTCTGTGCATGTGAACAATGGGAAGAATTGTCTACAATTTGAACTATTTTAGTATTATGGCCAAGCATACTAAAGATGAGAGTGCTTTTCATTATGCCCAACAGTGTGCAGCTGGTTAGACAACAATCTGGTAATATGGATGAAGTGTGTGCCATTTGGTGCAAAAGTTTGATTTTGACAATGTAGTTTTGGTTGCAGTGCTTAATTTTATAGTTTGAGTGGTTGGTTTTGTGAATTGTGTTAAGTAGTCTGATAAAACCAGCCTAGTTTGCAAAATTGTGTTTTAGCAATTGGAAAAAACTGTTAGCAACCATAGGTTTGAGCGCCTGATGGCTGTGTTCCACAGATTGGCTCAAAGTTAATTTGACAGTCAGTGCTTTGGAATTGCAAGGAAGTGACATCACGATACACTTCTTTATTCTAATGAATACAAGTGTGTTTAGTCTTTTTCAAATCACTACGTGTAATATTTATGTGTAAGTGTGAAGCTGTCTTTGTGCTTATAGTGGTGCACATCTGGCCCAATGTTTTGCTCCTTGAGTATAAGGTTTTTGATAATAATACTTTTGATTTCCGTGTGTAAGCAATCGGCAAAAACTGTAAAATAATGGATCGCAACAGTATAGTTGTCTTCAAGTAAAAGTCCTGCATCGAAAATGTAATTTAAGTAAAAGTACCTAAGCAAAATGTACTTAAAGTTAAAAAACAAAAGTAGACCTAGGCCTACTCAAATGCAAATTAATTTCCTCTGTGGGTGTTATACTTTACCTGCAGGTATAGCAGCCGTACTAAAGCTGTTAAATTAAGGTAGTGGATCAAAAAATACAATATCTCCTTCTGAATCGTTGTGGAGTACTAGAAGTAGAAAGTTTAAAGAAATAGAAGTAGGCCTACTGGTACCTCAAATCTCGATCTAAAAATCACAGTAATCACAGTAATCACAGTAATATATATATATATATATATTATATATATATATATATATATATATATATATTGTGCGTATAGGCTATATATGTAAATATCCACACACGCACACACACTGCAAGGCTGTATTAAATATTTTGATTTTATTCTTACAGGTGTAACACCAAATTCTGTGACCACCGTATCTTGTGACTGTAGGGGGCGCTGTTGCCACTGTGCAGGTTGATCTTACTCAACAGACGACTTCGTCACGGCTCTGTTACGCTATCAGCGTAAACTGCAGGCTGTTTTTAATGAAGGTTCAGCGCCGAGAGTTTAGAAATGTTGTTGTATATACATACTTGAGATATAGGCTGTATTTGAGTGAATAGGTCTAATTGTAAATCTAATAAAGAAACTAAGATATATGTTTCTGTGTGTGTGCGTGTTATTCTGTTGGCCCCAAATAAACACCACAGAGCAGACTTAATCAGAGGATGCGGGTGGTATAAATAAAAATAAAACTACGTCGGCAGCATGAGGCTGTTGACTAATCTACAAGAGCTGTGGGAGAAATTATCAATAACCAAGTAATAATTTGATTGTGAATCATTGTGAATTTTCCCTACATAAAACTCATATATATTTGAACATTCAAAATTACCTGTCACAACAACCAAACCATTTCAGGTGGCTTGTCTTATTTCATATGTATAGACAAGAAACAATAATCACTCTGGTCAGCATCTGGTTTTGGGCCCAGGGGTCACATATTTGACAGCTGTTATCAGAATATGTGACCCTACTGTAACCTGTCAGAAATCAGGTATCAGAATCAGGTATCAAAATATGTGACCCTTGGGCCCAAAACCAGATGCTGACCAGAGGATTATTGTTCTTGTCTATACATATGAAGATAAGACAAGTCACCTAGAATGGTGGCTGTAGTTACAGGTGATTTCTGGACAGGTTACAGTAGGGTCAAAATTTGATAACAGCTGTCAAAATATGTGACCCTTGGGCCCAAAACCAGATGCTGACAGAGTGATTATGTTTCTTGTCTATACATATGAAGTAAGACAAGCCACCTGAAATGGTTTGGATGTTGTGACAGGTTAATTTGAAATGTTCAATATATATGAGTTTATGTATGGGGAAAATTCACAATGAGTTCACAATCAAATTATTACTTGGTTATTTATAATTTCTCCCACAGCTCTTTTAGATAACAGCCAGGCGAAATGTTTTATTTTTTATACACCCGATTATGATAAGCTCTTGTGGTTTATTTTGGGGCCAAAAGAATAAAAAGCACACCACGAAACATTACTTAGTTTCTTTTGATTTCATTTGACACATCATCAAAACAGCATATCTCCCAAAGTATAAAAAAACATTTTTTAAAATTTGGCGCAACCTTCTTTTAAAACAGCGGGTTTTCGCTGATAGGAACAGACCCCTGACGAAGTGTCGTTTTAGTAAAATAAAATGAAGTGGGAAGCGCCCCCTACAGCAAAGTGGGGCAAGAATTTTGGGGTTTAAACCGGCACCGCCGGGTGACCCAAACAAACGCTCCCCGGCACCTGAACGCCCCTAGAATTTGCGGTTTGTTTCGGCGGAGTGCTCGTGTTCAGCGCCGCTGTTTTTGTAAGTCCGCGCTACAGGGACCAGACACTTTTGGGTCTGAAAATTTATGTAGTAATTGGTCACGTCGGGGGGGGAAGTCTTACATTTTAAAGTTAGTACCGGGGTCTTGGGAGCAATATTTCTCCAACGAAAAAGTCCGACAGAGGAATGCAAGTTAACAACGATAACTTACCTGCGTCCGAAAATACGCCGAGCGTTGTGTCAGGATGGAGGGCTTACATTTTGCCTGTCTTTCGTCAAACCGTAGGCCATTTGTGGGGTCATTTTCACCCGGTGAAAATGCTCCTGTTGGTAAAGCTCTGTCCCAGGTGACCGTGAAAAGACAAGCCGTGAAGAGACACCACCACAAACACAACCTGAAGCACAGGTACGAGTTTCTGGAAACCCTCGGGAAAGGAACCTATGGCAAAGTCAAGAAAGCCAAGGAAAGATCCGGTAGACTGGTAAGGACTGATATTTTTATATTCCCATCGGCCACATTTAGAAGACGTAACTTTACTCTCTGCACACAGGTAGACAACATGGATTTTGTTTACCTGTGCTACATTTACTATTCAACATTGGCTTCAAGTTTCTCCCTGTAAAGAGCCCGCATTGTAAACTATTAAATGTGTTATTGTGTCTGCTGCTGGTCTTTGGTAGTTGACAAACCAGCTTATATTTGCCTAAGGCTTCATTGTGTTTGTTTTAGGGGGGTTGCTCTTAGTTTTCTGAACACTGCATCCTGTCTCTGCATTTAAAGATCTCAGCATAAGCTGTTTTAATGTATTGTGAATTGCAACCATAGCCTACAATCTAAGCATTTTATGCGGGCACTCTGTTTGCTTACAGGGTTGGAAAGTACAGTGTTTTAGTTCTCTGTGTGAACAAAATTAAAAGGATATGGTATTCTATAATTATTAGTATTTTCACATCATGATACCAGTTACCACGTAGCTGTGTCTCATATCTTAGGCCTAAGTTATTTGTGGTGTATTAAAGTAGTTCATTTAACAACAAAAGCAGTAATTCTGTTTGAGTCATCCAACAAAGACAAAAGACAAAATTGATTCCTGTAAATCCGTCACAACACATAAGATATTTCACACAGTTGCTTCCTAATGGCATTGAGAGAACAAAGGAAAGGCATTTCATTGGAAAGACTGAGTGACTTTTTCTGCAGGGAATTTCAAACAGGAAAGTTAGGTAACTTTCTTTCTGTGATAAAGAAACCACCTACAACTATCCTTCTAGGTGGATTCCAGTTCCCTGTGACCTAATTTCCTAAGGGGAAATAGGAGGTATTTACAACAGACTGGACCGAGATAAACCTTTTAAAGAGACATAGAGTAGACAAATGTCCTTTTGTTATTATTTCTCTATTGTGTATCCCAATAATAAATGTTATTAGTCTTTAACGTATTTTATTAAATGTCCACAAATAGATGATTATATGTCCCTGAATGATGGTAGACTTGCCTTTGCTATGACACATCGGTATAAAGCAATACAATTTAACTGCACCAAAAACACTACAGCCCATAAAATGGCCATAAAGTTGAATCAACACCTTTCTAAAGTAATTTAAACTAAACAAAACCATGTAACCTTGATGGAGGTTTACTGCATGGCTCTTGTCTTAGACTGCATTCGGTCTAACTAGGTGTACCTAATAAACTGGCAACTGAGTGTATGTTTGTGTTCATTTTTACAAGCTGCCATACACTTTTTATAATTTGCATTCTGCTAGATCATTGAAGTTTTGTTGCCATAACCTAATGTACACATCCATAATCCATCCATCCATCCATCCATCCATCTTCATCCGCTTATCCGGTATCGGGTCGCGGGGGCAGCAGCTCCAGCAGGGAACCCCAAACTTCTCTTTCCCGAGCCACATCAACCAGCCCCGCCGGAGTGTCCCGAGGCGTTCCCAGGCCAGGTTGGAGCTAAAATCTCTCCACCTAGTCCTGGATCTTCCCCGAGGCCTCCTCCCAGCTGGACGTGCTTGAAACACCTCCCCAGGGAGGAGCCCAGCCCACCTCAACTGGCTCCTTTCGATGCGAAGGAGCAGCGGCTCTACTCCGAGCTTCTCTCGGATGACTGAACTTCTCACCCTTTCTCTAAGGGAGACGCCAGCCACCTTCCTGAGGAAACCCATTTTGGCCGCTTGTACCCGGAATCTCGTTCTTTCGGTCATGACCCAGCCTTCATGACCATAGGTGAGGGTAGGAACGAACACTGACCGGTAGATTGAGAGCTTTGCCTTCTGGCTCAGCTCTCTTTTTGTCTTGATTCTCCGACCAATCTCACGCTCCATGGTCCCCTCACTCGCAAAAAAGACCCCAAGGTACTTAAACTCCTTCACTTGGGGTAAGGACTCATTCCCTACCTGAGAGAAGGCACTCCATTGGTTACCTGCGGAGAACCATGGCCTCAGATTCAGAGGTTTTCCAGAAGCACCTTGGTGCAGACCAAAAATCCTTCTCCATGTCTACTCCGAACTTCTTCCACACCTGATGCTTTGCCTCTTTCACGGCAGTGACTGCAGCCCTTCGGGCCCGTCGGTACCTTGCACCTGCCTACAAAATCCTAGGGGATAACATATCCCGGAAAGACTCCTGCTTCAGTTGGATAGCTTCCCTGACCACCGGTGTCCACCAGGGTGTTTGTGGGTTACCGCCCCTTGAGGCACCTAAGAACCTAAGACCACAGCTTCAGCAGTGGAAACTTTGAACATTGTCCCCTCAGGTTCAATGCCCCCAGCCTCCACAGGGAAGCACGAAAAGCTCCGCCGGAGGTATGAGTTGAAAGTCCGTCGGACAGGGGCCTCCTCCAGACGTTCCCAATTTACCCAAACTACCCGTTTGAGCTTACCCGGTCTGTCCAGAGTCCTCCCCACATTACACATTAAATTAGGCAATGCAAATTATAAGCACATTATCAAAAACAAAAAGCACACCTAGAATGCAAATGCATTTGTTTTGCAGGCTGATACCTCCAGATATAGTGACACATAAACAAAAAAAAACAGAAAAACAGATACCTGACCTAGAAATGAACTTGCTTTTGCCAGTAAGTCTGACTCAGCTGCCAGGTCATGGTAGTCAGAAATATTCTTTGTTGAAAGGTCATAGTTGTTATTACTGAAAGCATTTTGAAGTCACGGAAGTAAGAGTCAGGAATCCCCCTTCTGTACCTGCACTAAACAAGTAGTGATACAAGTCCAGCCTTGTCATTACACACCCATCTCTGCTCTTACACTGTCTGACATGACTTGCTGCTGCTGCTGCACTTTGTTTTATAGGATATGAGTTGGTGTCAAAAACTTCTCCCTACAGGCAGCTTCTTGGTCATCATGCATCAAACCCATGCTTAAATGTCAAAATACTGATAAGCCCAAATGGCTGTCTGTGAATTCAGCAGTTAGCATATAATGGAAACAGGAGAAACATTATTTTTGCTTTGTTGTCTACCTTAGTATTGACAACACAATGCACAAAGATATGTAATTTGACACGGGGCGTGACACAACACAAAGCATGGCTTCATCTTGCGTGTGATGTGGCACAACAGCTGTTCCCATTATCTTCCTGCATATGTTTGATTACATAACCCAATTAGGTGGGTGGTTTCAGCACACATTGATTGTAGGGTTGACCTCCTACTTGGTGCATCAGATGTATGCTTTATGTATCCTCAATTAAACACCTTGATTGGGTTGGACCAGCTATTCAGAAATCCATTATTACGAAGTTTGTGGGGAAAGTCCTTAAGTTCTTAGTGGCTAGTCTTAAACCTGTGATTTTCTAAATCGGGTTGCACTATTAAAAGGCATGTCTCAGCTAGGTGTTGGTTGCTAGGAAACATTGGTAGTTGCAACCAACAGTTATCTTAATTATGGAATGTTTTGGTCTTTTAAAACAAAAAAACACAACTTCAAAGTTGAAAGATAATAAATTATTATAAGCTAACGTTAGGTTCGTCAGTTGGATCAGTTAGCTACGCAACAGTTACACCTGAAACTGTTTTTAAAGTGCAAAAGCATGGTTTTGTTAACGTCGGTGTAAAATATCAAATATTTTAACCTCTGGGACTATTGCGTTGAACAAACTGACAGTAACAAAAACCACACACACAGATAACCACACAGGGGTGTAAACTCATCATGGGTGCGTGTTCAGCCCGTCTGAAAGCTATGCAAACAAATGCTTGAAACCACAGTTTCCCAGAATCAAGAAAAGGGTCTTTGTGGCGTGAATGGAGTGCTGACCCAGAGGAGCAGCAAGGCCAGACAGTGACTCATGATGGGAGACCGGTGTTTTGAAAGATATGACAAGTCGTGTTTTACTCACTTCCCATCTGTCTGTAACCTTGATGGTTAGAAAGGAGAGGAAACAAGGACACCCCACCACCAGTGCCCCTCTGGTGCTTCATGACACCCTTCAACATTGGGGTAGACTGATGACGCACTCAGTGCACAGAGGAATCTCAGGCATCTGAGTTTCAAATAGACAAACTTTTCTAAAGCTTGCGTGTGATATGTCCCCAACAGATCCTATTCAGATTTAAATTTCCTTATTCTTTGAGTCTCACAGACAATAGATTTCTGTCTTGTTAGAAACAACATACTGTAGCAGAGTTTTTGGTTCACTGCCCATTGTTCCTCTCAGAAAAGGACAAGCTTCAGATGGAAGGCAAAATAACTTATTTGTTAAGGTTAGTTTTTTGATTTATTTATTTATTTTTAATGCTAAATAGATGGGCCTAATCTATTGCATTATGTTACTGACCTGCAGTGCATCTGCTGACCATTAGTTGTTCTTTGAGCAAGATTTATGTAACTCCTTGAAGCAATAAAATACATCTTCTTCTTAAATAATTAAAAGTTGGATTAATTAGCAATAACACTTTTTTGTACATTCCAATACCTTTTTTTTAAGGGGTTTGCTGCTGCAGCCTCACTTGGTCTGGTATGATTAGTAGCCTATGTTGGCTAATGTGGTCCTTTTACACGGTTTTAACATTAACCATTAACCGCAGTCTGCTGTTCATTAAACGTTATACTACTGCTTTAAAGTAACTTTGACTCTCCTAACAACTGTAAAACTGTTTCATTGATTAGTCTCTGGGATCAATCTCACTTGGATCTTACTTCTCCAATGATTATGCAAAGTAAAATTTCTTAAAGTCATATTATTTTTCTTTTTTAAGGTTGCCATAAAGTCGATCAGAAAGGAAAAGATCAAGGATGAGCAAGACCTGGTTCATATTCGCAGGGAAATTGAGATCATGTCCTCACTCTGCCAACCGCACATCATCACCATATATGAAGGTACAGTATAAATGTTTTTTTTTTTGCGTGTTTGGGTTTAGTTTCATCGTTCACCTTTCAGAGGTGACTAAAATCTCCCACATGCAGCGTGAAACATGATACCTGGAAAAAGATATCCCTCAATCAGTCTCTAATTGAGATTTAGAATTTGGTCACGCACGTCTTTTGTGCAGAAGGCCGATGCTATGTTACATAATCGCTGATAACCCGTCGCAATCTGTCAGCGCTGCAGCATCATGTGCACAGCCCTGTGACTTCCAGTGCCCCTCACGCCTGATGAGATGGCCATCATTCAGTGTTTGTCCACCACAGTGCATGTTTGTTTGCAATAAAGTCATCATGGGGCACCGGTTTTTCCTAATCAATAAACAAGGGGTTGTACGTGAAGATCTGTAATCTGTTTTATTTGCAGACACGTCCTTATTTAAAACATGTGTTTGTACTGTAAAAGGCTTGGCACAGTCCTTATAATCTAATTTCAGTTCCATTTGGGTGATGAGTTGGATATGAAACCTTTTAAAAAGGCTAAAAGGAGTTCTTATAATTTCTTTTTTAATCTTTCAGTATTTGAGAACAAAGACAAAATTGTGATTGTGATGGAGTATGCCAGCCAAGGAGACCTGTACGACTACATCTGTGACAAGAGGAAAATCTCTGAACAGGAAGCCAGGCACTTCTTCAGACAAATTGTATCAGCTGTGCACTACTGCCATCAGGTAAGCCAGTCTGTCTCAATCCAATGTTTTCGTACAGAACGTGTAAAGTTGTTTATAAACTTTTATATATCACTTTTTTTATAATCATGGGAAGCTTATCAATATGTGTGCATTCATAAGTCTAGAAGAATAACTAAAGCTGTAGCTATGGTAGAGTATTGCAGCCCTCATCGAGAATGGCCTTATATGGCAGAGCTCCAATCAGACTAGCTGCTCCGCTTGTTATTCTTTTCCAGGGCACCGGCACCCCCAAAGTTACATAATGGGCAGTACTTACTGTGAGCCTGCTGATCTGAACAGGGAGGCTGTGAGAACGATGTAGGGGGAAACGAACAGTTGGTCTGTAGAAAGCTAGCATCAGGGCTAAAGGCCAGCCGTCCCAACACAGACACACGCGCACCCACAAGCTTGGCCTCATACTGGTAATGAGGGTGTGATGGTGAAACTGAAGTGCTACACACACACACACACACCACACACACAACACACACACACACACACACACACACACACACACACACACACACACACACACAACATGTTGTTGCTGTGTAATCACAAACATTTACAGCACACTATATTTTAGTCTAGCTGTTCAGCACTTTGCAGAGCTTTTATACATGTTTGCTGGGCAGTATTTATAGAGTGAATGTCATTATGTGTTAACAATGTGTCTTAATTTCACTTTTATTGAGTGCTGCTGTCTGGTTAAATATTTAATTTTCCACGTTGGAGGCAGTCAGGCAAAGGCTATCTAAACACTTTTTTTTTTTTAATTTTTATTTAATCAGTTATGTAAAGTACAGTGATGAATTCCAAAGTACTGCACGCAATAGTTTCTTCATGACTGCATCTTAACAATAACTGATTGCTACATAACACAACCTACAAACAATGCATCCATTGCTACAAGCAGTGTCCATACGTAAGAAGTAGTTGACCTGCATGTTTGAAAGCAAAACGCATTCGAAATGTGCTCGCCCCAAAGGCATGCCCCCCTACAGAGTGTAGGACAATGAGGCATAGCTGACGTACCAGAAAAAAATCTTCACTCTGAAAAGAATGTGTTCTGACCCAGTAAGGACTTTTTATATAATGGAGACAACCTCCATTGACATGCCCGGGTGGAGATATATCATTCTAAAAAATAAGGTTATGCAGAAAAAACTGATTCTATTTTTTTCTCTCTCCTAGAATGGAATAGTACACCGGGACCTGAAACTGGAGAATATTTTACTAGATGGCAACGGCAATGTTAAGGTATGCATATGGGACATGTTCCAACACATTCACACACAGGGCTCACAGGCTTAAAAGTCTACCGGTTTAGGGTATTTGATTTTTGTAAAGTTTTGGATTATAAATGACAGCATATGGTGGTAATATGAAAACATTGTCCTTACTTCTTGCACAAGTTCTTGTGAAGGAAGAGATTCACTATGCAATCTTTAAAATCGGGTTTATGTGTGAATAATCAATGACTTATAGTGATGAATGGAAGAGGTTAATTCTTTACAATAATCTCGATGATGATATAACGGATATGAGTGTTGCTCAGCTTTATGGTTACTACTTGTTCTTGCAGATCGCAGACTTTGGGCTGTCAAACCTCTACCATGGTGATGAGTATCTTCAAACCTTTTGCGGCAGCCCTCTGTATGCTTCCCCTGAGATTGTCAATGGACGACCATACCGTGGGCCAGAGGTTGACACTTGGTCTCTTGGTGTGCTGTTGTACATTATGGTTCATGGCACCATGCCTTTTGATGGGAACAACCACAAGGCATTGGTCCAACAGATAAGCACCGGAAACTATTGTAAACCCAAAAATCCCTCTGGTGAGACTTTTAGCTTAACTTTTTGTTGAAACATTACTTTGGCGTGTATATATGTTTTTCACTTTAGTTGATAACGTCATGGATTTTTGTAGTTTGACACAAAAATAAACTTTCTCTCTATTTCTTACTCTCAGATGCATGTGGGCTTATCCGTTGGATGCTGATGGTAAATCCTGAGCGCAGAGCCACAATAGAGGAGATTGCAGGACATTGGTGGCTCAACTGGGGCTACCAGCAGCCATTACTGGCTGAAACAAAGAGCAGTCCAGGAGAGCAGACCACTTCACCAGTCTCTCCATCAACATCACACCCTGCTGGGCTGGCTAGTGTGGCTAGTTGGCTGCGCCGTACATCCAGACCTTTACTGGAGAACAGCTCCAAGATGCGCTGCCTGCTCCGCTCCCAGGGCGGTGGAGGGGATGTAGTCCGGCAGCGCTCACTGCGAAGATCACGAAAAGAAAACAATGTCTCCCAGACCATTCATGAAGTAAGCACGGACAGTCGGCCCTCTAAGGGTATTTTAAAGAGACGCAACAGTGTGAAACAGAAGGCAATGACAGAAACCCTTGCTGTAGGTTCAGTGGAGCCCCAGAACGTTTTGGGTTTGTCCGCACCAGCTAATGCTCCTTCAGCTGCACTGCTGCCTCGCAAAGGTATCCTAAAAAAGCCCACCGAACAGGAGTCAGGTTACTACTCCTCTCCTGACAACAGTGACTCTGGCTGGGCACCACAAACTAAAGAGTGCCCTTCAGCACCAACCCATCGGAAAGGCATCTTGAAGCGCAATGGAAAGTTCTCCCCCGGGGGTCTGCAGGAGTTTGGCTCTCTGGACCAGCTGACAGTGTCTTTACCCCACGGAGGCGTAAGGTCAAGACCGAATGGGGCCGTCAGCGAGGACAGCATTCTGTCTTCGGAGTCCTTTGACCAGCTGGATCTGCCAGACTGTGTAGGTCCTTCAACACGAATGAGTAAACCAGCCAAAGGTATCATGAGAGGATGTGTGTCTGCTGACAACCTGCTGGACATTCAAGAAGATGGGATCCTTCAGAACGGGTCGTTGAGGCCCTGGAACTGCTACGAGTCTGGAGTGGCTGACAGTGCCTTTTCTATCGCCGACTGTGATAATGTAACTGAGGCTTACAAACAGGCCATGGTTATTCGAGGCTCTGCAGCAAGCTGAAGCTCGGTAATTGGTAAAGGACACTGACTAAAGACTTATTTATCATTTAGAATATTTAACTGACCGCAAACTAATGAAGTATGATAGCCAAAGTGCATGAAATGAAATTACCAGCACACTAGTGATAACCATTTTGGCTAACTTCAGGAATTGCACAGTACCAAAAAGGCAGGAGGCTTCAGATTGTATTTTAGATGGTGATTAGTAAATGTGTTTATGAATAGCTTGTCAATTTGAGTAAAACAGTATTTTACAAATCTTAAGCTGCAGTTAATAGTTAAATGTCATTTCAAAGATCCTCAGCAGCAGAGAGCTGGTGTTGGTCAATAGGAAGCTGTCATTTTCAACATGAGGGCTTACCCCCAAATTCCACAGGATGCAGAACGGCTGCGTATCTACTCCAGAACAGCGTTGGAGTAATTTGGTTTCCATTAAAGTCAATATGTGAACTTCCACATACTGTGCAATAGCTGCGTGCCAGCTCCGGCAATCCGCAGCAGATACACAGAGCTTCTTTTTTCCGGACGCTGGAGAGCTGCGTAGCAATTCAGCACATGGCAGATACAGCAGGACAGGAAGTCAAGCACAAAAACAAATAAAACATCCGGTTAATTTTTTTTAAATAAAGTAGAATGTGCTCAGGGCAAATCATATTTCCTTGCACTACACCTTGAAAACACAGCACAGAGTTGTTTCCTTTCTGTTAATCTGGATGGAAACAAACATTTGTTTTTGTGGTTCTATTCTACGTGAATTTGCGAGATCTCGTGCGTCCTTGTGACTTCAGCTGTCAGTCATGGCCGCAGTCGTTCCGCAACAGATCCGGACCTGGTGGGCGTTGACGGACGGCGGAGCAGACACGCAGCGGAGCCGATCCACAGCCATTCCGCATCCTGTGGAATCCCTGGGTTACTATCAAAGTGTAGGTAATGCAAAACATCATCCTGAAACCAAGACTCGGGTCTTCATGTTTGTGAACATTTTGCTTAGTGATAATAAACTAAGAAACTGACATTTGCAGTCCCAATAGGACTGTTGCTTGATAATTATTCAAGCCCCAAAGTTGGTGTCCTGTTGACAGGACATTTTGAGAAAGTGACTTAACAGCTCTGTTGGATTCTAGCAGTGTGATTTAGATGATCATCTCCCAACATTATGTGTATCTAAGAGAACAGCAATAACACACAGGTTCAATGTTAGTATGGGTAAATATATAAATATACTACTGATTATACAGTGCTTGAGGATGTGGGGGAAATGACATTTCATGGAGACCAAAGACAAAATGTGCTAATGTCATTGGACTTTTTTTGTTTCTTTATGTAAAGCACCAGCAAAATGTGCCAAGAGGATGTCTGTCTGTAACAGGGACTTCAGATCTGAAAGAGCTTTTTTTTTATTGTTGTCTTGCTCTTGAAATGACTCATTCTAATTTTGGATAATGACTTGAAAAATAATCCTAACGCATGACGCACATCATGCATAACCAGTAGAACCTGGTTAGCAGGTGGCCATTCACTGTATGTGAAGTTTGCAGTTTAACAGGAAAGGTGTGGCTCATTCAGTCACATCATTGTTTTCAAGGTCACAAATTTAGGAAAACGGTAACATGTGTTTAAAAGGGAAACCCTAAACCCTAGCTAACTACTATATGCTGTGTAAAATGTGTAACCGTTCAACTGAAGTTTGAAGATCAATCATGGAGCTCAGGTGTACTGAATTTTGCATTTTTATTTAAAATATCTGAACACCTGGGGTGGTACAGTATTTCCATAAAGCTGGATTAGAAGTTAAGCAATTTGACGGTCAAAAAAGTAAGTTTTATCCTCGTGACTCACAGTAAAACTAACTTGAATACCAGGTTTAAAAGTGAAATCATAAATTATGCATGCTGATGTTGATAATTGATTAAGTTTGACAGGATATCTGGTTGCTACTTCTGCTTTATTGAATATCTCCTGGTAATCGGAGGAATGTCCATCTGTATGTTGCGTTTGTTTTTGTATAAAATGTCATGCTGCACACTGGAGTTAATTGGGTTGACCTGCCGGCATTAAATTAGAACATCAAGTCAGTGCCTGGAACGGCACTTTATAACACCATCGCAACCTGATGACCACACAATTTATCAGCTAGTGTTGAACTACTGAGCTCTGGTAATACAAGTTGCACAAGACAGTACCCAAAGGCTGCTAAACCATGCTATTGTCCAGAAACTGGAATTGTGGAAACTGTTTTGTCAGTTATTTATGGTTATTCTTTCTAAACATCATGAGGCTCATATGGAATTTACTAGGTATTAGGCCAAATTTCAACTGGAAGTTCTTGTTATTCATTACTAATCTGTCACAGGCAACTGATCACTTGTGTGGCAGGTAGACGGGCTAAAAATGGCGTTTCATTTTTTGTACATTAAAGTGCATTTCATCACATCATGGTCATGTTTTTCCTCTCCCCCTTGTCCAAGACGTTGCAGGCTCTGCTTATATTTTTTCTTTAACAGCAACAAAAAACATGTTTGCCAAAGTTACTGGGCTAATCATGTATATGATTGTGATCTGCCATGCTGTTATGACTGGGATGAGAAAATAAATTTAAAAAACTGAAGTTCTGCTTAATGTCGTTGGTGGCCTACATACAAATGTTTTGTGTTGTCTTTTATGTCATTACAGTATTGACATACAAAGGAATTCATTACTCTTTTGAAAACATGCAGAAACATCTATTCAAATTTATTGAAACTGCCCTGATAAAAACCTTATATTAAAATATCAATGGATCCAGGCAAGTGCTAATACCGGTATATACAAATACGTATGAAGAGAGGCAGTACTTTTAAAATGTGCAGACCTTGCAATTTGAGTGCAATTCAACTGTCAATATCACAAAAAGGTTAATGAATCCGAAATATTCAATCATTCAAAGCTGCTTTAGCAAATGCAAACTATTTTAAAACGAACAGCAACAGATTGCACAAACATATCAAACAGTGACACTGCTTCACTTCACAGAGGGATCTCCAAAACAATCAACTTGCAAAGAACAATTACAATTTAGAAGAAAAGGCCTTAAGACACATTTTGCCTGGTATTTAGGCTTCTTGTTTTGCTTCATGGCAGTGAATTTACAATTCATTCTAGCCCTTCATGTCAGGGAGGAGTGTTTTAGCTTGATTTCCTGGGGTGATGCCACTGGTGTCAATACAACAGCCTTAAAATCCGCAGGGGCGTAGCTGATCTCTGAGCTGTGAGCTCCTGATCTGCAAACACTAGCCTGGAAACAAGAGGGCAGGCTGAGCTCCAACACACTCCTTAGCTGGTCACAGCAGAGAATGATAGTGCTCTGTTCAGGGTCAGATTAAAAGAAAAACAACCATAAGTTCATCAGTGGGCCATGGACAGACTTTTTCTATTGGCTCTTGACCAACGCTACATGTGCATGGTTGCTCTTCTCAACATACATCTAACTGTATGTTTTCTCAAGATGGCTTTACTTTTTAAAATGATCACAAACATGCCTGTCAATGTTGACAATAGGGCAAAGTCAAAAGAGAAATTATCTAAAAATGTTAGTTAAACATTACCCTTACCAGATCAATGACCAAGAGGTTGGCCAAAAACATCATCACTGAATCAGAGGAGACAGCAGCGTCCACTAACTTCAGCCTGTGCGTGGCAATGCTCACACAGGCACACGCAACAGTGGAGGGCAAGAACACTGAAAAACTGCAGTCTGACGATAAGAGAGAAAGATTACTTACTCTAAAAAAATCAATTTCCTAATTAAGCTGGATACTTGGAGGAGTAGTTCACTTAAAGTTCTTGTAGACTATTGCAACCGTGAGAGTAAGTAAAGGCTAGATGTAGACAACTAAACAGATGCCACCATTATAGACACACCCTGAAAGACAAAAGCAAGTACTCAAAAGCAGACATTTCCCAAAACCATATCATCTGATACAATATCCTAATTGCTTCAAGCAGGAGAGACAAAATGACAGACATTCAATCCACACTCAGACACCTTTTTTGAATAGTATACAATGTCGGAAGCCAGGAATTGTTTTAATTTTCATGGCCTGTTATGTCATAGTCAACACTAACTGACTATAACCCTATGCCCTTTTTCCTCGGGCGGCACCACAGAGATTCGTGGGAAATCAGCCAGCTGAATAGTCTGACGCAGGTCTTTCACAGCAGACAATACAGGATTACACAAACTCAGCTCTCTGTCTCCCAAATGAACTGCTGACACATCGTAATCAAAGTTATGGCTGCTTTGTGTCCATTGTTTACCACGTTACACTGTTACATTTACCACAGATGAAATCACAAGGGATATAAAGCAGATGCTTTTAATTGCACTGGAGTGATACAATTGCTTTACAATTGAGCACAGAAAAGATTTAACACAAGAACAAAACAGGGAAAACATGTCTTTTTACAAAATGTTTATCAACTGCTGATGCATATTTTTTGCGGTATTTCTTTTTGGGGGGGGGGGGGATTCAGTTGTGTAACTTACCAGTGGCTGCCACAGCAATGTAAGAGTGAACGTGCCTGCGCATGTAAGGAAGGTGGTGGGGGCGAACAAAGGGGAGTGCATGAAGAACTGGCTCCAGGAAGTCAGAGGGTACCACAGACGCCAGACACCAGTCTAACCTGGACACCACTGCCACCTCCCACTGCTGCAAAACACACCACACACACACACACACAACACACACACACACACACACACACACACACACACACACACACACACACACACATCCCTCTAACCAATGCACCATCAACATGCCACTGGATGAAAACTTTTAATTATGAACTCTTAAAATAAAGCTATGTCTACCATCAGAGGGAACTCTCCAGTGAAATTAATTGTACATTTCTGTATGGGATGTTTTGGGATACCAGGTGACTGGTAGGTCTGAACATTTATTAAGGCCCCATATTATTGCTCAATGGTGGTTAAATTAGTTGTGACTGTTACTACATTGTAACAGTCACAACTGAAGATGTACAGCAGTAGAACAAGTGCACGTTGCTATTAGACCATTCTATACAGAAAGTATTCAAACTCCACTTCCTCCAATATTGGCACTTCTTATAATCCCAAATGCATTGTGTAGTTTCTATAAATAAATAAAAAAGTTACCAGAATGTCTGAGACTGAAATAGAGTTGTCTGTGTAGATACAAAGCTTGCTGGCAGTCAGATGGACAGTCTCTCTCATTTTGGAGGCCAGGAACATGCAAACACATCCTAAAAGCTGCAGGTTGAACTTTTCAATGGCGAAATGGCTTAGGTAGCAGTCCAGGTAATGCACTGCCAGTGGAAACACCTCCTCTTCACATTTCTGCTCCTCACACACCTGCAAAAGAGTCATTTGTTATATTTTAAGTCAGCTAACGATATTTATATACGTTTGACTGATAAGAATACCTGAAACATCCATACTGCCAGTATCCTCCGCATGTGTGGCTGGATGTCTGTCTGGACTCCTCCGAAGTAAGGAGACACCCGGCAAGTCTTCTCCAGAGCCGTCAGGTTGTGCAGTGTTCTGAGGTCGCCGGTCACGGGATGGTCGCTTCCCGCCCGGAGAACCACACAATGCCCTGTTTCACCGGCATTTATATCTCCGGATGCATTAAAGCCGTCCATCCTCACAGAGATCCATTCGAGAAAGTTCTAGAGAGTAGCATTCAGTATGGCTTTGACTAGCTAATCATTAAGATATAAATATACCGTATGCATAACGTAATGCCGTTAAGCTAGCTAGCTGTTAATCGTGATTCTAGTTAGCTAATGTTGGCTAGCTATGCTAGCTACCTCTCCCGTAACATTACAAACCGCCACCTTGTTTTAAGGCGTCCTTATTAACAGCTCAACTGGGCGTCAGATTCGCCTTTTACAGCAATTCTTTATCAATCCCATCCTGGTCTATAATAAAAATCTCAAATTTGTCAAAACCGTGAACCTAATGGTGTAGGATTAGCGGCCATGTGGCCTCAGGTCATTGCAGCCCGAATCGATAAATGTAGCTAACGTTAGCCTAAAAATGTATTTTCTGATTTCCAGCTAACTTGGATGATGAAAATAACTATTCTCTTGCAATTTTGGGAAACTTAGCTATATTTAAACAGTGATTTATTGGCTTTTATTAATATATTTCTTTTGAAAATATGTTTTTTGAAGATTAACATTGAGTACAATAACTTGTTATGGGTACATTTCACATTAAACTTTACAATTATGTAACTTTTTTTTTTTGGGAATTGACTATTTGCTAAATATTTTTGCCATTATTGTTTAATAGTTAAAAAAGGTTTGTGTGTTCATTGGCTTAATCAACTCAACATTCAACAACAAATTGACAGGTCAGAGACCACTAAATATGTTACATAAAATATTTAGACAGCTAAATATGTCCAAACAGTATCAAACTTTATTTCTTGTTTGAAGATACTAAGGCAGGTAAGGTAAGGTGAAGTAACAACACTCTACATCACTAGTAATGTGCATTTTTAAATGTGCAAACTTATCCAAGCAGGGAACAGAATTGTGGCTCCTAAGACACTGTAATGAGAGACAGACATTTTTTAATCAGTCCTTAATGAAGTTAGATTTGACAAAATTGTCTTCATGCTGAAGAAACCATAAATCATTTGGATCCGAGGACAAAGCGCCAGACCAGACTGAGTCCTCAGTCCATTTCAACTGTAACAGGGAGCCCAATTTCAAGATCCCTAGACTCTGAGTTTTGCAGTTCTCTGCGAATCTCTGCAGAGATCTGAGGGTGTGTTTGTATCTTGAGCAGCTCCAGCAGTGCTGTCTTCTGTTCGGAGGCCAGGTCAGCCTTGTAGCGCTGAGCCATGGTGAGTAAACTCTGATGCCACAGCACAGGAAGCACACGTTTTTCATTGCGGAAGGACAGGAAGTGGGCCACTAAGGCATCTAGGACACGGAAAGGCAGGGCGTATTTCTTGTCAAGCAAGAGGCGCAGAAAAATGCTGTTGGCGCCGTTGTACTCCATCTCTGCCAACTTCAGCATTGCAGCGCTGAAAGACAAGAACGATTTTGAATGTTTTACATCCTTCCATGTTATGTAACCATAACCTCACTTGTCTTGCCAACGTCACACAATTAAAAAGTATTCAAGGACACCTTGCTGAAACATTACCTAGAATGGAGCACAGGGATTGAGCACTTTGTGAGTATGCTTCCGATGATGATGGCTTCCCTCAGAGTACATGTACCAGATTCACACAGAGGAATCAGTATACCTGTGTGACAAAAGAGGCACAAAATATAGAAAGATTACTAGGGTGGGGGACCTGCAAGAAACCGATGAAGACGAGGCCATGATAAACCTGACTTAAAAGCTACAAAAACAATGGATCCCACACTTTTTCAGTTATGCCGTCCTCACATCCCAAATGATGTGAGGACGGCATAACTGAAAAAGATGGAATGATGGAAATGAGTCCCATGTTTACAACTTGGAAACAGTCACGTCATCGAATAACTCAACATATTGTATGATTAACAGAGTTGGCCATGTGAGTTACTAATTTGATTTTTTTAACCCAATTATAAAACGGGTAGCTCAAACCAAGCAATCCGATTGGTTCATAGCTGTGATATAAAAACCATATACAATGGAAATGGCATCTAATTCCTTTGCACAACAAGTATCAGTCAGTGTCTGAGGGAAAAAAAAAATATTAGACTTACAAATTGATAGCTTGGTGCCATGAAGGGTAGCCGTTGAACTGCCATAACAAAGAGCTGGTTAAAAATCGGCAAAAGTATCCCTTCTAGGCATACGCTATATTTAGAATATGTTTAACGCTTTACCTTGCCATCAGCCAGCCCTTTCCAATGGGGAACTAAAGCTGTTATCTATGCTCTCTTTGAAGCCACCAGACTCCTTTGACAAAGACTGTAATTGTCCCTTGCAGAAAACCTCTGTCTCGATCAGTTACTTTACTTGTATTATTGTCTGCCTTTCTTTAGCATTAAACAAAATGAATAGTCTGTGCTAGCTGCCAGTTTAGGCTAACTTTTCCTGTGCTGCGTTCAATAGCAAATGCCTTGGTATGTGCAGGCAGCCAGCAGAGGGCCTATGTTATGTGAACAACGTGTCACTCCAAATGGTTTTATCCATTAGATATGGGTTAAATCACCCTATTGACAGACTTTGACCAATGTGAAGGCATCCATGTTTGTTTCATTTTCAGTAACTTCTGTAATTCTATGCACCAAGTAAGATATATTGCAGCTTTCACAGTTATAATATGACAGACTGCTCTTTTAATGTAAACCTTTACAGGTACTTAAATTCACATAACAGCAGCTGTTTTGGTTACAATAAACTATTCTGATTCAAAAGCACACAGTCAAGACTGTGTCAGTGATGGTCATAAGTTCTCTAATTTACACTATGTGGTATACAGTTTAGTGTATTTGTGAGTAACACTGCCACTTAGTGGTAGAGTCTTATACTGGTGGTTTTGTAAATATGGGTCACATGATGTTTAAGGGTAAATATTCGCATTAAACTGGGACAGTTTGTGAACACACAGGACCAACAGAATTAAAGAAAACAAAAAAAAAATTAACAATCTTTGACCAAACTAATTCTAGACATATGTTGGATGGTTTGACCCAATTCATATTTGAATGTGTTAATTACTAAGCTTCCAGAACCAATGGTGTTATTTACCCTGTGGACACCAACTAATCCTCCAACAGTTTCCTCAGAATAAAATTTCTAAATTTAGTGCTGAAATTAGAAACGGGACATGTACCAGAAAGCTTTTCTTCTTTGCAACAAGCTGTCAAATCCTCTCTTTCACTCACTTTACCCTCTTTTTATTTTCAAGGGTCACACGTGACCAGAGCTTAGTGCAGCATTCACTGGGCGTTTCATGAAACAGTAACTAGTAATGATGGCTACGCTTTACACAAAAGACATCAGGAACTATTTTACTGTAACACTATTTTGATTTTACTCTCAGCTTGTCCACTACTACATCATAAATGTATTTAACATCCACATTTAGACTTTAGTTAAAAGATAGAAGGGTGGCACTAATGAATTCAGTCCTTAACAATTTAATACAAATGTTTAACGGGGTAAATTGTGAATTTTCAACACACTTTGTAGCTTTAAGGCACCTTCACATCGCAGTTGATCAAAGCATATATATCTGGTAATAATCAAAACGTTGTACCCCGCCTGGGAGATGCTAAAAATAGGTTACATGACAGAGAATCAGGGTCAGAGTAATGCCTTAGCATAACACTAGCATTTCCTGTAAACCTTACTGTAAACTAAGATACTCTTCAGTCAGCAGTGATGTTAAGTGTGGTTAACTTACAGTTTAATGGATGAGAAAATAATCTCAATTGGGGCTGCAACTACAATTGTAATTTCCCCATTGGGGATCGATAAACAGTATAAATTAAATTAAATTAAACTAACGATTTTATTCACTATCAATTAATGTGCTGATTATTTTCTTGATTCATTGATTTATCGTTTGGTCTATAAAACATCAAGAAACTGAAAAATGTCCATTACAATATCTTAGAGCCCATGGCAGTCGTCAAGTGTTACCCAGTTCAAAACCTAAAGATATTCAGTTTATCATTGTAGGCCAATTAAAAAATAAATGATCACGTTTAAGAAGCTGGAGCCAAAACATTTGGGGCTTGACAAATAGAAATAGTTGAAAAATAATGTTGCCATTTCTGCATTATTTTTTTTAATGGGAGAGAAAGCCAGGGGATGACAGGCAGGGTAGAAAGAGGGATGACGTGCAGCAAAGGGCCCCGCGCCGGACTCAAACCCAGGCCGCTGCAGTAAGGTAATAAATTAATGGTACGTGCTTTACCTGGTGAGCTACCAGGGTACCCCTTGTCTTCTCACTCTTGAAAAAGAAATATCCATAAAATTGTCTCACCTTTAAACCATGCTCCTGGTTTGAACAAAGCTTTCTTCAGAGCACTGTAAAGATGAAAGTTAAGTCGCTTGTACTCTGCGATATCATCCCGTACTCGGGGCAGCAGCACCAAGTTGTAAAACCTCTGGGCCATTCGCTCTTTCAGATTGGACGAGAAGATTCTAGAACAAAAGCATGAAGAAAAAAAAATCATTGTATCACGTTAAAACATCTGCGACACATACAGTACATAACTCTGGGGACTCACCTTGTTGCTTGGTACATGGCAGCTGCTGTCCAGGTCTCAGGCTCAGTCAAATAAAGAATCTGCTCCCAGTTTGAAAGTGCTGGGACTATTTTAAAAGCCTTTGGCAATTTACCGCTGCGGTATTTTGACAGAACCTGAAGCAAAAGAACACAAATTACATTATATAATTTAACTGCTTACCAGGAGATCTTCACATTTAAAATCAGGACACTTGCCTCACTTTAATACAACTGACGTAACTCACCTTATTGACACCTTTGTACACTTCTGTTACCCTCGGGTCAAGTTGGGGCATTGGGCGCCCTGACACCTCTGACATCACTGTCCCTACCTCAGTCTGCTTCTCTGTAATCTTCTCCATGATAATATCAGCTAAGGTCCGTCTACAAAGAACACAAAGAGAAAACACAGCTGAGCATTTAAAGAAGAAACGTAGCTCATGGTGTGTGCCATATAAATTGCATCTCTACAGCTTGTTCCAAGATAAAGCCAGCATTATGTTGCATCTTGCCTCATCGGAGGGTTTTTATTCATGAACATTTCCATGGCCTTCTCGTCGTCCGGGTCCACAACAACTTCGGTGTCACACACAACATCGCCATCATCAGCACCTGCTTGTCCCAGCGCTGGCCACTCCTCATCGGAGTCTGCATCCTGATTGTCAGGACCTAAGATGTGATTACAAATAGACAAATATGGTTAATAAGCTCTCCTATACTGTACTGTTTGGGATGTGCATTTCATATTTAAGTGATGTTCCTTGATTTAGTTAATCATCTGAAGGAGCTTTATGTTGATTTGTGTGATGTGTCAAGGTTTTTCCTTTGATCACATATTACGGATTTATATGTTTTTCCTTCACATAGTATTTTTTTAGTATGCAACGTTAAAATATAATTACTGCTGAACATTTAAACGACATATAACTCACAATAGTGTGAACTTTACCGTTAACTAAATCCTCAATAAGTGGGCCAATGGACACTTACAGTATACTAGTCTAGTCCTATACACTTTTTTTCCTTTTTCTTTTTTCCCCAGCATGTTCCCTTGGATCAGAGAGGCTCCAAAATCAGGGTAGCAACTGTCGCCAAGGTCCCGCTACACGTTCTGTGATGCCATGTTCAACTGCTACACTGCAGTGTCCTGCTACCGTCTTGCTACGTCCTGCTGTGCCCACAGTGCCCTGCTATGCCATGAACTACTACAAAGAACTGCTACAAACTACTAATTTTTTTCTATTTTTGTTATTGCCACTCTTATTCTAACCCCAACCGGCCCGTCAGACACCGCCTACCAAGAGCCTGGGTCTGACCGAGGTTTCTGCCTAAAAGGAAGTTTTTCCTCGCCACTGTCGCACTGTTGCTGCTCTGGAGGAAACTACTAGAACTGTTGGGTCCTTGTAAATTCTGGAGTGTGGTCTATCTGTATAGTGTCTTGAGATAACTCTTGTTATGAATTGATACTATGAATAAAATTGAGGAAAAAAAATTGAAATTGAAATAGTCGGCTCACACCAGACTCCATTCAAATACCCCTCGATTGAATGCACTTCATGTAAAACATTAAGAGATTTTCAACAATGCGGATGGACTACATATTGTGGAGGACAGAGCTCCAACATTACCGAGAACAGTGACTGGTGTTTTCTTCTTTTGTGGTGCCACTCCATATTCAGTCTGAAGCTCTTCTTGCTGAATTCGTGCCTGTTGTAAGATCTTCCGCGACAGACGTTCGTCGACGTACTTGTCTTCGTTTTCTGCCCGGCTGTCCCTGCTCTTCATCCGGCCTCGGGCTCGCACCGTGTCCGCCTGCATGATCTGGTCAGCCAGCGCCACCGCTCCTCCACTCGTCTCTCCTCCTCCGCCTTTGGATCGCTTCACTTTCGGCATCGCTGTAGTTTGACGGAAGATGCAACAATATTGGCGTTTTTTTGTTGTTGGTGTGTGCTACCTAAAGTCTAGAATTAACAAGTACTGTAAACAGTCACTTGTTTAACACGTGCGGATGTCCATTACACGGTGGAAGTGACGTAATTTACGTCACGTAACGTCGAAATGTCTTTAACCTAGCAAGAATGCAGTCATCTTAGCTGTTTTTGTTGGCGCTGTTTATTGTCGACGTTATATGAATATCCAGCATAATGAATTGCTAGGAATATTTCTTGGTTGTTCAAATCTTTAATACTCTTATTTAACTTTACCGGATGCATAACATTCACCCGGAAGTATTCAAGCCAAAACCGACCGAATTCTTTAACTGTCTATGCCGAAAGACGAGAAAAAAATTCGAGGAAAAACATCAATGGGGGTCACATGGTGAGAGGATTACTTTATGGTATTTAGCTACATGGAAATTTAACAATGTTTGAAATAGTATGTCCTTAATTCATATATATATTGCAACTTCAGCTTTTCGCTTCAACTATAGCACACACCTTTTGTCACTTTCACTCGCACCGATCTGTAAAACAGGGAGCAGTTCTTGTTTAGTTCTTACATGAACATAACTAAAAAAGCAGGTGTTACTTGACTACTCAGGCCTTCCTTAGATGTCACCCTTGTGTTTTATAACATGATGCGATGCTTCTTTTTCCCTGCAGTGTGTGCCAGGTGCCTGTGGCAGAGGGGAAGAGTGTGCAGCAGACAGTGGATACCGTGCACAAGAAACTGGAGCAGCTGGGTGCTGTGAAGCAGGGCAGCTTCTGGGTCGACTGTGAGACATACCATGCCACAGGAAACGTCAGCGGTAATATTTAATTCAATTTCTTTGAGTAGCAGATTTAACCTAATTGCCCTGCTAGATTGTCTAAGAACTTTAGAAAACAGTAAATCTTGGTATGACTAGCATTATTCTCACCTTCATTGTACTTGCTAATTATTAGGTACTTGATTGGGGATATTCCTGTGATTTAGTATTGCACTTCTGTGAAGTCCAAGCAGCTGAAGCCAAGAGATCCTGACTTTTAGTCCACAATATTGCTAAAAAGAACACCGGCACAATGCCACTCAACAGCAACACTCTTTTGACCCTCCCTGCCTGATAAAGTCTCACATATTTCAAACTCCTCTCTTCAATGCAATCAATTTATAATGCAGGGTTTCCGTTACAAAAATGTACATCTCAAGCCCAAGGTGGGTTGATTATTTTCTCTTTAGAAAGCCCCCTTCATACCAGAGGATGTTATACAGATCCCATACACAGACCCCCGCATTCAAGAATATCATTTACAGCATATATGTGTAAAAAATAGTGAAAGAATTTCTTTCTTATAGTACTAGTATGTAGTATTATTGTAACTATAATTGTAATTATAAGTTTTTTGAAACTCAACAGACTGTTTTAAACTGTAACAATTAATCATATATAATAGTTTGTTGTATTTTTGCATGGAAAGCCTTATGATGTAAGTAACTGCTCTAAGGTAATCAGATAAATGTAACGGCATAGAAATAACAAATTACAACATGTACAAGTTGCATTGTTATAAAGTAAAGGTATCTCACAAAGTGAAAATATTTAGCGTAGTGCCAATACGTTTGATACTACTACAAACTGAATAAACTTCTTTGCTCGACACTTCTGACAGCCAGTCTCCTCCGTCTGTTACAGGTCAGCCCTCCAAGCTCTTATACGTGATGCACAATTCTGAAACTCCCCTGAGCTGCATTGCTCTGTTTGAAGGCGGGCCGTGCCTGATAGCTGACACAAACTTTGACGTTCTCATGGTGAAGCTAAAAAGTCACTTCCAAAATGCCAAGGCGCACAAGGTGGAGTGTCGTGGTTCTAGATACCGCTACTGTGACTTCTTAATAAAAGTTGGTACTGTGACAATGAGCTCCAGTGCCAGAGGGATATCAGTAGAGGTATGTAGTTAAATAAATTTAAACATGACATTTTCCCCACTGTGACTGCATTAACTCTTTGTGCGTTTCTTCAGGTGGAGTACTGCCCTTGTGTGATTCCAGGGGACTGCTGGAATCTCACAAAGGAATTCATGCAGTCCTTTCTTGGCCCCAGCGTCCCCGAACTGCCGTCTGTCTTTGCTGCCAAGCCTGAAGGACTCTTCGCACCATCGGACTGCGTTGACACGATGACTCAATACTTGGAGTTGTTCAACAAACTTCGTAAAATGCAAATACAAGGAAGTAACGTGCGTTGAGTTGTCAGCGGCAATGGAGAGACATTTTCTTTGATTTTATTGATGTTGCTTTAATTCTGGTCCAATGGATCAGCATGTTATCCAGGCATTTGTCAGAGCCTGGGGTTTTATATTTCCATTTCTGAAGCCTCAACATTGCATTACCCCTTTTTGATAAAGCATATTGTATTAAAGATACTTAATGAAAGGCTAAGTGTAAGCCTTGTCAGATAGTACTCAAGTCTATGCTGGGTTGTAACATTCTGACTAGCTTATTATTTGCTGATAATGCCATAAGTTGTTTTCTAATTGGTTTATCTTTTAGATTGATTGCAGGTGATGTAAATGGCTTAGTTAATAAGTTATACATTTTAACAGGAAACTTATTGAAGTATACAGGACTTCTGATTGTTCCAGGAACTGCACTTCAGTTCAAATGGTTAATTCGTATCCCTTGTTTGTGTAGGGATTTTGACTGGTGTTAAATTACAGGTAACACAATTATCCCTATTCGTTAATGCTTAGTAATGATACTAGGCTATTAGTAGCACATATGTGAAAAATGAATCTGAGGTCGATCATGTCAAGTCTGTGCAATCCATATCCTGAGAATTTGTTAGTTAGGCAATTAAAAGCACCTGTGGTGGATGATTCCTGGTATTCCAGTTCTTTAAATGCTGCTTTGGTTTAAATACTATAATAGATAACTTTTAATATAAGGTATTGTACAATGTCGTGCACTCAACCCGTTGTCACACTTGTCATGTTTCACAATCATTGCAGGTATAGTCTAAATTTTATAATAGGTCCCTCCTAATGACAGCCTCAACACCAGATTCATGTATACATGTAAGCTACACATCTTCCAATGCATTTTTATCAGATTAGCACAAACTAGCTGATACATGACAAACACGGGGCTTTCATGTATGATGGTCTCAGTGGCAGTGGTCCGCTTTGCCTGGTGTGCGGTCCAGAGCTATAGTGTCTTTCTCTATGGCTCTGATGCGGTCTAGCCTCGGTTATTGTTCCATGTGGCCTCGGTGGGTGGACGGACGGACGGACGGTCCATCCTGCTGCCTGTTGTTCAGCCATTCCGCCAATGAGAGCCCGGCTGCCGTTCAGTCCCAGTCCAATGAGAGCAGCAGAGTCTGGGATCAGATCGAGAGTTGGGTTGTTCAATCTGTGAGGAGCAGGACAACAACCACCTCTGAGTGTACCGGATGGATGGATGTTGGCGATGGTAATGTTACCCAGCTTTTCCGTTATCAGATGTAAAATGTAGTAACGAACACAGATGAGGCCCAGTGCTAATGTGCCCTCCATTAACCGGCTTTCTGTGATAAAAGTCACCGGGGAGTTCTTTAACGGTTAACGGCGCAGTTCGTTAGCGAGCTAAGCCGCACAGTGTTAATACTTAGTCAACGTTAGCGACCAACAACAACCGTGAGGTTAACTTCGATTGTCCTCAGCAAACGCGGTAGCCGTTCAGCTAACGGTAGCTACTATGGCAAGCTAATTACATAAATGTTAGCTACTCGGTGCCAAGCGAATCATCTTTTTTAACAAAGTACATAATTAGATACCTAGATAGCAAAAGGCTAGACAACGCTAACCCTGTGCAGAGCTGCAGTAGCTAGCGGTTAGCCGTGGTGCTAACTTATGGCTTGCTGAGCTGCCTCAGACCACAAAGTTGTTGGATGTTCCTGGAGAGTGGCTCTCTCACTGCTCTTTGTTCTGGTTGAACATGGTGATTGTGGGGTAGCTTAGCATGGCGTTAACAGCCAGCCAGGCTCACCCAGACGTTAGACTTTAATACTTCAACGTTATAGTTAGGGGCATTGTAACATTTGTGAATATCAACGTCCCATGCGTTAACAAGGCACTTCCAATAGCACAGCACAACCTAGCACGATTTGGGTGGTCAACCAACTAGAAACCAGTTGCACCGGCCTGTAAGTAAATCGTGTCTTTTGGTTAAAGTTGTAGCTATAAAAGTAAGGGAATGATTTACACAAAATGAGAAGCAAGAATAATGGTGTAGCACACCGCTGGTACCGTTGAGGTGACGTGACAGAAATACATGAATTAACACAATTTAAATGGACAGCCAGCCATTCTTTCAGGTCAGTATTTCTGCCTGTAAATTTGGCCATTTAGGAGCTTTAAATATTGTGTCTATGTAAACATATATTGTGTTTCAATGAGATGGGCATATTTTCAACAAACTTCAGACGTATATTTTTACCGGCACTGGTAGGCTACAACAGATAACAACACACATACTGTATTTTCATCAAAACAACTACACTATTTTTTTTTTTTATTTCAACTCCAAAGGTTTCCAATGATCCGAGTAATAACCCTATGTCAGGTCAAGTTTATTTGTATAGCTCAATATTACATATCAATTCTCAATGGGCATTACAGGCCCACAATATTAGAGGTGTACCTCAGCACCAGATCTCTGTGAAGTCAAGGAAAAAAACTTAAGCACGTAAGAGAAGAAAGGTATATAAAAACTGTCTGTTCCAAGTCCAGCATTCACTAAGTGGTTTTTATCCTATTTGCATGTCACTGCACAATCGCTTTTGTGTAGGAATTTTGCAGTAATATTCTGTTCTCAGTATCTAGTACCATTTTTATTAAATTGTTTAGATTGATAAATGTTTTAAATAGTTTTTCAAAACATGTTGGAGAAGATACTATTTAAAAACCACATTTTAATAGCTGTTGTAAACTTAAACTATTCTATATGCACACTACTGAAAATTATCTGATATTATCCCACACTAGTGGATGCCTTTTAAGTGTGTGTGCTTTTGAATACATCTTAAATGCTGGGTATCCTTGAAATGGAAAGAGGATGTTTAGTGGTGACCAGTCCTCTCAGGAAATGCCCTGTTTGTATTTTGTGTAAATTGTTATTTTGTAGTTATTGATGTTCTTAGTTTTGGCGTGTCTTCTCATTATTTAATTTAAAATTTGTTAATAAAAGAGACTTTGGTCATTTGGTGTAATCGTTAGTAATCACTAATTTGATTTCATCCCGGTGTCTCAGAATGCTCCTTTTGGTGACGATGGGCATGGGTGATTAAGCTGCTGTTGAGTTCTCTGCCCATGTTGTGATGTATTGTCCCAAACCTGATCAAGCAAACTACTTTTACAGTAAGTACACATTTTAATTTTCTCATGAATGTGAATGATTCAGACTGGATATGTCCTTTTACTGGATTGCATGGTCAGATGACCTTCATTTATTTTTTCTTCTTACCTCAGAATGAGGTGCTGCTTGGTTACAGGACGTGTGTCCTATCACTGAGGCCACATGTGCATCGTGAGAGATGGATCGTTGTAAACACGTGGGACGCCTGCGTCTGGGCCACGACCATTCCATCCTCAATCCTCAAAAATGGCACTGCGTGGACTGCAGCACCACCGATTCAGTGTGGGCCTGCCTCAAGTGCTCCCACGTGGCCTGTGGACGTTTCATAGAGGAGCACTCACTCAAACACTTTCAGGAGTCACACCACCCACTGGCTATGGAGGTGCGTGAGCTCGATGTGTTTTGTTTTGCCTGTGGAGACTATGTACTCAATGATAATGCAGAAGGAGACCTCAAACTCCTCAGAGGGGCACTCTCCACTGTTCGCAGTCCAGGCAGACGCTCACTACGCTCCTCGACTGGGGGAGAGTGCACCCCCTGGGTTGGGGACTGTGGGCCACAGCCCCCCATGCAGCTGGCCTCGCGTCACAGGAGGAAAACACTTCTAGGGAAGATGCTTCGAATGTGGATTTGTAAACATCAAGAGCTTCAGAATCAGCGGGAAGAGAAACTTGAGGAAGCCAGAAGACAAAAACAAGAGGTAAAAAGGAGACTCATGGAAGAGCTTGGCAATGTCCCTCCCAGAAAGAGTGCTAGGCTTCTTACTCAGGCGCCACGTTCGACCATCACACTCATTCCTCGCAAATTTCGCGACCCTCCAGAACGCCTACCTCCTCCTCCCAAGAAGCCTTCCCTTCTCACCCTGACCCGTAAGGCTCCTCAGAATGGCAGACCTGCTAAACTGAGGAGGTACTACTCCACACACACGGTAACCCGCCAGAGACTTGCTCCAGGTGTCACTGGTCTGCGCAATTTGGGGAACACATGTTACATGAACTCAATATTGCAAGTGCTAAGCCACCTGCAGAAATTCAGGGAGTGTTTTCTCACTTTGGACCTTTGTGAGACTGAGGAGCTGCTGGCCAAGACCAATCACTCCCAGGGGATCAAGGGTGTGACAGGAAGTGTAGTCAGCAGTAGTAACACAGCACTGTCAGGAGGCCCTCTTGAAAACATAGGCAAGGCAGGCAGTTGGAATTTGCCCATGGGCAAAAAAGAAAGTGCCCCATCTTCCCCACAGGCTTCGGAGTTGGTCCAGCCCAAGGAGTCTCGCTGCTCCACCCGCCAGCAGATGTCTCTGTGCCATGAGTTGCATACACTTTTCAGGGTCATGTGGTCAGGCCGGTGGTCTTTAGTGTCTCCATTCGCCATGCTGCACTCTGTGTGGAACCTCATCCCAGCTTTCCGTGGGTACGACCAGCAGGACGCCCAGGAGTTCTTGTGTGAGCTGCTGGACAAGGTGCAGCAGGAGCTGGACACAGAGGGGTCCAAACGCAGGATAGTTATCCCCATCACAAAGAGGAAACTATCCAAGCAAGTGCTAAAGGTTCTCAACACCATCTTTCATGGGCAGCTACTCAGCCAGGTGAGACATCAGATGTGTGCCCACTTTACTGTGTGATCACCTTGTCCCGAACCTGCCTTCAAACTCACGACGCTGTAAGAGTGAGGCCAAGTCATTTGAAAAGGATAAACGACAACTCATCCTTATAAATTAGACGTGATTGTTAAAAACAAGTCAGTTGTTTTTTTCCATTTTAAATATCTTTCGAAGACTTTCAGGGTCCTTGATATAAAACTATGGCAGTTTGAATACCAAACATTGTGTTCAACTGACATATATTGGCTAATAACATTGGTACACTTTTCTCTCCCTACATAAACTGATTCATAAGACATTCTTAGATTCTAATATTTTGTGATGCTTTTTAAAAACTCATTGTTTTTTTTAAGAGAGCCACTTAATTTCTAAAATTAAAACTTAATTACAACTACTCACCACAATAGTCTTCACCTGTTTTTGTTCTTTTCTTGTGTGTTTTTCAGGTGACGTGTCTGTCCTGTAAGCACAAGTCTAACACAGTTGAGCCATTCTGGGATTTGTCTTTGGAGTTTCCAGAGCGATACCACAGCATAGACAAAGGCTCAGGCTCTACAGCTTACCAGCGCAGCTGCACCCTCACTGAGATGCTGTCAAAGTTTACGGAAATGGAGGCTCTTGAAGGCAACATCTATGCCTGCAACCACTGCAACAGTTAGTACAACGCAAAGTTTTGAAAACTTCTTCAAAGCAATTTTTTATTTCTTATCTTCCAGGAGGTGCCTAGAGTTATAAAAATATTGCGTGAAAATAAGTAGTGGTGACCAAATTCGATCAATGGAGCCTGATTCAATTCATCGCAGTGTGGTCTAGTTGACTCTGCCTTTGTGGAGAAACAGCTGTTTGCTGCGCATTGTGTTTTTTCTGTCCTTCAATACAGAGGGATGACTTGAAAATATTTTAATGTAACAAAAAAAAAATTGCTAAAAGTTTGGGAATCACTGATCTTAACTTAAAACCTGATTAATTAAAAAATGGCTAACAAATAGCTTTGTTAATGCTGTGTTCCACATACTTGTACAAATAACATTGCATTACAAAAGAAAATTGGACTTTGAATGCAGAGGACATTAATACCCAGAGAAATGTAGTTTTAATGACATGAGTTACAATTTTAACTGACTTGAAAAAATAAATGTACGAAGTAGTTTTTGAGTCAGAGTTAAAAATAATTCAGTTTTGAATGAGATGCAGCGCCTCCAGCAGTGGGCCAGCACTCTCTCTGAGTGACCGAGCAGAGAGCGAGGACACTGACTTGTTGGAGGAGTGAGGAGTGTTAGCTCACTGTTGACAGCCTTGGAGGAGGCTGTGACTTGAAAACAGGCAGCCTTTAGGAAAGCTACACAAATGTTTATCTGTTCGCAAAGCCTGATACATTGCAAGGAAGTGTGTCACCTCTGCACTAAAATAAAGCTGCATATCAATGATATGCATGTTGAATTGATTTGCAGAGTAACTTACCATCTCATTGTTTTAATGGTATGTCAGAAAGAAGACGGAAATCCTCCCACAAACCCTTAGTTCTGTCAGAGGCACGTAAGCAGCTTCTGATCTACCGTTTACCTCAGGTTCTACGGCTGCACCTCAAACGCTTCAGGTAAGTTTCTCTACAGTCTTTTTCATATGTTTACTGTTAACTCACTTTAAAACTGTTTGAGAAAGCCAATTTTGTTCTATTGTTTGTTTTTTTTGTAGCTAAAATGAAAGCGCATAAGTACGGGAGCATGAATGTTTATCACGGTGCTTGTGAGTCCCTGTGAGCTAACTGGTCCCTGTTGTATGGCAGATGGTCAGGGCGGAACCATAGGGAGAAAATCGGCGTCCATGTGGCCTTTGACCAGGTTCTGAACATCAAACCATACTGCTGCACAGGCTCAGGTCACTCTGTCCACAGAGGAGGCTACACCTACGATCTGTCTGCTGTTGTTATGCATCATGGTAAAGGCTTTGGCTCAGGGCACTACACCGCATACTGCTACAATACAGAAGGAGGTGAGGAAGACACTGGACTTGATTCAGATCAAACTATGAAGTCCCTTTGGTCTGCTGTTAACCTGTTTTGTCTTTGTATCTTCAGGTTTCTGGGTCCACTGTAATGACTCTGAGATGAAGGTTTGCAGTGTGGAGGAAGTGTGCAACACTCAGGCCTATATTCTCTTCTATACCCAGAGGTCTGCCTAGGTACCTCTCGCTGTGATGTCCATCTGTACGTGGCAACTAAAGGCTGCATTTATGAAAACGTTCTGATATATTTCCCAGATGTCATTAAACAATCATTTTGAAATGATTTACCAAAAAAAAGATAGCAAGGGGGGCAGTAGGACAGCCACAATCATAAGTGAAAACTTTAGGAGCAAAATCCCAATGAGAAAGATTTTGATAATTGTACATGCTCTACTTTCGGTAAGGTAAATTGAAGAAAAATAATTGGAATTTAAATATTCTAATAGGTTGCTTTAGATTGTGTTGGAAAAAAAACCCCGAAAGAAATCAAAAACCTTTTCATAAATTGTTCTCAGCCGATGGGACCAGCATACCGGTTAATGGGCCGAAGACTGTGGGAACAGGTCCAACTCTGTCCTACTGAACACTGAAGTTGTGTGTCCGTGTGTGTTTTTTGTTGTTGTTTTTTTTTTTAAACAATTAGGCTCATGTCTGTTGAGTCTGGAACCAACCAGGTGCTCTCCTGTAACATTTCACATTCAAAGGCAACATGGATTCTGGATTTTAAAGCATTTTAATCACAATATTGTTAATGTGCCTTTTATATATAACCGTACATTTAATAGCCAATGCACTAAATGTTATAAGAGGTACTACTTTCAACATTATTGTGTCGTTCCACTTGAATTAAATGAATCTGGTGAATAAATCCAGAGTCTGTGTCGCCGTCTGTTCAGCTTTTTTAATTATCGTGAAATGTCTGTCAGTTATGAAAACTTTTAATACTCATCCTTGTGTCGTTTGTACTTCATCATGTCCTCTCCTCAATTGTACTGTTGTGGCTGGCTACTGTGTTTCAGGCTTGAGGCCTTTAGCCATTGCTCTCAATGAACAGGAATAGTTTATGTTTTAGTTTATTTTGTAGTCATTCTATGTTTCACTTTCATAAAAAGAAGCAAAAAGTTTGAGTTCTCTTGAGTGATGGAAAGCTGCACTTTTGAGGAGGGGCTAATATTGTTGGTCCTATCTTTGTGATTGTTCATCTTTTTCCTCCTGTATCTTAAATGGCAGCTCCCCCTGTTGCGTAACAGTTAGATTAGTCTGAGCCTGGGGGCAGGAGATGAAAAAAAAAATCGAGTTAAAGGGCAGACTGCGATACAGAAGAATGTGTTGGGGTAACCATTGAGTTGAGCACCTGAAAGCAATATATTGTACATCTTGCATCTTGACAGAAAATTAAGATAAAATCAGGAATTCCTCTGCTTGTTATACAATGTTTTTTTTTTCTACTCTGCTGTTTCTATCAAGGTCTTTAGAGTTTGCTAGGTAATCAAGAAAAAAACGTGTTTGATACGAGTCAAACGCAAAATACATTTGTGAACTCCATGTAAAAGTTGGAACAATCTGATGACAATGAATGTCTTACTTTTTAGTGGTCAGGTGTGGCCATGCCACTGGCTCTGATCCCCTTGAGTTCTGTCTTGTACTGTAAGAATACCTGTCATAAATGTAATGGTCACATGGGTTTTGCCTGATGGTAATTATTAAAAGACAAAACAAATGTGAAATTTTTCTCGGGTCATCATAGTGCCTGCAACATCTACAGGATGTTAACAGCATTATATGAGGGTACTTAACAAAGCAATACAGTAAAGTAGAACTGAAAATGTCCACAGAAGGATCTGATACACATCAGATCTGAAATATCCTAAACATTCTGTTTTGCTAACGCTTTCTTAGAGTTTTAAAACCTAGAATAAATGTAATCGTGGCCAGACAAAAATGCATCAGATGAACAGGCTCTGTGGCTCAGTGGTAGAGCGGTTGCCTGCCAATCGGGAGGTTGGTGGTTCGATCCCCACCCCTGCAGTCATTGTCGAAGTGTCCTTGGGCAAGACACTGAACCCTGAGTTGCCCCCGGTGCTGCGCATCGGTGTGTGACTGTGTGTGAATGTTTATCTGATGAGCAAATGGCACCTTGCCCGGCCACAGTGTATGAATGTGAGTGAATGTGTCCTGTTGATGTAAAAGCGCTTTGAGCAGTTAAGACTGGAAAAGTGCTATATAAATACAGCACGTTTATATTACATTTATAGGTCCCCTATCCTATTTATTTCATTAAGTTTCTCTTTTTATCCATCAAATACATTTTAGTTTTTCATTTACAAAAATGTAACATAAAACACAGTGTTCTGTTGGTGAACTATGAGATTGCTTTGGTCTTTAAAGCTGGACTAACACTTTGTTCTTACAAATAAACACTGCCTTCATTAGCTGTAATATGCACCCTTGCTGCTAACAGCCTCCCTCGGTCTGGTATGAGCAGCAGGGCATGGTGGCTAATGTTAGATCATTTTAGCAAAGGTAAATATCCTAAGACTCTACTGACTTATGACTTCTAATGACTTCTCTGCTACTGTTTCAATAGCTAAGCATTTTAGCTAAATGCTAATCAGAAGTTTAACATGTAGCGTACCTACATCAATAATTACTTGTTTCTATTTCAAAGAGCACTTCTTGAACTGCTGATCACACAAGTCAGCCGTCTTTTACAATTTAATGTTGATGTACTTACAGTGGTGCTCAAAAGTTTACATACACATGCTTAAGTTGACTAAAAAGAGGAATAAAAAAATCATGTTTTGGGAAATTTATTTTAATACCTAAATTAAAAATGAGGTAAAATCCAACCTTTAAGGACACCAATTTTCTTTGTGAATGAATAACGTTTGTAAATAAATAAATGTTCTTATTTAAAATACAGGGTCATAAGTATACATACCCCTATGTTAAATTCCCATAGAGGCAGGCAGATTTTTATTATTAAAGGCAAGTTATTTCCTGGATTCAGGATATTATGCATCCTGATAAAGTTCCCTTGGCCTTTAGAATTAAAATAGCCCCACATCCTCACATACTCTTCACCATGCTTAGAGATAGGCATGGTTTTATTTCAGTTAGACTAATACCTGGTTGATTTGCATTGAGAGATGATTTTATAGAAAGTATCCCATGCCTATCTCTAAGCATGGTGAAGAGTATGTGAGGATGTGGGGCTATTTTAATTCTAAAGGCCAAGGGAACTTTATCAGGATGCATAATATCCTGAATCCAGGAAATAACTGGCCTTTAATAATAAAATCTGCCTGCCTCTATGGAATTTAACATAGGGTATGTATACTTATGACCCTGTATTTTAAATAAACATTTATTTATTTACAATACGTTATTCATTCACAAAGAAATTGGTGTCCTTAAGGTTGGATTTTACCTCTTATTTTAATTTAGGTATTAAAATAAATTTCCAAAACATGATTTTTATTCCTCTTTTTAGTCAACTTAAGCATGTGTATGTAACTTTGAGCACCACTGTACATACATTGATGTAACATAGCAGTAGTAGAATAGTTATTAATTTTAAACTAATATTTCAGTCTAATAATAGATCCTTTATTAGGGGTTAATAAATTGAGAAAAAAACATTTTGGGTTGCCATGTTGTGAAAAATCCCTTTGGCTGGTGTTATCCTTTCTCTTAGGTAGTCATACAGTCATAGATGTTGCTAATCCTTTAATAAATGCTAAATAAGTTTACAAAATGTTTTTTGGTCATCCCTTTTTCATATTTTATCAACATTTAATAGAAACCTGAGTTACAAAATATGCCTAATTAGAAGGTGGTACCATTATATCTAAATTTATATCTTAAGGGATGGAAGATTTCCAAATACATTTCAGTCAAAAAGTTCTGTCTCAGCAGACGGATGATAAGGATATACGGTAGTCAAGGTCAGCCTAATATATGAAATAATTTATTTCTTACATTGTTTATTAAAACAGCAATAATTATTTTTTGCAAACTGGATATAAACTTTAATACAATTTGACATGCCAGTTAATTTGACATTGTGGATTAGTAGCAGTCCTATAATAGTGGTCATGAAATAGCATTTAAGAACAGAACAGATTGTACATAGTTTAAATATTAAGGTGAATTTGTTGCAGATATCAGCGTTAAAAAAAAAACTTGTTCAACTTCAAGAAAAAGACAAAAAGAGAGAATTGTGTCTAAAAGCCCCACCAGAACAGGATGTGAAACAAACCAGGAGTGACACTGAGTTGAGATATAACACGTCTACAATGTATTTCTGACAACAAAACGGCAGTTACAGAAGATTCATTTGGTCATTAATGAAATGTTAACTCATGCCAGCTAGATGCATCTTAGTGCACATATGGATACATGCATGAGCACATAACATTCATGAAAAAAAACCTTTATCCTCTCAAATATACTAAAGCTTCAACATGAAGGTTACGGCGAACATGATCAGCATTTTAGTCATTATTAAGTTTCTCTAGTCTTTGTAATTCATGTATAATGAATCATTAGAAAAAGATGATCCAAAGATTTCTTGGAAGAAACTCAGTTTTTGGTGACAGCAATGCAATCGGTGATTGGTCATCAACACCAACAGATTTGATGAGATGATGTCTTTTCTCGCTTGGCAGGCGGAGACTTTCTGTTCTTTTTCACTGTAAACACCCCCCAACACTCTCTGCAGGCCAGTTCTGGTCACACGCCTCGTCCAAAAGTGCCATGTTTTGTCCTCGGATGCTCAACCTTCACACTCAAAGTGGCCCTCATTTTATTTCAACCTCTGAATCCTTCAGTGGTGGTGACTGAGTTTGACTCTCTGCTCTGGCCCCCACTGGAGTCTCTCTCTCAGGGAGCTCAGCTGGGCAACAGCCACAGCTCCACAAAGTCCCACTGCTTCCACAGGACGAACAGCAGCAAGGTCAGCAGGACGGTGGCGGCCACCCGGGCTCGGGTCTTCATCAGCGGGGTGATGAAGTTGGCCATGGTGGACACAAAGACCAGCAGCACGGCCATGAGCGCCAGGATGATGTTGATGAGTTTGCCCAGCAGAGCTCGTGCATTGGCGTTCTCCACTCCCTCCAACTGGACCACCTGCTGCTGTTGCTGCTGCAGCTCCAGCTTGGTGATGCGGGTCAGGCACGACTCCACTGCCTCCTGTATGTACACACAGAGTAACCAGTGGGGTTTTTTTGTATGAAAGGCCCTGACAACTTATTTCTCAATCAGCTTTTTACTATGAGTGATGAGGTCTTACATCAAATACACACTGTACATAAGAGTTCTTTATTTGTGCTCTTGGTGGCTCAGTTAAAACAGTGTCATGTACAGTAACATTGCACAAATTGGGATTTAGCGAAATTTGAATCCAAATCTAGTGACAGTTGGTGGATTTTTTTGGTCACTGAGCTTTTCAGTGTTTTACTCTTAATTAAGAACAACTGAGAATATTTTATATGACAGAAAAAAAAACTTAAGATTTGAAGCCAAGTTTCAAGAGGTGAAGACCTGAATGTCTCGTGCTCGCTCGTAGGACTGGTAGGCGACTTTTTCCTCCATGCTGGCGAGCTCCTGTTTAAGGTTAGTCATCTCATTCTGGTGCAGCTCTGTTAAGTCATTCAGCTGTTCTTCAAGTCGCTCATACCTGAATGTACAGTACAAAACACACACGAGAATCTTCAAAATAATGCAAAAGATTGCGAAAAATGAAAACCTTCACATAGTCTTATATAGTTTCAAAGCTCAAATATTGTCTCTGTATCCAACGCCTGATATAGCTTATTCCTCTGTGTCACTGAGATCATTGTTGTCCAAAAAAGTTATAACAGACACTGTAGTTTATTTAAGTGGATTTGACATGTGTTCTGCTTTATTAAATACCAGCTAGTGCATCAAACATGTATTAATCCCCAAATGAAAATAGTCCCCGACAAATACACTATTTACTCCTGTTTGAGTAACGTTTGCTAAAAAGGACTGTCCAGATGTGACAGGAAATTTCTTTTTTTTGTCTTTTTTTTTTTTAAATGAAATAATATATTTGTGACTCTTTTTGAAAATGTATATCTTTAGTAGAAAAAAATTTGCTTAGACAGGGTATAGAAGTACTAAGAGACGTGCTGTTGGTATTGGTCTTTTCATGGGACTTGTTTACAATAACAACAATACAGAATATTGCCAGCCTTATCCTTCCAGTGAACAACATTGTAAAGATTGTAGTGACCAAACACCAGAGTTCATTAGTGTGACTGTTTTTTGTGTGACTTGTACCTGTATCTTTCTTCTTGCAGGCACTGAGTCATGTAGGAGTAGTCACTCTGCAGCTGGCCCTTCATGTCCTCAATGGCATCCTCCATGTGCGCCTGGCTGGCTTTGATCTCCTGTAGGCCCTCAAGTAGAGAGTCCCAAGAGCTGTGCATGTGATGGTGGTGGTGATGGTGCCCGTCCAGTCTGGGGCTCCCCATGGTTGGTCCTAACAGTCCTCCTCCTCCACCCCCTGCCCCACCAGAATTACTGCCCACTCCGGAGCCCGACGTGGCGCTGGAGCACTCGTCGTCGCTGCCGTATTTTGGGCTGGAGACCAGAGTGGCACTTCCACTCAGTGCACGAGGTGTCGGGGTGTCCTCAGAGTGGCCCCCAACTCCGTCCTCAAGTGAGTCCTTTAGGTGAGCAATGTTATCGGCACTGCCAAACTTGTTCCTGATAAGACTGGCAAACTCTCTCGGCTTGGAGACCACAGCTGTGTGAGTGAAGGCAGATACTCCACCTTTGACCCCTTCAACTACTCCACCTCCAAAACCACTTATCCCAGCACGAACATTGGCCCCAACATCCTTTAATCCCTGCTGCATGTCCCGCAGGACATCTTTGGGCTGCCGGGCCGGTCCATTCTGTAGAGAGGGAAGAGAAATGAGGAAGCAGAGAAGTGGAGGATCTCAAAGGTAGGAGAGATTAGGTTAAGGGAGAGAACTGCAGGAAGACAGATGAGGAAAGCAGGCCCTGTAGAGAATTAGGTGAGACACAGGATGATGCATTGGTTTAGGAGATGAGAATCATCCGTCTATATTTGGACACAACTGTCCTCACAAAGATAGTCTAACACTTGTTTGAGTCAGCCATGAGATAATTATACAAAACAGCCACAGTACAAAAACAGCTGCACATAAAGATGTCCCATGTTTATGCACTAACTGCACACACACTTCCTCACCCACCTGTTCTATCTCCTTAAGCTTCTTGTGATAGTGCTCTAGTTTCTTGTGCAAATGTGCAATGGTCTGTGCTGACTTCTGGTTCTTCTTCTCAAACACCTGCTTGATCCTAGATGCCTGCTGTTTGTCTGCGTTGTGGGCCAACTTCAGGTACTCTGCAACATTGTCGTCTCGGGCCTCCTGCTCCACACGGATCTGCTCGGTGACCTTCAGGATCTTCTGCTGCAGATGCTCCAACGCAGCACGTGTCCGCTGTGGCTCTACGACCCCAAAACCCTCTGCACCCCCGCAGGCCATGACCCCCGATGCTGCTGCTGCCGCTCCGTCCGCACTGATGTTACTGTCAGAGCCTCCATGGCTGGTGGTGGAGGGTAGGCCTAGAGTTGTCACTTCGCTCTTGTCCAGCTGAGGGGACGAGAGGGTAGGAGGAGGTAATCAGGGATGGAAAGAGTACTACAACTACTACAGATAAAGTACGATTGACATGACTTCCTCATGTCCAAGGAATATAACGTGTTGAAATCTACTCATGTCAAAGTACAAAGGAAGGTTATATCTATTGTTGCATCTTGATTGTAATTATTTGTTTTTTCTCATTGCAAAAGTTTTAAAATTAAAAATGAAACTTAAATGGAATAGTATCCATCTGATGGTGCCATAACAGACCCACTGTGGGTTCCTTGTTAGGTTTCGGCTTTCCAAAAATAGTCAGACTTTCATTTACAGCTAATCATTTCCTTGAAGTGTCCTTGAATAATCATAATACTGTAGAAAAAGTGTTTGATTGGTACAATTTTAATATTCCAGAATCTTTTAGTCAAGCACAGCAGCTGAACATTTAACTACAGATAAACATACATTTTAACATACATGAGGGTAAAGGTTTCAGTAAATTAACAAATATTCACTTGGGCTCAATAAGAGCCCTTTTTTCTTACAATTAGATGCAATTAGGAAAACTACCAAATGCTTATAAACTCAACTGACAAACTGTCATTTTCTTTCTTTCAGTGAAAAAAGTAAAAAAAATTGAAATATTAATTTTAAGAAAACTGACAAATAAAATTCAGCTAACTTTGTCCCTATTTTCTTTATAATTATCATCACATTACAGAGCTTGTCGGAGGAAACGTCTTGGAAATAATTAGGGAATTAAAGACTCTTAAAATGAATATCTCCTAATCACTTTGGCTTCTGAAATGAGAGTCAGTCAGTTATGCCCATAATTGATCTAGTGTTGGCATCAGGGAGTACACATAAAGGCCATCATGCATTAATTAGATGAAACATAATTAGTCTGTTTCCTGCTCTGCACAGCCTCAGAAGCTCAGCTTCACCACAAACAAGTTACAGTAAAACACCTTTATTTTAAAAATGCATCTGGTCTATGAGGCAATAGGAAGGTAAAAGCATGCTGCATGGTGTATTTCAAATCTTGATGGTGACAGGTAGACACATAAGGATGATGAAATAGACTATGTAGACTCTATATTTAAATGTGCTATAAATCCATATGTATTTAAATCCAAATATGTCCTGAATCATTCTGATTGATCTCAATGATCTAGGAGGGAATGCCCTGTTATAGCCTGTATAGTTGTGCCTGTATCTAGTCTTAGCAGATAGCGGGATAGTCGATGAATCTCTTCCTGACGTCAAAACAGTGTAGCCTGACCCTGCAAACATGAGCTCAGTGGAAACATGTCACATCGCTAAACTAATTTCTCCGGACGGATTTGCATTCTATTTGCGTGACACTGGGATATGAGCACACGCTGCTCGTGCTAAAATACATAAATCGGAGCGAAGCGAGGCAGTTCTTTTTTATTAGATTTTTTTTATATAGACAAAGTAGGTTACAATCACATTGTAGGCTAATGAAGAGGGGAAAAAAAACAGATTACAATCCCTGGTGGTTAATCATTTCCTGATCTTGTCACAGAAAGTGAGATGCTTATGCGGCAACTAAGCAATGGCTCAGATGAGGAGGGGGGTGCAGTGTCCGGCGTCACATATGGGTGAAAACAAGACAAGAAAAAACAACACGGACCCGAGCAGATGCATAAATCTAACGCTGATGAATCCGGTGATGGGTCAAACTGGCTCCTGGTGGGTCGGAAGGGAAGGCTGTGATGAGGATGGAGATGACAGATGTCTATGGCACAATAAAAACAACCAGAGTATGGGGCATGCCCATGCCTACTTCACTCGGCAGGAGGACACACTGTAACATGAGAGACGGCTGATGGATGTCAACGAGCGTGGATGCGGACACATGAGGATGAGACACAAGTAGCACAGCAATAAATTAAATTAGAAACGTTACCATACTGCTTTAATCCAATTTTTGCAGTGCCATTGCAAGTCTGTGTTCGAGGCCCATCCTCCTCCCACCTCCTCCTCCCCCTGTGCTCACCGAGGAGGAGCCCCCCCTCCTCAAATATCTTTACCCCCAGCCGCTGTATGGCTGACTATAACACCTCACTGGATCCTAACGCTCCATTGTTAATGCCATCGATATCTGCAGCCTCCCACTACCTCCCCCCCCTCTCCCTCTAATGCTCTGATCTGGTCTCTCCTCTCTCTCTCTCTCTCTCTCTCTCTCTCCTCTCTCTCTCTCTCTCTCTCTCTCCTCTCTCTCTCTTTTGTGTCATAAGCTCCCTCCGCCTCCCTCTGTCTCCCTCTTACCTCTCGCCGTCTCTCTCTTTTAGTCTAAATGCAAATGCTAGCTGTCCTGCCCTATAATGGATGTTGTAACTAAGGGACATGATGGAGGGAAATGGGCGGGGGGATGGGAGAGCTTAGCGCAGGCGTGCAGGTGCCTCTGAGCCGCTGCGCTGAGGCCAGAGGAGAAAGGCGGGAGTGGAGTGGAAGGGAGGAGGGAGCACAGCAGAGCCTGCTCCGGGCCCTTCATCCCCTAAACCCTTAATACAAACACTTGTGTGCGCTGATGTGGGGCTGCAGTGATGTAGTGCCAAAGTACACATTGTCTGCCTGAGCAGTGACTCACTCCCTTAATTTACCTCCTTCACAAATGAGGAAAAAGTGCGTTACAACAGCAGAAGCCTGTTTGAGCTACTCAAGGCTGCTTCAAGTTCTATTCAGCCAACTTCAAGCCTCACTCTGTGCTCGCCTGTGTGTCTGTGAAGGGATACTAAACAATTAAAGGTAAACAAGATGTTCTGTTTAGAGTATGTAGCTATATAATGTGTGTATATATTAGTGTGTATATTTTTTGTTTTGGTTGTTTTGTTTTGTTTTGTGTGTAAGCACAGTGTGAGCAACAATGCTCCAAAGGAAAATTCCTCGTATGTGTCCTCATACCTGGCGAATAAAACTAATTCTGATTCTGATTGTGATTCACCAGCTTAGAAACAAACCTAAAACAGGCCTACATTTTATAGAGGAAGGTAATAGACAAGGTGTGGCATAAAAACCCAAGTGCAGTGGTTCAGATGTTTTACTTGTGGCAATACCAGTGTAAACATAAACACAAAAGTTGTAAAAGTTCTGCTTTCAAATAAAAGAAAAAGTACACAAGTATATAATCATCAAAATGTAAAGAATCAAAAGTAAAAGTACTTGGGCCTTATTAATACGGATGCATACATGTTGCATTTTCCTGATGTTGCTGATTGAGCTAATTTTGAGTGCATTATGTTTAATCTAATACTGTGTCATATTTTATAAAATGATCATACATGTTGTATCAGCAGAGTAACTTGTACCTGCAGCTGTCAAAGAAATGTAGTGAAGTAAAGCGTGCAACCACTTAAATTAAGTTCAAGTACTTCACACATCGGCCACCCAGACAGGGACTGTGATCACAACAATCATAAACAATATGACATATGAATGTGTTGGATGTGAAATGTACTGTATGTGTGTGTGCATGACGAGGGACATAATACATAAACATAATACATAAAAGCAAAACATTCACAAGATGTTTTATCTTAACATTTTTATTGGAATTCTCATAATTATACAAAACCTAAATCAACACAAGGCATAATAGCTCACAATAAATAAAGATAGATATATTTTCATTTTAACTTTGAACATAAAACAAGATGTAGGACCTGTGCACAAGCATCTACAAACAGAAGTGCATTCACTGTGTGGGGTAATGCTGTTCTTTGCTTAGCTCTGCATTTGCAGCGGCAAGTTGCAGCAAATTTAAGCTGTCAGTGACATGGTGTGACACCCATTCTGATTAACCATAGAAACAAGATTTGCAGGCATACAGAAATGAGTGTCAAACACAAAATAAGTGTCTGTTTTGAGGCAGATAATAACACAGTGTCAGTCAAAATTGCACTATACTTCCAATTTGAAAAGAATTAAGCATGTCAGCTTCTGCTAAGTAAATTAATTTGCTTCTGAGAACACATTCTCCTGAATGTCCTTTATGAAGTTTCAAATGCCAAAACTTGATCCTGGGTGCTTGGACACACCATAATGACTGTGCTACATAACCATGCTGTAATAAACTCTATAGATCAATATCTGATATATATATATAGATATATAGATATATATATCTATATATATACATACATACACACCTTAATATAAGTGTTTTTAAGTGTTCCTACGCCCCTAACCTACAATGTCAGAGTCCAGACAGGGCACTTGTGGAGATCTGCTTTGATAAATCAGTCGACTTCCAGCAGATAGAAAGAATGGAAGAGGACATGATGGCACTTTAAAAATCTAAAGCAAAGCAACTGCATGTGCAGGATATCAAACATCTTTCCAGCGTGTTTTGAGGAGCACATGATGGTAGAAAAAAATGGACTGGAGGGGCGGATATATAAAGAATACCACACAAGAAATCTGCTAGCCCTCATGATTCACTTAAAGAAAAAACTAGAGCCCGACCGATATATCGGCCAGCCGATATTAGGCATTTCCAGAACTATTGATATTGGCATTTTTTTTTAAATTTCTTATTCATCAGAATAATTTATAATAACAAATAAATTATTCTGATAAATTAATGTATATAAATGGACGGTCAACCATGTTATGAGTGTTGGCGTTGCATAGTTTGTCTACCAGAAGGCGCCCTACAACGTCCCTGTTGGCAACTCTGATCATTATTTTTTTTGTTATTGTGTTTTTGTTCAAAGGACTTTAAGGTTCATATCTTACGGTTATATTTTTATACATTTTATTTATCAGAACTTTAATACATTTCGATGTTCCTTTTGTTCTGTTGTGACAATAAAACAAATTATTATCATATTATTTTAGTGAGAACTCATAAATAACTGCAAATAACTAATGTTAGGGAAATCTGTTTATGTTTTGTTAAGCGTTTCTGGATTTATTTTTTTTTTAAATATATTTAGGCCGATATTTCAGAATATCGGCCTTAAAAATCCTTTCTCGGTCGGGTTCTAGAAAAAACATTGTAAAAAAACAAAATTTCAAAAATAAACGATTGGATTTGAACAGAGGAACCAAAGGGTTTAGGATTATTCTGCAATCTGCACAATGATTATAACCAACATGACATCTGTTTCAAGCCTCTACAGTAATGTGTTCATTCTCATATCTCCATACTGCTAAAAGTACAGAGGTAACTGCATTTTCAGACCTGTAGAATGTACAGTAGGAAATGTCACTCAACTCTTCAGCATTCCCATGATCCAAATCAGAATAAATCCACTGATTTGAGAGATTACCGTTAATCTTCTCTGCTCAAATGTCCCCTTCTTACCATTGGGTGTAACACCAACCCCCCTTAGAGTGAATACAGTACCCTAATTAACCTTACAGGAATCTATTATAATGACGTATAGCCGAGGTCTCTTCTGTTGTCAGATAGTTCACTGGGTCCAGTACCTCCTGGTGAGTGACTGTGCTGACTGTAGATTTCCTGAGTGTAGCACTGTTTGTGTGGTTCTCTTGGGATATTGGCAACTTTTGCAGGATACTGCACCGGAAATCACTCGCCGGATTTGAGTGGCATCCACACTACTCTTCTTTTAGCCTGATAAAAATCTGTTGGGATAAAGAACAGGAAATTCAGCTCACGCAAAGCCAACATGAAACCACAACTCTACTCATTAATCATGTAAAATATCTAAATACGTACCTGTGATGTTTGTCTGCTTCCTCTTCAGCCCTGTGTTCTCTCTTCTCTGTGGCGTTCTCTCCTGGTTGAGCGCACATCTCTCTGGCGAACATGGGATGTTCTCCTTGTCGTTCTGTGGTGGCTCCACCCTTCCTTGTCCCTTGGTCTTAACTGGTGCCTCTGCTGCCCTCTGACCTTCTGTACGTGTCGGACCAAAGATACAGGATCTGTAGATCAGCGACACCTTGGTGGCTGGGATGGCATGCCACTGGAAATTGCTGCTCTCCAGAGGCTTGTCTGAGATGAAGTCAAAGCCCCATCGCTGGCAAGCCTCCTCCAGGTCTTTCTGCAGGGCAGCCTGGTACTCCACCCGCAGCTGCTCTCTATCGACTGGGCCAAACAGGTTCCGTTGAGCACGGCCTTTCCCGATCCGATGCCCGATCCGCTTGTGAGTATCCATCGTTCCACACTGCAGGAAACAGAAAATGGACCACTGGTTAGTTGGAATCAATTAATCCATTAATCAGATAATATGCCTAACCAATTTATTGATAAATCAATTCATGGCTGCAGCTCTAATTCTCAGACACTTGATGGTAATGTAAACATTTTCAGAGATAAAAGAAGCATTGGTTTTGCCCAAGTGAATAAAAAGCTTAATTTAGAAAAACAATCTATTTCTAAAATTTGAAGAAAGAAATCACTCCAATCCATGCTACAAATCCACCCTGGGTTAACTGCTTCAATTTAAAAAAACAAAACAAAACAAACCAGTAGAAATCAGGCTTACCATGGCTCTAATCAGTTAAAGTCTCCTCAATGTGAACTACAATGCATCTCAGACTGTTGTGTTACTGGGCTGCTCTTTATAGGAACATGAGCAGCCGGTGACTCAGTGAGCCCTCCTGTGTGAATCACTGGTACATGCCTGGACATAATCTTAGACAGACATGTAAAGGCAAGTCCTCAGCACAGGCTGTGATCACTGCAGGCACACAGAGTCACCACTAGGAGGCAACGTCAGCCCTTCTACAGAGAGTCAGTTCAACAAATTCCAAACCTCAATGAGCAGCTCAACATTGATGAGGATAATAGAAAAAAAGGTTAGATTAAAAAAACGTATTATTAATTCAGTGATTTCCACACCTGTGTATTTACACAACTGCTCTACTAAACTATTCCAGGAATGTGGGTTAAATGGTCACTTTCTTGCAAGAGCCCCAGGAAGGAATCAGATGTGTCTGAGGAGACTAATAAGTCATAATGGTCATCCGGGAAGGGCTGGCCCACCCTAATTACTGGTATCCTGCTAACGATCTTTGGGGATGAGTGGTCATTGTAATTACAATAACATTTATTTGGGAGACACTCCGCCCATTAAATGGATTACATTTTACAGAAACTGCACCGGTTTTATACGGATGATGGGTTGAGATGTAGGCTATGAACCATTGGTATTTTTCCCAGGAAGTTTATTCATGTTCAGCGGATAATGTTTTGGGGGTACATCAACTTACCAGCCCGAACACTTGTTGCACTTGTTTGAAACGTCACGCTAATATAGCAATATGGCTACATAACGTTACTACAGACGTAGTAGGGCTGTATGCTGTAACGTGGACGAGATATGAAGCAACGGATGCTCTGTTCACGAAACTGCAGGCTAACTGGTAGCACGACATAATGATTACATCTCCTTGGTTGTCTAAATACATCCACCGTTTATTTAGATATGAACGAAGCATGAAAGCATGTTAACAACGAAACGCAATGTTTAACTTTAGTCAATATTGTAGACAATGAAACGCTGAGTTCATAAATTCGCCATGCATACCAACGAACTATATTTGTAGGGGACACGAGAGAATGAACGAACATGTTGCTACCATGGAAGTAGCTACCGCCGGTTGCTACAACACAAGCCAACTGTTGCTAGTGCGCATGGCCGTCATGACGTCATGGGCCAGCCAACGCGGGAAGACGCGAGCTTCGTGATTGCTTTATGCACTCTCTTTTTTTCCCCGTCCAGAGCAACGGATCTGTTGGTCCATTTCTTTCACTGTCTATGGCTTTTGTGCAGTCTCATTGGAATGTACTGGGCTTCCCGCCGAACGCTGTATCGAGTTCTCCAATGGGCTTCACCTCGAAGGCTGTATGCTGTGTGTTTGCTCTTGGGGGAATGACTTAGTCTATTACTAGTCTAATAATTAGCCAAACCAAGTAATTAGTCTAATTACTTATAGCTCAATAGATCTGAGATCGAGCTGCAGGACGAAATCAAATCGCCGACAGAGTGGAAGGGGTTTACCCAGTCTAGGAATTACTGGAATTGTGTGTTATCTAATGAGTTATACATTTGCTGTTCAGACACCACATTTGTCGGGTGTTTGTAAATTATAGAGTGTATTTTATCTAGATAGAAGATACTTTATTCATGCCAGCGGGGAAATTCGAGTGTCTATCACACATAAACACACATTCCCATTCACAACACAGTTCCCATAATAAATGAAATGAAATAAATAAATAAATACAATGCAAATATATAATAAATAATAAGTGTCTCGAGATAACTCTTGTTATGAATTGACACTATAAATAAAAATGAATTGTATCCAGTTCTTATCATAGCCTACATCCATGAACTCTATAGGCTCCAAAACAGTAGTCCACATACCAATGGGTGACGTCGCTGCTACGTCCATTATTTTTACAGTCAGACCCAGCCCAGTTACTACACTGCTACACGTGAGGCTGGAACTCGTGTCGACCAGTCAAACTGGGCTGTCACAGCAGCCCAAATCACCAACCGATCTCATATTCAAACAACGCTGACGAGATGCCTACATGAGTTTAGAAGATTGATGGTCACGTTTTTGAGTGACAAACTGACCCCTGACTATTACAAACATATATATTTGTAAGACTGAAAATATGAAAATGGACAACATAAATACTCTAGGCTATGTTATAAAACCAAGACATTTCTAGACTTGCTTGCAAACAAACCAAATACCACCAATGCTAAAAAACAACAAAAAAACATTTAAGTTTACAGTGATTTTACTTACGTTATCAGTCGAAGGCAGTCCACTCCAGCTTAAAAACGTCTTATTCAAACCTGTTGAATGATTCTGGTCTGTGTATTTGTTTTTTTAGGCTACAACAGCAAATGTGGTGTAAAAAAAATGTTCGAGCCTGCTGTTCTCCAACCCACCCTCTGAAATACATACAACTTAAGTCACCAAATAGTTACGTTAGCCTAACGTTACTCCTTGACAATTCCTCCAAGTCTTCTCACAGACGTTGGACCGGGGCTAAACTTTATGAACTCCGGTGGGTGGGGACAGTGGAGCTACTACAGGAGGACTTCCTCTCCCATGCAGGGGCGGGGGCTGCTGGCACACACGTGGAATTTTCCCCGGTGAAACACATGAGCACACGTGAGAATTTGGCTCGCTCCGTAGCAGTAGGCTAATGTATGCTTGCTGTCGGGGGAGGAAATTCCAGCACAGGATGACCCAGCACGGCCCCTTTCTCTGTCCCTCAGTGCACAGATAAGTGATGGAAAAATATAAACCAGGGCAGCAGTGATTGGAGAAGTATTCACATGTTACTTAAGTTAAAGTAGAAATACCACAATGATTAAATACCATAGGCTTGGAGTATTGTCAACGTTACATAAGGACGTGCGGTGATGTCAGTAAGGGTTCGGCACTGAGTTATGAAAGCCAGATTACTTAATTTATTGGTTAGGCTACAACCAGTAAACGTTACGCACAAGCGCGGCACAGACGCACGGTCGATATGCAGAAATTTTCAATCAGGATGTCTCTCTCTCTCTCTCACACACACACGCAAGTTATGCAACCATCTTTATCCTAATTATTACACAGCGGCCAATTATGTTTGTCAGTCACTGTCAGCAACAATGAAAACATAGCCTACACTGCTCAACTGCATATGAAGGCAAATGGATTGCAGCCAGCATTAGTTCAGTCACACTTATAAATTCAATATTAAGCCCTAAATAGTTTCTGACTCACCAATCGGTAGATTATTTGTAAATAGAATCCATCCGACGCTCTCTCCTCGTGAAGACGTCAATCCCAGCGTTGTAAAACACATCTTTACGGGCCTTCAGTTTGCATAGTCTCTGACTCTCATTTGACAGAATGGCGTAGGCTGAAAGACGTTGCCTGGTTCGGTTCCGATTCTAGGTTTTGATCCGTTTCAGGGTGGAAAATGTGTGCTCCACCGAAGCTGTAGGCTAGTTACTGGTATTGTCAGGATCAGTTGCAGCAGCTTTGATTCAGGAAATGTTGCTTCCATGTCATGTTCTTTTAAAAAGTCAAGAAGCTGTGTCAGTGATTTGCCCCTTGAGTTCTTGTGAGCCATAGACCTACTACATCAGAATCAGAACCAGAATCAGAATCAGCTTTATTTGCCAGGTACGAGGACACATAGGAGGATTTTTTATTTGGAGCATCGTTACTCACACTGTGCTTACACAGACAAAACAACCAAAACAAAAATATACACACTAATATATACACAATGTATACATATACTCTAAACAGAAACAATATAGAGCCATGAGTGCTATGAAGAAATTATTATTATAAATTATTTAAATGTGGAGCATAGCATATGGTACTGGGATAAATAGTAGTATGTTATTATATTACAATATGAACAGTATGAACAAACAGTTCTGAAATAGGAAATGAAAATGATGAATAAATAAAAATAATAAGTGAGATGTGAGAATGGGAATGATGAATAATACTAAATAAGTGGAATAATAAGTGGAACCAGTGAACAGGTGCTGTAGAGACAGTGATTACTGGGTTACTGACCAGAATTAAACCTGACACTATCTTGTATGTATACAAGATCACAAAGGCATACTTTGACAGCTTCTCCAGTTTGCTGTCATCAAACTGGCGCAACATCTCTTCAAACCTTTCGCAATCTACCAATCCAATGAAATCGAGATCGGAAAAGTTATCCACAAAACCTGGTCTTCATCTGAACATTGACACTGTCCAGAATGCAGTAGTAGATGTGAGCTTGTTCTGTTTTGTTTGACAGCCCATCATGTGTCTCGCAGTGAACAAGTTCCATCTCATCACATTTTTCCTCACAGTGTGCATGAAAACGGTCAAAATCTTGTCGCTTGCTGTCCAAAACTTTCAGTGTGTCTTTGATTACAGCAGAATCCGATATCCATGGTTTTGGACTGAAGGATGCTAAAGAGAGCATCCGTGTCATTGAAGATCCCTTTAAAAGCCATCAGTAGGAAACAGGTTGACCGTTTTGAAAGCCACAACTCAAACCCAGCAGCCATTGCCAATGTTTTACCGTCCCAGTTGTCGGAATTGTTGCCGATTACTTTAAACATGGCACGTAGACCTGGAAGATGAAATAAAATCATTTGGACCAGCCTTGAATTGGAGATTCACTTGGTTGCTGCTGCTCTGGAGATGCAGCGTTTGGCAGTGTCATCCAGGAGATGGGTGTGTTTGGATGATTTGAAAAAAAAGAAGCAGAAAGCCCCTTAGCTGTCTTGAAAAAGGTTCTGCACTTGGGGATGCATTTTGCGTATTGGGCTAGAACCAGATGTAACTTGTGTGCATAGCAATGCGTTAAAATAGCTTCGAGCACCTTTTCTTTAACCTTTGCCTGCATCCCATTTAGCTCTGAGGCCATGACAGAGGCTCCGTCTTATGTCTGCGCAGCCAGTTCATAGCAGCAGTTGTATTTCTCTAATGTGCTCAGTACATAGCCTACTGCGAAATAGCTGCTGCTCTTCGGTCGTTGCTGACATCAAAGCCAAGAAAGGCCTTTTTCTACTTTACCTCCACATACATAACGTACAATAACAGATATTGGGGCTTTATCAGTCAACTCGTCCACCTCACATCAACAAATGTCACTGTTATGTTATGTCACTTCTAATGTCAGCAAGGAGCACGTCTGCCACTGAGTCAACCAGATCATTTTGTATTCTGTTAGATGTTCCAGAAAATACATTAGATGTACGTAGATGTAAAGCCAACCACTCGTCTTTCTCAGCTAGCACATCCAGCAACTCAATGTAATTGCCCCTGTTGCTAGAGCTAGCGCTTTCATCATTGCCACGAAAAGCAAGCTCTTGCTTTGCAAGGAAGCAGGTCACATTTATCAATCAATACCTCTCGGTTTTCCTTCATCTTTTCATTATGGTAGGTTGTATCAGCCTCCTTTGCTTGTCAAATGCAAGGTCGATCAGTCTGACTCGTTGAAAAAAGCAGGCAAGGATAGCAGTAGGCCTACAGCCGCTGACTGTTAGCAAAGCCACATAGTCAATCTTCTCTTCCAAACCAGTCAGTTTGAAACGGTCGGACAATGTTTTGTCCCTTTTGCTGCAGTTGTCCATCTAAGGCTGCCGTAGACCTCCTTCTTGCTATTAGCTCTTTAAAAAAAATTAAAATCGAGTTTAGAGAAATTCCTCAACACTGTGATATCAGCGGAAATTGCTGCTTTCATTTTCACTTTGAATTTTGAGGGGATTGCGCTTACAAAGTACCTGGTGTAATGTATAGACAGTTAAAGAAGGGTGTAATGACATTAGCTGCGCAAATGTCCAGTAATATTTTGATCGACGGTAAAGAAGGCCTTATAGGTCACAACCATGGCCGGAAAAATGACAGATTGAAGATTTGACGTTGGGTCTGAAAGTCTCCCAGCAGAGACCTCTAACCATAGGCTGAGGAAGCCAATGAACATTTGAATGATGACCGTCAGTGGGACGGGTAGTCTGACGCATAGCTTGCTCACTCCTACTGGGCTGCTCCGAGGACAGGAGCAGTGGCACTTGCGACTGAAAAGATGGAAACAACAGGCCCCGATCTGGCCTAGTTGCTGTGGAATGTTCCGAGGGACCAGGCTCTGTAGCAGTTGATGCAGTGTTAGACACCAATAGCCACAGGTCGCTGTCCGATGACTCGTCAAGTTGAGCCACACCCAATGTCAATGGTGATTCAGTTGGAGGAGAATCAGACTCAACTGGCTGTAACACAGCCTTCAACATGTTGCAATGTACATTCCTTACTTTATGCAGTGCGTTCACCGGTGCCACAGCATAAACTGCTCCTCCCAATAAAGCGCTCACCACTTGATGAACCTCCGAGCTCCATAGGTCTTCACATACACCAATTGCCCCACACTCAGCGATACATCTCGTACCTGTTGGTCATGCCAAACTTATAGAACCACTCAGCCACAAGAACCTGGGCCACAGTAGAGGGCCTCTGATCACGTGTAGGCACAGCTACTGGGAACTTGCTAAACACATCTGTCGTGACCAACAAGAAAACTATGTATTTCTGTTTAAGTATGCTGCAGTTGGGTTGAGAAGATATGATTTAATTCAATGATAGGCTCTATATCTTGCTGTATAATTATCATCTTTATTCTCAGTGAAGAGTAGATCAAGAAGGCCCCATTGTCTCTCACCTTCCCCCTCGGTTCCTCGGACTCTTGGCTCAATTGTTCAGTGTCTTTGGGTTCAAATAACATTATCATGATACCATTGGCCTCCAAAAATTGATAAAGTGACGTTTTTCTTAACTGATTTGGTTGGGTATCACCTGGAACACAGCCAATAATCGAGACACACCCACCAACGTGATAAAACACAACTTAAGCCGTACACGTGCGTGGCCCAGCTCTTTGCCTGAAGGGAGGCTTACAGTGGCAGACTTAAAAAAACACTGCTTGTAATAGTGTTTTGTACATTAGCCCTTAGTATAGACCAAAGTAGGATAAATATTTAAAAACATAACTACATGATCAACAGTTTTTTGTATTTTTAGAATAGGTTTTAATCTGTTATAGTGTGCTTTTTCTATAATAATTTGAATTTATGTAAATTGTCTTTGTACGGTCCGAAAATGAATGGCAACACCTTAAAAAGTCTCAAATCACAGCACTTCCCCCTGGTGGTTGAAACGGGTAACTGAATTGTTTCAAAAATGAGTGGAATAATTACAACTGGCATGACCAGATATTTTAGAAATATTTTAAATAACACAAAACAACTAAATGTTGGTAGGTAGGCCTGTTGCACTAGTCTGGACATCTTGCCGTGCCAACGTTGCAATTAAGGTTTCCTAAATGCCATGTAGGCCTACATACATTTGCTGTCAGCTTAACTGATTGCACGTTTTGTGAATATGGACTTATCTGTTTTATTCCACCTTGTTAAACGGCGAAGTGGAAGTCGAGGCCTCGGTCCCCTGGAGCTGGCTGGTGAATGTGATGGGCGTAGAGATACACCGTGACCCTTTCTGTGGATCTGCTGATCTTATCATGTTGCGTTTGAAAGACATCTCAACAGATTGTAGGTCAAACATTGATTTTCAATGTTACATTTTAGTTGAATTTAAGTGTCGGGGCATTCCGCCACCGTCCGTCTATTGTAAAACGATTGGATTTCGTAAGTGCGAATTGTTACAAAATAATTTAAAATCTGCTTTAAAAATAAACATATATACTTATTTAGCATGTTTGTTTTGTCCATATGTGTTCGTGCTGTGTTTCAGGTCTCAGCTGCTAGAATGAGTTTTTTTTTTTTTTTTTTTTTTTGCCCTCCCTGGTTCGAATGTCAAAATCTGCCTATGTTTTAGAAAACATTATTTTAACGTAGGCTACAAAATAATTTTTATTTATAATATATTATATATTTATATTAAAATCAATCAATATCAATAACTAAGGTCTCTGTTGTATTACTGTGTTGCAAAGTGGCATGTAGCTAATCATGACAAAATGATGTCATGTGGCAGAAAAAAGTTGTATTACGTCTACTGACTATAACTCTGAATCCAAGCCATATTTATAATCATTTGAATACTTAACATCAGTAATTCTGTTGAATTGTCGCAGGTCTGCTCTTCACGTTCAGGGTCACACGGAAGTGGAAAAACTTACACCATGACTGCTCTCCTGACCTGGGTGGAATTGTACCTCAGTCACTACAAATGTTGTATAGGATGCTACCAGGCCCAAAGCATCTACAGCGTCTCCATCTCCTGCGTTGAAATTTACAACAACGACATTTATGACCTCCTGGAGGAAAATCGAAAGGATGCAAAGTGAGTCTGGAAAATTTAAAGTGAAAGGAGCATATATCAGAAATATAAACATGCATATAAAGACTGATGAATCAGCTCAGCATTCTGTTTAGGGACATCAACATTTTATATCATTGTAGTGGTTTGTAGAGGATATTTATTTTGGAAGACATACAATATGTCTTTTCTTTTTATTAGGTGAAATGCTGAAGGCACACCTGTGGGCCAGAACACTGAGTTCACACATTATTGGGTCCTGGTAATACTGTTAGTGAACACTGAGGGGCGCTAGAGTGCATGATGAGGTTATACAGGTGAATGGTATGTGCGTAGAGGAAGAATTGATTTGTGAGAAGAAGAAGAAGAAGAAGATGGGGGGGAGGAGGGGGAAAGTTGGAAGTAGCCTAGTGTTCACACGTTTATACCTAACACATACTGCCTATGTATGCCGTTTGTATGCAGTTCCTGCCTTTCTCTACAGTATGTTGTTCTTTGTTGTCACTGTCAGTCTGTTTCTCTCTGTTGGCACAGTACCTACATATTGTTTGTCTGGTCCCTTATCTTTTCATCTGTTTTAACTCTCTAACTGCCATCTAGATATGTTTTTATGGCTGTCTGTGATTATACTTCAGGGTTTTTCCTTTCTCAGAATTGGCCTTTGGGGGAAACACGTAAAGCATGGGGTTCTGGGGGTCTTCCCTCGCAAAATATTGAGGGTAAAACACTTAAATTCCTGCATTCTTTCTGCAATTGTTGCCTAAAGATGCATCGATTTATGGTAAAAACTTCTATATTTATGATTTAGGAAATCACACAATTTTGGGGTAGGTAACAATTCAAAATATAATGGAATGTTATTATATTCAGTAGTCCAGTAAGGGGGCTTTCACATCTGGGACATGGGCCGTATAAGACAACTCTTGACCCCAAAGTCCAGTTGTTTAATTAGCATAAACAGGGATATGTTAGTTTTTTCCCCAAGGAGCACATTTTGCTCCCAAATTGAAAAATGTAGGATTGATGTATACGTAGGATTGACTTTTTTTGATAAAAGGAGCACGACGGAGGACACAGACAGTGGTCAGCACAACAGGACTGATAGAGGCTGTCGGAACACTGGGAAGGACACAGAGCACAGGACACAGAGCACAGGACACAGAGCACAGGACACAGAGCACAGGACACAGAGCACAGGACACAGAGAACAAGGGCACAATGGGGCGGACAGAACGGAGCAGACAGAGAGACGGACGTCCCCGGTCTGGAGGAGGTCCGAGAATACACAGAGGAAAACGCATTGCTAATAAACAAGCTAGTCAAGAAGAAATGTCCAGTCAGCCACTTGCCAGATGGTGAGACAAGCTGAATGAAGAACAGCAGCAAGGTCTGTTTAATATTTTTCCCCTCACATTCTATAGTGTTACATGTGGAACTAGACTGAACCCAAATGGAGACAACCAGGAGACAGAAATTACAGTTTAACAGCTTTATTCCAATGTCCAAGTGGGGAATGCAACAGGGAAAAGCCGAGTCCAAATCCGATGGGAATCCGGGGTGCAGAGTGTGTGTGGTACCGTTTGAGGTCTGTGTCCAAAAATCCAGAGATCCAGTGTGGAGAGCAGGAGTGGAGGATAGCAGGAGTGAAGTGGCAGCAGGAGTCAGGTTCACGGAACTGTGGCAGACAAAGAATAATCAGGACAAACAAATATCACAAAACTGGTACAAACAGGTAGCGTCAGCAGCAAGACTAACGTGGTCATCTTGACTATGATCTGACAAAGAGTGTCATCATCATTTTGGTATGGCTTACTGTATTCCTGTTTATCTGAGTGAATAGATGAAAATACTGGCATTGTGGTTTTGATTTTTTTTTTCCCAGAATAAAGAAAATATGGTAAAGGACCTCTTATACTATACTGTACCGGTAATACAGTCTTACCACATCCAGCATGACCTTACTTTACAATCTATACGGAAACTAAATGCTTTAGGAAATACCACATCACGCGGTAAAATCAATATCAGTAAAAGTAGGTGCGTGCCTTACGGTAAATCTCAGTATTACTGTGTTCTAAAGGCGTACATTGTTCCATAATGTTCTTAACTTCAATCTCATTAGTCTGATGCGTCTGTTACAAAACCAGTCTCTTACACAAAAACATGATGTCATACAGTAAGCTGTTGTTGCTAAAAAATAAAGAAGACACAAGAAGTTATCTAGTAAGTCATACATCATAAGCGCTCTCTTGATAATGATGTATATTAATGTTGTCAGTCAACATAATTAGTGTCTGTAAACAAATTCATATGTGCAGGGTTTTTGGTTATGTTTCAATCTATTTCTTACACAATGTAAACACGCAAATGTATATCAAACTGTACGTCTGTGGCTATAAAGTGAAGCAAAACAGTTGTGTCATTCAATTTAATTTAATTTATAGTGTCAAAATCATAACACAAGTGATCGCAGGACACTTGACAGATAGAGGTCTAGACCACTATCTATGTAATGCATATGTAATTCTGAAAAGTCCTTTGAGGCTTTCCGGCGAGCAATACTATAGGATGATTAACTGTCCCGGAACACTGGGGAGAAGATTTGTGCCAACAACGAGAGACGTAAACGACACCCCTGTTTAGCAACAGCAGTGGTACGGCCTGCCTTCATCTCAGGGTTTGGACTACCTGGACATTTTTAGAGCGACCTCATTAGGCCGAGGAGAGGGGTGGCATGGGATCAGGGTTAGAGAGAGATTAACCACCGAGGTCTATAAAGCTTTAGTGTAATCCGCACACTGGAGACACATTCAGTGCAACAACTGTCATACAAACAACACATTTTTGCTTGTAACTCGTAGTGTTTTGGACCACATAAACCCCACTAAACGAGAGAAGAAAAACAAGAAAAATATTGTACCTGTGACTTCAGAATAGTCATCCTCATCATCAGCAAATCAAAGGTGAAAAAAGGGAGCAAATCATGAAGAAGGGAAAGGTACGTTTTAACTTTCCTGCCTTACAGTTACACTACAGCTTTGTAATACATTGTATAGTGATTGTATAAAGATCAATGCCATTTTAATGTATTATTTTTGTAATTTGAGCTGCAGTATATACTAATATTCTCCAGAAATGTGGCCAAGAAAAAACTCATTGAGAGGCACAAAGTATAAAGTCATGGCTTTGAGTAAGGGCTGTAGAGACATGGCTCCTCTGTTTATGATATCCATTTGGTTTAATGTCAACCAAAATTCAACCACATAATGTGTGTAAAAGAGCTCATTTAATGAACTTTCTCTGTATTTCAACTATAGTGTTATTTATGCTGGCTACAAAAAGAAGAAGGCCCATCAGAACTATCCTTTCTAATCCTGTGACCTAATCAAACATGGAGGCTGTTATGTTGACAAATCTGTTGTGGAAAACTGTCTGCAGGCAGCTTTAACAGTAACGTTGAATGTGTCATAGGCTTAAACACAGTCAAATAATAGATGAAAGCTAAATTAGGACTGGGCTGGTTTGTGTGTTTGAGAGTATTTTTTACTGCATAGGGAACGTATATGTTATGCTCTTTAGGCATCTGAATGACCCTACAAACGGTGTTTCTATCCCAGCAGGTGGGTGATGACAATGAGCCCCCCAGTTATCAGGAGGTAACTGCAGGTAAAAACTCGTACTTTGTGGGCTAACATATTCCATATTTTACAAATGTTCATACGCTGGCTATTATGTAGACATACAGTGTATAGTTGTTTGATTCAAAGTAGGCATATTTTTCTTAAGATTACATTTTTTATTTCATTACAATTTGTTATCTTGATTATTAATTAAAATTAGAAATTAGTGGCTACATTTGTTTGAATAATACTGCAGTGTCATTTTATGACTACATGTGCGATTGATCCTCAGTTTGTACACAGAGAAATCCTCACACGTCTCCTCTTTCTTCAGGCTATGGGGAGATGGAGGCCCAGTTCGCCTGGGACGACAAGACCATCAGACGGACCTTCATCAGGAAGGTACAAATGCGTTATGTGAAACAAGTGAACCAATATCATAGTTGCTCTTACACTGCTCTGACACTATGCATGTCTTCCTGCAGGTCTACGCCATTCTCATGGTCCAGCTGTTCGTGACAGTGGCAATTGTTGCTCTCTTCTCATTTTGGTAACAACTCTTTTAGTGACTCTAAAGCAGGGGTGTCCACACATTTTTTTTTAAAGAGTGCCAGATTTGATAATGTGAAGATGCCCGGGGGCCAATGGTCCCTTCTGACTTATTTTTAACAATAAAAGTTACATACGAATGCACTGATATATAACAATTTATATTTTCATTGTTACAAACTCAGGCGTAAACAAAACTAAAAACCAAAAAGTCTGCCTTACTTTTACATCTGTAGTCAGATAACCGAACACACTGTATGGAATACCTTAAACTTGAAGTTGATCAAATTCTAAAGCATGTTTTAAACATGACTAATTATGCGTAATGCATGGTTTGTTAACTTTTAAGTTTACAACATATAACTCCTGGTCTTGTCTTTCACAAACCAAGGCTACGGGCCGTATTAAATCTGGCCAGACTTTGGACACGCTTGCTCCAACGTTTTACCACTTTGACTAAAACATGAATTGAATCAATTTAATGTTTGTCTCTACAGCGCACCTGTAAGGTTTTATATCCAGACTCATCCAGGCTTGTACATGACATCTTAGTAAGTGAAAACACACCATAACTCACATTATAGTATTAGTAGTATATAGCATTTATTTACCTAGTTTTGTATCATCATTTTCCCTTCTCTTTTTTGGACAGTCTCATGTTCTTAGCCACCTACATCGCACTGTCCTGCTGTGGAGAGCTGAGGTAGTGTTTATTTGTAAAATAACAACACAAAAATTAAGTGCATATTTAATGCTGAGTAGATATAGTACATTTGTGAATTTATGTTTCTTTCTGATTTAAACAGGAGGCAGTTTCCTTGGAATATCATTTTGTTAGTTCTCTTTGTGAGTATTCCCCAGCATTACAAAAAAATACAAAATGCCCTTTACTCACACACTCAACTTATACTCTAACTGTGGTCATATTTCTTTATTTTTACCCTCAGACTTTGAGCATGGCCTTCATGATGGGATTTGTGTCAAGGTAAATATGTATTGTGATGGAGTTGTGTGTTTATGTGGGTGTCTTATTTCAACTCATCCAAACCTTTCCGGAGTAAAATACTTCTTCTTCTCCTCCAGCTTTTACAACACCAAATCAGTGGTTCTGTGTCTGGGAATCACATCTCTGGTGTGTCTTTCTGTCACCATCTTCAGCTTCCAAAGCAAGGTGAGAAGAAATGGCTAAAACTAATACTCCTGCTTGGAAAGAACCAAACAATATATCATAAACATAAATCCATCATCCCTTTATTGCTCTCACCTGTTGCAGATTGACGTCACATCCTTTCAGGGCGTTCTGTTTTCTATGTGCATGGTCATGCTACTCTGTGCCATCACCTTGTCCATTGTCGTCCCTTTTGGATATGTAAGTCCACGCACAACTTTCTAGAAGAAGTCTAAAATAGCTGTGATTAATGAGCTGTGAGTTAAACACCAGTGAGTTAATGCCGCAGGTGCTGCCGGCTGTATTTGGCTGTGCGTTAACAAGAAAGGATTAGACTCAAAGATAATCTACCAAAGCAGTGCACTGTTTTATTTCTTCTTAAATTAGCATCCTGCTGTCCTTCTTAACAGTATTTTCTAAAGCTTTTTATCTTGCATCACAGGTTCCCTGGTTACATGCCCTTTATGCTGTGGGAGGAGCCATTCTCTTCACTCTGGTGAGAATCAGATCATGAAAAGCTCAATATTGTCCAGCTAAAGTTAGCTTTTTTTTAACTCATTTACTGCCATTTGTTTCTTATCCATCTGTCTCTCTTTCTGCCACAGTTCCTGGCATTTGACACCCAGATGCTATTGGGAAACAAGCGCTACTCCATAAGTCCAGAGGAATATATTTTTGCCACCCTCAGCCTCTACCTGGACATCATCTACTTGTTCAGCTTCCTGTTACAGATCGTGGGAGGAGGCCGCGAGTAAAGCATTTCTCTGATACTGTACATCTGTCTCTCAGCTTAACTCTTAGCAAACTCAACAACCAACTTGGATTTATTACCCTCATGAACAAGATGACATCAGGGCAATACAGTTTTTCATGAATCACTATTTTGAAGGTTTTTACCGCTTGTGTAATCTTGTCCATACAATCCTGCCCTGACATAGCTTACTGTAGTCGTTCACTCCTTCTGGACATCTCAGTGTACTGTATGTGTTTTTGTATCACTTTTGGTTCTGCTGTTACCCCACCATCCAACAGTGTGTGTTAAAACAGTCAATATGCTTCTAAGAGGACAACACACCAAAAACTTAAGTATGATCAGTTTATCCATCATTGAGCCAAAAAGGAAGAAAATCTGCACTTTTAGGTTGAGGTTGCATTAATAAGTGACTGTTTCACAAGCTATGCACAGTAGTTACAGTTTGTTTTATACTTGTTTTTAATCCACATTATCATAAATGGCACGTTTGATGTTTTACTATGTGTATGATATTTTCAGCACAGCTTGAGCGTGGATGTTATTTGGGGAAAATACTGTTTGAGTGAAACCTGAACTTGTGGAATTCAACTAACTTCCAAGTGTTTTAAAACAAAGATGCAACACCAACCACAAAAGGGAAATGTGTTTGTAGCATCATACATATTTTAACAGCATGCTTTAGTGATTAGACATCAGTTGCAATTTCTATTGTAACTTTAATGTGGCCTTTGGGATGCGATAGAAAAATGATTTCATGTAAACAAGTTGATGATCAGAACATCAGCATTAGAAATGTTTATGTTTATGATGGTGATTATTATAATAAAGTAGTAAGGCATTTAATAATTTCTTCCCAGCAGTTACATTCCAATTTGTCCTTACAGGACAACTTTGTGACACAGATAACAATTGGTTAGGTATTTGCGTGGTTACCATTGAGTGTAAACATTAGATACATAAAAACACAGTTCAACCAATCATTGAAACAAGGCTTTTATTAAAAAAGAAAAGAAAAATTGACATAATCAAATTCAAAGAGAAAACCAAGACAGAAGGAAAACCTTATCTCAATCAATAAAAAAACACAAGTTACAGACAATTTAGCAACTCTGGCACAGGAAGACAAAAGTAGCCAAGTGGCTTTGCAAAATAACCAAATATCAAAACCTATTTCCTCTTAACAAAACTGTACAAAATGAGTTCTTGTATAAATAAGAAAACTGTTCACAAGCAGAGAGTGAGATGAGCCCGTCAGATTTTCAAAATGGGATTCACACAAACTTGGTTCATACAGTGTAGAGCAACAAGTTTTAATATTTCATGTTCAAAAATGTCACTCTAAGACAACATTTCTGAGTTTTAATCATGTAAAATATAACTATTTGAACTGCACATTTATAAAACAATAGTAAAAAATAATTATCTGTATATTACTATCGTAAAGTTACTGAAATTGAACAAATGAGGGATACTCTGTATTAACCAAATTAAAAGGGGACATCTTGAAAATCCAGACTGGGCAACATCTAACATCCTGTTTGGAAATCCTGTTTTAGCAGCAAAACATTTTGAAGCTATGAAATAGGCCATCTAATCTACATTAGGATGGACGAAAAGAGCATTTTCAAATTGGTGTGGACTCAAAACAATAAGTGCAAGGAGATTTTTTTTCTTCAAATGTTGTGTAGTGTCTATAGAACACACTGTTGTGCGTATTTCTACAGCTTAAATGTAACTTAGGTTTCTATCCTTTTAATGGTGCACATTCATTTTGGAGCATCATCACTTCCTGTAATATTATCTCTACTGACAAGTTTGTGTAAAAATAAAATAAAAAAATAAACACTGTATTGTAACAAGTGGTTATTTCATAGTTTCAAAATTCCTGTTTTTGTATTAAAAGTGATGGCTAATACATGGAATATCATTTATCTGAACATATAAACAATATCCATGACATTTTCCTTCATGGTGCACTGAATCTGACAAACTTGCTAGTCACTGTGTTATCTGGACAGGTTATAAATCAATTAAAAAAAACAACAACAAAGAAACACACACAAGAAGAAACAAACAAAATGGTGTACAGAGGAAGTGGGAAAAAAGACTATTTACAAAATTAGCTCTTGTGTCGAAAAAAACCTCCCACCATCAGAAAAGCTCTGGATTTCTCCTGGGTTTCTGCTGCGGCCAATAAAGTTCATAATGAGTCTGTTTAAATATGCACCAACACTTCATTACGTACACTGAGGGAAACTCAGCTTAACTAACACACGTCAACAAAACCACATCATTTACATGTAAGTCCTCAAAAAGCCTTAAACTGGGCCTTAAACATAATGTGGAATATTGTGTGCACGTCACCACCCTTATTGCAATCTGCATCTGTCAGAAGCAGAAAAAGGGCCTTTTATCCAGCTACACACGACACATGATCGTCTATGAAGGAGAGCTCTGTCACAGAGAGCTAAAAGATGGGTGGCTGCAACATCTTTGGTTGTGGAAATAAACAACAGAAACACACAGCGAACAAGTGTTCATGTGAAGAAAAAAAGGTAAAGAGTTAGAAACCCAATCATCAAACCTCGAGCCTTGAGAAAGACGTTTTTAGACTGCGTGCATCACTGATCTTAAACATGGATGGTTGAAGAACGGGAAGAAAAGCTCCCCGGAACGCTACAGCTAACTCCACTGATGTTATGACTAACTCGATGGCATTCAAACAAAACCTGTTGCCATTCCGTAGTATATACAACTTAGTGTCAATCCTGCGAGAGATCAGGCAGTTCATTCAGAGAAAAAACATTAAGGCTTAGCTAAAAAGTGTTTTCGCAGAATTTGGTATCACTCCTAAATTCATTCAGACTTGCTGCCTCACTAAAGGCTGTTATAACTATCTTTAATGGCACTTCCACGGTCTAGTGAGCAGTCCTTTGTAAAACCATTATTTATATTATCTACATATCTACAGTTTTTGATGTCTGCATAAATTAAAGTTCAACATATTTGGATGCACTGCACGTGGTGACATGAGCTCCACTCTGAAAAGGGCTTGCGTGCATGAATCCTCTTTGAGCTGCAACACCGATGTAGCATCAGTAAGAATCTTTTGGATCAGCACTAAATGAAGTCTTTGTTTGGTTCAACTCTCCACTCCTAAAGGCTTTCTGCAAACAGGCCCGATGCAATATGAGGACAGACGACACAAGGTTTGGAACAGAAATTTGTGTGAAAACAAAAGCACAAGAAAACAGCATCAATACATACGCAGAGAAAAAACTAACATCTACTAAAAAAAAAAGGTAAAACCTACAGCTAAAATCTACTTCAAAGATAAATTCATCAAAAATAAGGCAAGTTAGCTCAAGAAGGTTTTCAAGTGACAGAATAAAGAAAAACAGAAACATTTAACTTTCTACTAACTAAAATTTACTGACGGAGAATCCAACTCAAGTAACAACAGCAGCATTAAAAAAAAGACTTACAGCTCCCTTTCCTTTCATACTAATTATTCTCAGGGATCGTGTTAGTCCTCTATTTGATTTCCCTCATTGCTTTTGATAAACTATATCTTAATTTAGTAACTGCATTGCTCTTTGTACACATAATCTTTTAGTAAGTAAATTTAACCGCTCAAATCTAAAGCACGTTCACTTCATCCCTTCAACAGAGGATGAATTTAATGATACCTGAAGGTTTGCCACAGCAAAACCGCTTAAAACCACTTCTCATGGACATGGATGTGACATGGAGTTAAAATATAACAAAACAGGGCGACTATTAATATGAACAAGTGCCATTTTTGATGGTGCATACGGGACTTGAACTGAATTGAAAGTCATCCAAGCATCAAAGCTACAAAAGAAGAATTTCCAAAATGTTAGAGCTTATCATTAATGCATCGGCTAAGGTTAGTTTCATCATGTCTTGATAGACTACAGTATTAAATAACTTCTTTTCTATAAATGTATGTTTCAAATCTAAAAAAATAGAACTATAATTCAAATATAAATAGAAATAATTGATTGTCTTTTGTTCACTTATGGAAGAAGGTAAATTAAAAAAAGAAAGACTTAGACTTAACTATAAATAATGTTAATATCATCTGGGCATGAATAGAAATGTCTGCAGCAGTTACAGGAAGAAGTAGCTTTAAACGGTTCGCCTCCTCTCGGTTACAATGACTCGACACATCAGACCAGCAAACGTTTTTAAATCTGTACAAATTGTTGCCCCCGCTGCTGCAAATAGAACGTCAAACAACAAACATCAGGAAATAAAAATAAAAGTTTGCATATTTTACAAAAAATAAAAGACACATTGTGTTTCAATTTTTCCTTGAATCACCCTGAAACGTCCAAAATGCGTTTTTCTTTTAAAAATAAGAATTTTTTTATATTACGTGCACAAAAATAATGCTCTGTGTCTTTTCCTCTTCTCTTAAGTTTGTTTTACTTAGTTTCCTTTTAAACTTCTTGTTATGTTCCTTTTTCAGTTATCAAAATAGATTAAAGCTTCTGTGAAGAAGATTCCCACCTTTGGTTGATCAACTCTTAAAGATGTGAGCAGGAAAAGTCCAATAACGTAATTTTTGTCCTTTTTCTTTAAAAAAACAAATCAGACCCCCCCCCCCACCACACACACACACACACACACACATACACACACGCGAAAACAAACGCACGTTCCTTTTATTATCCGTGTTCAAGTCTGGGTGTTTGGTGATGTATGGAGCACAGTTCTCTTACAGCTGAATCCTGTTTGGTTGGATTCATCTTGTGCCCTCAGCCCCACCCTGCTAGGAGCTGCAAAACACACACACACGCATGCATGCACGCACGCACGCACACACGCACGCACACACAAACCACACACACACACACACACACACACACACACACACACACACACACACACACACACACACACAATAAGCATTTTAACACAACACATCATTCTCTGAAACTGTTCAGTCTTAAAATGGCAAAATAATCTGTGTTTGGGGTTAGGGCTGTGCAAAAAAACACATAAATGCATATTGTCAATATACTGGACTAAGTAGTACTTGTGTGTGTAAATCACTGGCTACTGACTCTCTTACGATACAGCAACTATTGCAGGCTCTTAAAGAAATTGTTTGACATTTTGGGAAATAGGCTTATTCGCTTTCTTGCAGGAAGTAAGATTAGAAGATCCCAACCACTCACTCTCACATCTGTTAGGTAAATATGAAGCTGGAGCAAGCAGCCGGTTAGCTTAGCTTAGCATAAAGACTGGAAACAGGGGAAACAGCTAGCCTGGCTCTGACTAAAGGAAATAAAAACCTCTGCCAGCACCTCTAAATCTCACTAATTAATTGACATGTTATATCTTGTTTACTTAACACAGGAGACTGTCTTCTGGCTCTGCCAGTCTTTGCTGGTTGCCTGGCGACCTTAGTGACGGCAAGACTTCAGGAAGTCACAGCCTTTTCTTATCTAACTCTCGGCAAGAAAATAAATAAGCAGAACCAACATGTCAAACTATTCCTGTAACACTTACAATATGTATTGAAACAACTGTGCCTTCATGTGCTATTGGCCCCACACACACACACACACACCCACACACACCCCACACACACACACACACACACACACACACACACACACACACACACACACACACACACACTCACTATCTTACCTTCATATGACTTGCAGTTTAGATACTTTAAAAACATCAGTCTACAGCCGTGTAATATGCAGGACAGAGCAAAGCGACCTTCACTGTCCTACCTTAGCTTCACTTGGTGTGTTGGTACGAGTAGTTTGTGTGCTCTGCGGGAGACTCCATGGCAACCTGTTGCTGTTGACCACCATTCTCCTAAAAGAAGAGGACAGGATATTCAAACAATTCTCTACTTGATAATTAATTATAATGTGCAAATTAATTAATTAGTTTTTATCAAAGATAGAAAAAAGACAGCCTGTATTTTCCCACTGCCCTCCCCACCGAATCAAAGACATGATAAGTCTTTGAGACTTTATTGTTGAGGATGAACCAAAATACAGAAAACTGAAAACAGAAAACTGAAGGCCACGGTTTATTGCAGGACGTATTTACTAAAATTCATGCTAAACATTCACGATGTGCTATCATTTAAGGACATTTACCCAATGATACTTTAACACCCATCACTCTACTCCACCTTCTCTTCTCCTACCTCCCAATGACCTCATCCCTCCAATCACAGCCTGAGTTTCTGGCTTACTACTGTGCCTCTTCCCATTCATAAACTTGCCCCTTTTTTCTCATTCACTGTCTTGCTCATCCCGCAGGCTCCCACCATTATGACTGAGCTCCACCTTCCAACAAATGACTCAAGACTCTCCACAGGCTCGGCCGCCCTCCTGCAGAGCGCTCAGCCAGGAACCTGCAATAGCACTATGGCACACAGACTGTGTAGTCCTCAAATGTATCCAAGAAATGATTCTGATTCTTATTCATGAGTGACAAAGGCTCTTCTAGTTGAATAATGGTTTAATAAAAAAACTAATATAGACAGATGGTCTTGACAGCACACAGCTATTTCACAAGAAGAAAATGACATGGAGGAAGTAAAATTAATATATATTAATACATTCATTAAGTAATACACAGTTATAAATTTTTCAAAGAAAAAGCGAGGAAGACAGAAATAAAATCTTTGCACAATTTAATTCTGCATATCAGCAGGTGCTAAAATACAAATGTATAAATGTGTAAATTATGAAACTTTCTATAGTACAAATATTTTGGGGAAAGTGTCATTTTCTGAGATCTACACCTTCCATTACAGAAATAAGCAAAAACTCAAAGGTTTTTAAAATGTCATTGTTAAAAATGTAAAGTCTGTTAGAATGCTAACATAGGCCAACTCTACCTACTTGGCCTATCATAAAATAATTGTGCCAGTAAGAATAATTTGATCAACATCAAGAGTTGAATCCAAAGATTGGATGGATGGTGAGTCCAGTTGGTCATCACCTTAACAACAACAACAACAACAACAAACAAGGTAATACATAGACTTTTTCTAAAAAGTCTGTCCTTTAAGTTTCTGCGAGGCAAAACTTAGGAATGACATGACTCATGTTTGTCCTATGTTTCTGTTTCATCTTTCCAAAACATGACATGTTATTTTTGCTCTAATTTTATGTATTTATAGAACCCTACAAGAATCACCAAAGCTACTACGCCAGCTTCTACCTGTCATAATAATAATAATACCACAGACACCTTAAGGGCACATTGTCCAGCTCAGTAAATTTGTCAGTTGGCAGTTTGAATAGTCACCTCTCCTACTTTTGTGCCCTAACTCTGCCACTCCTTAAAACACAGATGAAAAAAAGTTAGTCTGCTAAAAGCAACAGCTTTTTTTGAGCTCACAGATGTGTCAAGTTTTAGTAAATATGTCCCTATAAGAGTTTTAATTACTAGTCATCCCATTCATGGAAATATAAGCAGCTGAGGTTGAGGCTAGCTTCATACCTCTAATGGGACACTGGAGGGAGGCACTGGTGTGTACTGGGGGATGTAGGTCCCCTGCATAGTTGTGTTGGCCGGAATATACTGTAGGGAAGGCAGAGAGGAAAACACAAATTGTGTGTAGTATTTGACATGAATATTTGATCTTGTGAATTTCAGGACAGTACGGGGACAATTTTTTTGCCTTGTCCATAGTGTGTGTGTGTGTGTTTGGTACTGACTGTGCCCGTGCTGCCCAGGGACATGTGGCTTAGCTGCTGGGCGAGAGGTCCCATCATGGACGTGGGCTGGATGGACATGGCATGATCCATTGTTGGGGTAAGAACTGTACCCTGTGGATGCATAGAAACGCACATAAACATACATTTTTGTTAGTCTGAATCCCTATCTCTAATGGAATGCATTTTAGATCCCTTGCAAGTGGCCAAACAGAAATATGCTGAGGAATACAGTTAAGCTCTACATTTGGGTTGAATGCATCTCAGACCACCTCCAAAAATGCAGAATGCTTTTGTGGGGGCTTAGAGTAAATGGGGTATATGAGAGGGGGAGATGGTGGTGATACTCACAGCTGGCTGCATGAGGTATGACTGATGGTGCATCCAGGACGGGTTGTGTACCTATATATCAGGAAACACATCATGAAACTCATTTGTAATGAGTTGCTGTTGCTTGCACAGTCCCCTCAGTGCCTGTATTATGTACGTTTGCAGAGAGAGGTCATAAGAACTTGAACACATATAATCAGTATTGTGGGCTGTGGTCCTCCCTGAGTGTCTGTTAACTTGCATAATGTGGACATAATCAGCCGTTTGGCACAGAAAAGTAAAAGAAAATGAAGTCTTGGCATTAAAGCAGATTTTAAAAAGTCAGTATTTGAATTAGAAACACATATGAAATAGCCCACCTGGTAGGATGAGACAGGAGAATGCATGTAAGGTGAGAGGGAAGTCTGGGCGATCATTCGGTTTGGAGCCAGACTGTAGGGTGAGGAGTAAAAGCTGTCGAACAGACGGAGCAAAGCGAGAAGAAAACATGAAGACGGCCACATCATATCAACAATCTGCAGTATGTCTCCAACTGAGTTAAAAGCATTTCTGTGTTCACGCAATGCCCAGCAGAGGGCAGCGCTTTACTACAGTTTGACTATGTTTGAGTTATTTTCCTGGAGGGTTGAGACTGTTTTCAGTCAGTCCATGAATACCACTCACCCATTTTGTAAGGCTGTGGGGTCATACGCAAGCGTCATTCCTCCCTGGAAAAACAATACACAGGATTTAGAAACAGTGAGGTCACACAAACACTGGTGAAGTCTGTACTAAAAAAGTCATCTAGCACAGAGTGAGAATGATGGTCGTGCTTTCATTTCCAACAGGAAATGTAATGTGAACATAGGAAGTTCCCTTTAAGAATCATGAGTTAAAAGTGGCCATGTTACCGTATCTCCATCTCTACCCCAGGTCCTTCCATTATGGAGGTACTTCCCTTGGCTCTGTCTCTTCTTCTGACCTCCGTCTGCAAACTTACATAATAAGGGCTCTGTGGGCACTGTGAAAGCAACAGATCAAACAAGAGAGGGAATTTAGTGGTCATAGTGGGGATCAAAACACTGAGCTCTGGCACCAACGATATCAGGTTCCTATAATACCCCAAAAAACATTCCACGCACCAGGCACTCCTGGTGGAGTCTTGATGAATTTGCCATTGAAATGTTGAATTATGGCCTCACACTTCTCCGTAGATTCCATTCTGAAATACAGTCAAAAGTTAAATTGAATTATGCTTGTGGATCAAAGTTTATATTAGGATTTTCCTATGTTTTATTTACAGCATAAACTGTACTCAAATTATCCCACACCACCATGGAGTAGTCTATTATGTCTGACCTGGCAAATCCCACACCGCGGCTTGTCCCGTTAGCATCTCGGAGGATGCGTGTGGAAATGACCTGGCCAAATGATTTGAGCATGCTCTCCAGCTCCTGCTCATCCATAGACAGTGGTAGGTTGGAGATGTAGAGGTTGGTGGGGTCCTGCTCTTGTTGCTGTACAGGAAGTAGACATAAAAACCAGTTCACATTCAGATCTGTTTTGGACCTGTGTGAAGAGATGTGATTCGTTTTGTTTCATTGCAATACCAATAGATGTTGGTGTAGAAGTGGCAGACATCTGAAACTATTACTTTATTAATACCTACTTGTTGGGTGTTTTAATGTTACCCGAAGTACTTCAATTAACTTCTTCTTTTTTTTTAAAAGGCGTAGCCTTTATTTTAGCATAACACTTAACGAACATCTTTGCAAATGGAAAATTTCTCACTTACAATATCTTTTTCACACTGCAGAAATTCCTGTGTAGGCAGCAGTGGGACAGCAGTCTTTCCATTAACACCTGCCATCACTCTTGGCACATTAATACTTCATCATATGCATGTACCATGTCAAACATAATTTTGTATTAAGACTTGATGCGGATAAAATGTTTTTAAGCAATAATACCAATAAACTGAAACTCTGAATAATTTATCACCCATGTGTCAATGCCCCAACTAAGGCTGTCTGGTTTTGCTAAATCCACACGCACACATTAATATGCTGACACATGCAAATATGAATCTGTTGGCAAAGATTAAATCACTTATTTAGGATGAATGTTGTCTAATTAAGAGATCTGGATAGCTACAAGTAAAGAGAGATTATTCAGAGACTCATTTTGTGGCACTAGCTTGAAAGTGAAACCTTGTGTGACTGTGCAGAAGCATACAGGAAGCCAGGCATGAAGTTAAGGAGTTCAGAGAGCAACAGGAGCCTGGCAACTGGGAGAAAGAGGCTGAGCCAAAAAGAGGGGAAGGCAAAACAGAGAGAAGGAAGAGGATAGAGCAGAGCGAGAGTGGGAGAAATGAGGAGCTTAAAAGGCTGATATTTTGTACAGGAGGGAACTGACAAGATAGGAAGTAGTGGGAGTCTTGAATAATTTGGGTAATGAAAGAGGAGGATGACAGAAGAGAGCAAGAAAGGAAAAGAGGATAAATGACTGCCTGCTTATTAAGCTTTAAAATATATTTTGAAGCTACCATTTTCCATTTTGACCCTTTTCTAACACTCAGTAGCCTACTATCCAATAGCTCTGCAAACCGGTTTTTTACTTGTACACAAAAGAAACTGTCAGATGTGGGTCTAACAGCTATCTCAAGTGAAGATTTACTGATTAGCCTCTGTTCTCAGCCGTAAACCACCTGGCCAAGAGATTACCTATTTTCTGTGATTTTCGTCATTCTGGGTGTGGCAACACAGCTATTATATAACACAGTGGTACACTGCATTAGACTAATAGATATACTTTATTCATTATAAAGGATAAACTCCCTCCGGGTTTATCCTTTTATTTACCCTTCACCTCAGCTTGTACACACAATATCCAATTTCACATTCAAACAAATAATAATCCTGTTGTAGATATGAAAATGGGATTTGCTGAGGCTTCACAGTGTATTTTGTGTGCCAAGCCCAAAGTGAGCCATGTCTATTGAGGTGTGTCTCTGTGTATTTGCCTGCTTGTGTGTCGAGCAGCGCGGGTGAGCTGACGTCTGAGTTTGAACAGGGAGGTGCTGGGAAGTAAGAAGGGATCTATTTTTAACTCTGCCATGGTTCTCCTGCCCCTTATGCACGCGGCTCCTCTGGGCCCACAGCCTCGGGGCTGGGGTGGCCCGTTCGGGGACTGAGCATACTCTGAGGACGGCGAGTGCAAGGTGTGGCTCATTCTGTTTATGAACAACACTCTGCAGCAGCCATGGTGAAGGTGCAAACAAGTGAAACTACACTTGAGCGTTTGATGTTAAACTGATTTTAGATTCATGCTTGTTTTTTTCTGACCTGAAGTAACCCAGTGATTGAGGCAGCTGTGTATATTTAGGTTTTTATAATGGTTATCAACACCTCTGACTGAACAAATGCTGTCTGGGTGAGTCGTGTCTTAGTGTCGAGTTGCATTTGTCGGGTATTAAGATACACAGGATTGTGTGGCAGTCTTACAGAGGAGGGGCAGAGAACTTAGACTCCGGGTTTAGTTGCACTGGACTGGTCCAGGTCAGCTGCCAGTGTGGATCTGTTACAGTTTTCTGGGGCTGGGCTGAGGGAGACCCTGGTGTTACATTGCAGTGGGTCTGTTTGGGTACAGGACACGGGGAGGGGGGCAGGGACACTGGGGTGGAGTGTATTAAGTGCTGGTGTCAGCCCCAGGTCTGAGCCCAGACGATGGACAATGCCAGCCCATTGTGTCTGTCCCATTGACAGTGGGTGTAGTGGCACCCTCCCCTGGGTTCCCTCAAAGGGGAGCATGAGAGCCAGAGGGATCAGCTTAATGGGCCGACAAGAGTTGCTTTGACTGCAGACACTTGGACAAAGAGCTCAGAACAAGCACTACAACAGGAGCAGGTTAGCAACATACACAAGCACAGAGACAAGGGCACGAGGGGAAAGGAGAGAGAAGGGGGTGAGGAGGGCGGTGAAGGAAGGGGAGACAAAATGAGAATAAAAGGAAATGCAGTAAAGGATTAACAAGTTAAGAGTGGTGAATTAACAAAATCGGATTAAAAAGGGTAGTCATTTTGCTAGTCACAAATCTAGTCTCCATCAAGCCAGACTTTATCCTTTGTACAAATGTTGATTATTGGCACACGTTCACCCAACAAAGTATAACCAACATGTCTCTCTATAAACCAGAGTTTATCTTGAACCCTTGCCAACAGGGCAGTGCATGTAAATTTTGACATGATGAAGTAGGTAGATGCGTGCTTGATGAGGAAGGGACTATGACTCTCGGTGGTCAGAGTTTAGCAAGTGGCTCTTTGGAGATCAATAGATTTTTAGAGAAGACAAGATTGGATCCAAAGATGAACTTGACAAGTTTAGCCTAATGGTGTTTGGTGAATTTGGGGGTAAAAGAAGTAGTGGCTGTGTAACAGAGCGGATCAAGAGCTGGTTAATTCTTACTTTGGCCATCTGAGCCTGGACCCCACTGGACTTCAGAGCTGTAACTGCTTTCTGTGCTGCTACTGGGCTGTCAAAGTCCACAAAGCCATAGCCTGTACAATAGAAAAACACATATTAAAATAAAAATATTGCAAGCGTAGCATAGCTTAGAAGTTGGAAACAGCTACATTTTCCACCTTGATATTATATGTTCATTTAATGGCTTTAAATGTGCTGGTAGATGTTTTTTAACTTTTGACAGAGCTATACAAGCTGTTTTCCCCTATTTGCAGTTTCTACGCAAAGCCCAGCTAACGTTAACTGTCTACTGGTTGCAGCTTCATAAAACAACATGAAATTCCAATTTAATAACAACACAACCAACACCAGTGGTATGAGTAGGCAACAGTAATGAAAAATCATAATGCCAACTCTCAATTTAAAAATCTAAAATGAATTAAAATGACTAACTCACCTTTACATTTGTTGGTGGTTTTATCCAAGATGGCCTTGGTTGAAACAATCTTGCCATACCTGTAGGGACAGACAAGAATTCAGAAAACAGGGTCAATTCTGGTTGGCTGGTCCTCTCTTTGCTTGAGGCGCAGTTACCACTGGAACTTGTTTGTTATTAAAGCTGTTAGTAGTAAACCTTCTCTCTATATCTTCTCTCTATTACATTGGAATCTGGGTTTCTATCAAACCAGATCCAACAATTGTCTCACTCTCAGGGTTCGTTCTGCGCGTTCGGATCTTGAAAAATCAGCCTTTTTCTTCGATGCCCCTAGCACATGGAACGCTCTGCAAAAAACTCTAAGGTTAGAGGTACTTCCATCTGCTACTGTTTTTAAACAATTGGTGTTTTTTTGTATATGTCTCTTCATGTAAACTTGTCATCACTTAAAATGAGGGAAACCTCAATGCCCTTTAAGTATAAATAAAGGTTAAGTAAAAAATGACCGATGAGGTGACTATAAGGCAAAAAAATCTTCTCCTACCTGTGCATACCAATCCTGCCACACTTCCTCAGGTTGCCTGACTACAGCTATAAACATGAACACATACTCCTTTGCGCAATCAATTGTGTCTTTTTAGTGCGATCATGCGTGCCACAGAAAACTTTGTTCGCCTCGGCCCTTCTTTGTATGCTGGTAACTCTGTTCCCTTGTGTTGTTTTTCGACAGACAGGAGACAGTACCCTAGGGCGAAAAACTATTTCTTCCAGACCTGTCTTTACCACACACACTTACACACAAACACACACCTCTCTACTAAATACAGCTCTGCTCTCGGATATTTGTGGCTCAAATAAAGCTTTAAAGTGTTGTCACTAGCAATATTTGGCTTGCAAATAGACATATTGACTTTCAAGGGAACTTACCGTTTGCCTGATCCATTTAAATACTTACAAAATAAATCAAATGGTGTATAAAACATAAGCCGGTGTCCTAACCTTTAATTTCAGTCCACGGTTGTCAATAGAAAAACATTAAAAAGGCCAATCAGAAAAGAAAAGAGTGAATTAGTGCACTGATGCAGTATTATAAAACATTAATGCTATGAAAACCACATTAAAAGCAGTAAATGAGAAGTGTTATGTAAGATGCAGAGACTAATGGAATGCAGTGTTATAAGACGGCACATCAGCACTACTGTATAATAGACCTGCCCTTGTCTGGTGAATTTAGCCAGTGAGTTCCTCTGTTTGGGAGACATGGCATCTGGGCGGAATGTACACTGTAACCTGATGCTTCACCCCTTCAGTTTGCCTTCCTTCCCACCACATCCCTCTCCCTCGCTCTGTTTTTCCACACACACATCGCTGGGTCCTACCCTCCCGCCTAGTTTCAATGGACATTTGCCCAGATGACAAAGATCTGACTAGACGGCCACGGCAGAGACCTGTGTCACGTTTGACACCAGTGTCCAAAGTATTTATGCTAAAATGTTGTGGCCTTATCTCCTCTCTTTCTAAAATGTAAATAAAAAAACAGCCCGTGCATCTTTTTAGAAAACAAAAATAGTAGCAGATTTATATGTGAACAATCTTGATGTCAGCTACTTGATGTCAAAGGCCACAGTCTGATTTGTGCATTCACAGTATTACCTTCGGGATAGACACATTATTAAGGACACTTCCTCACAGAAATTAATAATTCATTATCCACTGCCACATAGCCAGATGACCTTAGAAAAGGCTATGTTTATAGTTTCCTACTACCATCTAACAGCTGCAAAGTGGTCAATGAATGAGCTTGATCTAATTTAACCCATTCAAGCCCAACTAAATTTTCCATTTCTTTTGGTCATATCTCTGAGCCCTCTGGGCACGAAAGTAGAAACATACATTCAAAATGTACTGTTTACCACTGTTTGAAAGATTTTAGTAAAACAAAGTAATATAATATTCACGTGCTGGGCTCAAATGGATGCATATCAAACTAATTATACTAGTAATATATTAGGAATCAATTACATTAGTATTTTACTATTGGGAAAATAGCCGTAACATAAAACTTTGCTGTTTATGCAGTAAAGAGATGCACATGACCAGAGAAAACAGAAAAAAGAGGCTGTGGTATTCCCTTTCGCTCAAAAGGTAACAAATCTACAACTACCAGAATGCACTGCGCCGCACCAGACCAACCAACACTCCTGCTGGTGGGTGATGTAATGCATGCACGTCACAGAACTAATATGGCGGCTGGCTGGTACCAACCAATCTCGTCTTACAGGTGACTAACTGTATGTTTCTGAAAACATTTGAGGCGCGTAGCTGAATCTTGGTTTATTTTTAATCAGCCCTGTCTAGTTTTACAGTTCGGTCTGAGTTTGAGAATTAGAGAGACGGACGTCTCTCTCTCTCTCGATCCGCTTCTATACTCTTTGTGTCTGTATGCAGAAGTACAATCTGTAGTTCCAGCAATGACTTGAGATGGGAGATGAGGACGGAGACTTGAGCGCTGGCAAGCTGGAGGAAAGTTTATCATAGTTCATTTACACGTCTGATTAGTAGAATTTATCTCATTATTACCTTATGTTTTTTTCCTTATTTCTTTAATAGTCCAAAAATCAAAACATCAATACATGGTTTGAAAGAAAATATCTTGTCAAAAAGCCAATATTTTGGAAATGAATGCATATCAAACAAAAGTTTGGCCTGCAATCATAAACAATGACCCAGATTTAACAGAGTTAAAGCTCATACTTTCAGATTGAAAAACACTGTGTCCTAGTGATCCGTTTGAGTTTGCATTAGAGGCATGACAAAGAAAAATAAAAGCTGTGTTTCATGTTTTCCCCACCTGGAGAGTCCAAAGGTCTGAAGGCAGTGACTGTGTGTGACCCTCTGCTTACCTCAGCCCCTCTGCAGCAGAACAGCAGCCCACCCCCCTGTGGAGGCCACAGGGACTTGAAAGACAGCTCTGACCCATATACGACATGTCTGACATTCTTTCCCAGCAGGCCATGCTACACTTTTCCCACTCATTTAAGGTTCCCCTTCAGAGGTAGTTGTCCCACCCACCCCTAAAGCCTCCGTCCTCTCTCAACCGCTCTAACAACACAACAATGTCTCTGTCAGTCCCAAGCTTTTACTCACCCTGTTTCACATACCAACCGCAGATTTCAGATCTTCTTTTATTGTTCTAGCTTTGCCAACATGTGTTTGCACACACTATTAACATTATTATCAGATAAGAGCCGTGCAAATATGTACTGTGAATTTGATATTTCCAGTGCTTGTTCAGGGATGCAAATAACCTGTGAAGATGACGGATGCATGGCTAAGGTTCACATTCTGTGGCATTCTGTGTGGCACAGCCCTGACCTGTAGCAGCCAAAATTAGTTTGGTTGCTTACTGGGATTTATCTCTCTGTGTTACCATTTTTCCATGAAAATTAGTGAGTATATCCAGGTGTTTCAAACAAACGTAAACCTGCTAAAAATAGGCGATAGACTCCTTTCCCATTGCCAGTCTTTTTACTGGTGTGTCACGTTTAGTGTCACAAACGTGCCCGGAAAGTGTTACATTTCCTGCTACAGCTTTCTCCGATACAGTGCACAAAACTGCAACCTCTTCATTATTTGATATCTTTGCTAATAAACTTTAACTCTCTTTTGCTCAGATCATCACTGTCACTCGCACGCGCGCACACACACACACACACACACACACACACACACACACCACACACACACACACACACACACACACACACACACACACACACACACACACACACACACACACACAGCTGACAAAAGCCTGATGTTAGTGGATAAGTGGGATTTTTGGCCAGTGGGAAAGGTGTGCGTGCGTGCGTGTGTGTACGTGATTGTTAAGATTTAATCAAACTGACTTTAGTTGTGGTAATTCAGCATCCCTATTCACAAACTATTTTTCGTCACGATATATCACAGGCACCTGAATTAAATAAAATTAAAATTATATTGTAGCAGACTTTGTTAAATCAGCAAATATAGTATAGTTGTCCAAAGAATCAATAGACTATCGTATTGTGATAAAACTTGTAATATACACCACTAATAAGTTTCCCAAAATGTCACACTATTCCATTATATAAATTAGCCTCATGGTGTGGAATTCTTGAGGCTTAATCCGCATATTAAATCCAATTTTTATATCATCAGTCCATCAAAAACAAAAGTTTGAAAGTCACTTACGGTTGGCAGAGCTTGACCAGGTCTTGGTCTGTGGTTCCCGGATGGAGGCCGCGGATGTACAGATTAGTTTTACTCAGCTGTTCCCCTCCCCCACTGCTGTTGCTGCTACTGTTGGTGTTTGGACTGGGGGGCGCCATTTGGTGGCCGGAGGACACATAGGCCTGCTGCAATATGAAAGAAACAGAATTAACTGACTGTGCATGAGCACAAAAAAAAAAATTGTGAAAATACTCCTTATTTTCAAACACAGGCCAACATTGGACAAGCACAGATATTATTCAACGTGTTGTGTGAAAAAGTCAAAGGAGTATTTAAAGATGTTGAGATAGAAAGTAATCCTGCATGAGACAAATGATTTTGCGAAAAATTATATCTTACATCCCTCATGTCAACACTCACCAATAGTGCTTTCTGAGGGGAATGTGGGGCCTCTTGGCTGCCTACACCATATAGGGAAAAGAGGCCTCTTTCTCCGTGTTGAGTAACTTCTTTTTTACTTTTGGAACAACACAAAAAATCTTGCGGTGCATATGTAAGCTCTAAAGATCTAAAAAAATAACATTTAGTCAATCTGATTGAATAACAGACATCAACTGATTGTGATACACTTACGCTAATTTTACTTATAGCCTACTTATAAAAGCAGGTATTTCTAAAGGAATTGCTGCCATCTGTTCAAGCTTGCATTTCAATTGTCCTAAACTCGCAGAAGCCTTAGATTCATACTGATATTTCCCTCTCAAACAGTTTTTTGGGTTAATAGTTAAGTAGATACTGAGCAAGATGGAATAACTTGGTTAAGTTCCGTCCACATTCCATAAAACGTCCATTGAGCAAAACAAGGAAGAACAAGGATAATTGAAAGAGATGATAAAGAACAACGCATCATAAGTTTGTTATTGACATGCTCTACCTCAACTCTTACTGAACCTCCCTCTCATTTTTAACGTTGGGTTGTTTTGTTATAGCGAGGACATAGTGCCGGTGAATACTAGTTGTAAACTATGGTGGTCAACTAGTAATATGAGTCTGAAAATCTAGTAAATGAGATGACTTACCACTAGGAACATGAAAGTCTGTTGTGCAACAACCACCTCTCACTACGGGACTGTGGCTCCTCTTGGAGCAATTAAATAAAAGATTGTGTAACCATGAAGAGGAATATTTATTTTTATTTGGAATCAATGCGGTTTCAACATTACTTTGAAGAAGAAAAAAAAAGACCTCTCTTTCCAGGAATAGATCTACTGGCTGTTCTCCAAATAAGACTGAGGCAATAAATAGCAGAGTGCAGACCTGGCAAATGTTTTGCCTGTTTACTGTGAGAAAATTACTTTAATCACATTAATCTGACAGCCAAATGTTTTCATTCCGCGTTGCACATGAAGGAAGAAGAGCAATATGCCTTTAGCTCAGCACTGTGAGGGTGGAGCGTATCATTTGAGAGAGCAATTGGACAGAGGCGACAAGCGGACAATGGGTTAACTATCAGGAGAGAGGAGAGGGTCACTGATCAGACTTGTGATGTTTATGAAAAGAAAGCCCAGCAGGAAGTCACGGTCACACCAGGACCACCAGCAACGCCAACCAATCTCGCTAATTAGACGCCATCTGTAAGGCATGGCGCCCCTCTCAGACAGCCCCTCTGACCTCTATTTTGCCAGCAGCACGGCAGCCGCTTCAACAAAACGCTAATTTCTCTAAAGATAATCCTCTCTTCCTCTACTGCTGAATAAACCTGAAAGCATTGAATGTGTTTCTTCATGTTTGATAAGATGGAGACACGACCTGCTCAAAGTAAAACAAAGAACAGAGGCGTGTGCATTTCCTTTCCTCTCTTTAATTCGAGGCATATTTACACATGTCCATCAGTAAAAAAGCACAAATGACAGGATGTACACACATACATACACATTCTCAGGGCCCCTTAACCTGCATACACAGCACAAGCCTGCCTGTAAAGGTCTATCTATCTTTTCAAATTGAAGTTCATGATGAATACATTTTTGGAGGCAGATAATTTGAATGAAAGTGCAAGACAGCGGAGACCTGTAATCTTGTTCACACACTCTTTACCAGAGTGCCAAGTCCCAATCAAGCTCCAAAATGTACAAGGAGCAGTCCATTGCTACAAAACCCACTAAATCAACACACACCCCCACAGACACACACACACACATCTTTGAGAGCTTCATAAAATCTTGAGGAAAAATGTATTATCTATGACCTTTAAACTATACAAAATATATTCAGAAAAGGAACTAATCAAGTTTAAAGTACAAAAGCTTGACACAGTCTTTGCTGCCCTGCTGGTTGGTGATTACATGTCAGACTCTTTCAGCGTCCTTATGCATTTAATTTGCATGTATTGTGTTGAAGACCTACGCTGAAACACCACTTTTGTACCTTTTATTTTGAATAGTTAATAGATCAGTAATAATAGATCAGTGGTGGTGGCGAGAGCAACAAGAGTTTAGGAACAAATAAATCATGTCACCAATCTAGGACTGCAACAAACCAAGTTCCACCTCTGTGAAATTATGACAGGCCAATGTGATGTCTTGAAATTGATTGTTTGGAAACCCCAAAGCTATTCAATTTACAAGAAAAACACAGAGAAGCATCACATTTGGGGAAATGGAATGTAATTTGATTACTAATCATTATAGCACTAATCCAGTCCTTGGCTCCTATTCAACAGATTAGTAGATGATTAATCAAACATTTAGTCCCTTTTAGCCAACTTAAAACTTCATTATACTAAAAGTAAGAACAATGTGATTAGTTCAATTTATTATATATTTTAATGACAGTTAATTAACACTTTCTAACTTTTATAAATATTCCAGACAGGTATTTCTTACTACTGATGTGACTGTAGCACCATCTGAAACACGAACCTCAGGAGACAACATGTGGGTTTTTGATGGCTTTGTATTTCTCTTCCTCTGCTGAACCGCTCCAAATTCATAACAGAAGGCTAAAAAAATATCACTGGATATTTTTAGGACCAAACTTAAGAAAACAAAACACTTCTATAAATAAAACCATTGCCTTACATCAATACTCTGAAGCTGCCAGTGTCTTTCTCAAATATTGCATGCTGTTGGTGCTGGCTTACTTTAATCTTAAAGACATCAAAATTTACATTTAAAAAAAAATTGTGTTGACATCAAAACAAGCTATTAACAGTAATTAATTTATAGAAACACCTTTTTCGATTGCTAAACAACAGTGGGCCCAACTGGAGCTACCTGTGCTAATCTCTAACTACAGTCTGCACTAGGAAACAGTCACCTGAGCTAAACAGTTCCCATTTCCTGCAAAATTCATTCCAAGTAACACAACTCTTCACACGTCTCAAAACAGGCTGAGTGTAGCAAAACACTCTGAACAATCTCATTTAGATAACACACACCATCACGCAGAACACACAGAGTAAAAAATCAGGCATCAAACACCAATACAGAAAATACAAACCTTTCATTTTTACAGTTTGAACAATTTGAGTGACTTCACACTACTCAATAGTTTCTTTAAGGAAAAGCTATAGATTTTATGCAATATATCAATCTTTTCGTAAGGTAAACAAGAGGAACGGAACTCAGCAGTTTGCTTCAATATAGTATTTTGTCTTCATTAATTTATGGAATTACAGTAACAAAGAATAGTGTGACTGATCCTGCCTCTCTCCAGCATCATGCAGCAAGTTTTCTCCATCACATTGGGCGTCTGTATCATCTCTAAATACTAATCAATGTGGTGTTTCCATTGCTCTCACCTCCATTAATTTCTGAAAAACAGTAAGAACGCAGTTTTGCTATAGTAAAAGTAGTGTTTATCACATTTTGTTTTTTATAGCTGTGTATGTAACCTCAGACATCTTATCTGGGCATATTGGTATCTTTGCTCTTTTACATGTTTCTGTCAAGCAGTACAGTGTATAATTGTTTGTAACTCTTATTTTATGTGTGTCTAAAAAAAAAAGCCTAGATGTTCAATAACTCTTCTTAAACAAGGACATTTGATAAGGCTTTCAGGTAAATTGCAATCAACAGTGTTTGATAGACACCATACTGAAATCTATTCTGTTTTGAATGTGTGGTTAACAGTTGTGACAGCAGTGTGTATAGATTTGAAAACTGTGTTCAAGCAAAGTTTGATCCACATGAACTGCTGCAGTGCAGACTGCAGTTAGAGTTTTGCACGTGTAACTTCAGTTGTGCCCATCAAAAAACTTGTAAAACGCTTGCTAATGTATCTCTGCCTAGATCTCCAACCCTCTTCTTAGTCTCACTCCATCTCTGTTTTTATCTCTGTCTCTCCCTGTGGGGGCTTCTCCAGTCGACCCCAGTTTGACCCACAGAATTCCGTGGATTTCCTGGCTGTTGGGGGGGGGGGGGGGTCTGCCGACCTTCCCATGTACTGACTTCATGTCTTACCTCCAACAGGAAAGAGCTGTGGCTGTCTCACCAGCTGACTGACTTACATGCTAATGGACAGATTTATAGCCTGGCTGAATGAGGACACAGCATCCGGCTTGTATAGAGTTACGCCGCTGAGATGACACTTCGCACCAGCTCCACTGTAGCACTGACAAGGAAAATGAGTCATGAGAAAAGGAATTAGATGCCGCTTTTGAAGCCTTAACAAACATTTTGTAAAAGCTATTTGATTCTAATTGTTGTGTTGGTAAAAACGATACAAACAAAAAAACTACTAATTTGTCAGACTAATACGTCTGGGAAAATAGTGTAGTTTACATTAGCTGAAGGTTAGGTAAGGACTGTTTCTGGTAAAGCGGTAAGCGGCAGGCAAGAAATCCTCTGTATCTGCTCCTGATCTTATCATTTGCCATTTGAATTATGAGCTCTGCATTCCAACTAGGTGACAGGGACACCAAACTCACGTCTAGACTCGTTCCTGAGTCCGCCTTCCTGGCTTTTTGTCTCTAACCCTTCTCTTCCGTTTGTCTCTTTTATAGGCACCTATTTATCTTAATGTTGTTGATCACACCTTGATGCACTTGCACAGTAGTTTGGCTATCACCAGACCAAGCTCAATAGATTTGAGATTGAGCATTAATCTGGGGAGTCCGCTCTGTATTTTCTCTGCACAAGAGGCGTGACCAAGGGCATGGTTTAAATGACTCCGTACGCAATTGGAAAGTCCTTCAACCAATCAGACCAAGGAGCCGGGTGACGTAGAAGCGATAGCGGCATCAACCGGTTTGCTACGCTTCGGTGGCGTTCGGTGCCTGCCATGTTGAATGTAAACAACAAGCTGCTTGGTCGCTTTTCTATTGTCATCGTGTTAAACCCACCAATAGCGCGCCAGGGAGATGAGCGAGTTTGTAATTTGTTCCCACAAAATTGTGAACTGAAGCAGAAGAATCAAATGTTCAGGTTTCCAGACCAGGAGGGGTTTACCCAGTCTACTGCAAATGCACATGCATGCATGGCATTTCAAGCCAAGTCAGGTGGCCAAAGCTGGGGAGCTTGGAAACGGATACTGACAAACACTGGCCCTCAGCTCAGCTAGAGAGCTAACAAAATGTGAGGCACACCGAGTGTCTGGCATCACTGCGGCACTTGGCATCGGATTTCTAACAGCTGTGCTTTCTCCAAGGACTCGTTCTCCCTCTCTACCTGTTCACCTTGGCCAGTTCATGTGCTTGGCACTTAAGCTGGGGACCAATCTAAAACATCTGACACCCTTAAACAATGAGATAGATAAACATATAACTGGCAGAGAGCCATAAGGACAAAGGTGACTCTACAACAGAGTTCAGTGAGAACAAAGTCACTGCAGCAGAGCAGCTGGTTTAATACACACACATTAATAAAGTAGCCCTGTAGACAGCAGTTATTTGTGTATGTAATGTATTTCCTGTAGTGGAATTGTTACAAATATGCATTGATGAGCATATATGATGTGTTCAAACACAAAGCCTTTTGTACACAGCATATACACTTTGGCATATAGAAAAAATGTAATTAAAGCAAGATTAATATGTTGTTGTTTCAACCCAACCAATACTGGACTTTTTAAGATGATATTTACTAGTTAATATAATAGATATAGCTTATTAGCTCAAGGAGTTTAAAAATCCGATAATGCTTTATGGGTGCATAGTGTCTTTTATGTTTTAAACAATTTGGTATGGATCCCTTAGAAGGTTTTTTATTGTGAACAATATTCATAGTGAGTGGGACATTACAGTGTAAAAATCATCTTGTCTGTGTCTTCTGATGGATGTAATTGAGACACTCTCCTCCTAACTTAAAGCTGCATTGAATAACTTTTGATCACCAGAGAAAAACAAACTCCACAACAAACTAAGACAAACAAATGACACACAGTCCATTGCATTGCATGTATATGGCCAATGTGTTATCAATTGCCTACTTACACGTCCAAGAGTCATGGAGCAACATGATTATCTCTATTGGAAGCATGTTTCTGGCTTGGTTTCAATAAATATAAATTAATTATTAAAGGGATGTATTGATCCGATATGCAGGATAGGAAGTGACATTGAGTTTCTTTGTCAATAAAATAATATTTGGTGCGTATCAGTTACATTCAATTAGTAGCAACGGGCCGCCAGAACACAATTTTAGGTGCCACAGTATGCCTGTGTTACCAAATGTACATATGATTTTAATCAGTTCTATGCACTTGGATCAGTTCATCCTACCAATAATCACCGCAATCACTCTAGTCAGTATCTGTGTCTTTAACTGTTGTTGTCATGTTTATCAGAGCATGTTTGAAATGCTCTTGCCCCCAGTGTTGAGAGAAGAGTTATTAATCACTGCCTGCTCAAAATGAACCCTGCTGATTGGACAGTTTACATGTGAACTGTACAATTTGATTCACCAAAGCAGGCAAGCCAAACACAAACTGTCAATATTGAATCTGATCGAGTTACTGTAACAGTAACTGTTACTTATTATATGAATCCATTAGTACATGCAACCATGATCTGGGCTAACTAATCACTGTGCCTTTTTTCTCCTGAAATTACTGGTTACTGGTAACTGGTTATTCAATTTCACAGAACCATATATTATAATGTGAAAGTGAAATTATTTAAAGAAGCATGGGAGACTTTACTTCTGCCTGTATTCATGTCTGAATGGTCTTTACATCTGTGTCACAAGTGAATGCTCCACTTAATGTTTTTCTTTAATTTCTTTTCATATCCAGTTGTGTTTTGATCCAATAAAGTGTGTGCTGAAGCAGATCTTTAAATCCCAGCAGTACGTTGACATTGAAAAGGACCCCCGCCAATATGAGAACAAAATCTGATTGACAAGTATAAAAACCAGCCTTTCGATGAGCCCCTGAGCGAGACGCTTGATACCTTAGAAGCGGCAAACCGCCTGTTGTTATTTTTCCAACCAGGAAGCTTTACACAGAAACCTACCAAATTTGATTTGACAACATTAATTCTATTTATTTGAGAGAGGAAATGAGGTGCTGAGTCAGGAGAGGAGCAGCTGGCTTTAAGCACAACAGAAACCAAACACCTCTTAGTTGTCAGGCTGGGTAATCACCTTGCACACACAAGAGCGCTTTTCTAACCTCTCTGCGTGTTTGTTTTGTGATCAGGCTTTTATTTTGTGTACTAGTGCAGCTCAGGTATGGCAGAATGTGAGCAGGAGATAAAGAAGGAGGATGAGGTGGATGTGGGAGGAGGAAATGTAAGGAATCACAACACAGGAACTTGACCTCTCTGTGAACTTTAGCTCCACAAAACAGAGAGGCTTAGTCTTACCAAAACTGGATGTCCTTTTACACTCTATTTAAAACGTTTTTTATTTAAATTTAATTTTTAGCTTTGTTTGTATGTTGTGCACTTTCATAATGTATGTAGCAAGGCCAAGTCAATTCTATGTATATAGACCAAAAGCAGGGCTTTACAGTGTTTACAGCATATGACACCCTCTGGTTTCCGTATACATCATTCTAGTTGCTTTCAGATATTTAGAGTTACTTATCTGTTGTTGTACTGTGACCCTTTACTTTACCTGTGTAGGATCAAAACAGTTTCTTGTACATTTCAGTTCATCATTTATATTTTTAATGAGTCTTTTCAGATGGCATGTTATCACTGGTTCCGGGAAAACTCACCTTTAGCAGTATTTTTGTCAATTTGATTTTAGAAAAGATTTTACGTATTCAGAATGGACAGTAAAATATACCATATTATAGGCAACCTACACAAAAGGCATAAATGTGAGCTTTCCTATGATGTCAGACTGATCCTTTAAATACAAATAACTGCCCTAGTGCTGCATTCATTTCTTTTTCAAGGTAAAATTCAACATTTTGGGGAAAACGCTGGATTTTTACCTTCGACCAAGTTGTTGCTCAATTTAAACGGTATGAATTGTAATCCCTGTTCAAATATTTTACCAAGTTGCTGGTGCACAATTTAGTATTTCAAAAAATTCTGTAAATGTATATCCATGTATTTATTATTTGCAAAAACATGAAAGAATGATCCCAGTCACTTCCACACAGAGAGCCATACAGCTTATTAATTAAACACTGGTATGGATCAGTGCTGTGTCTCGGCCGATAGCAATAGCCCAGGTATCGGTACTGAAAAAGTCAAATTGGTGCATCCCTAGTACTATCATATTTATGACCAGAACAGCAACAAATCATGGACAGCTGGAACCTGCTAGTGTTGCAAAAGGCAGTTTTGTTTGAAAAATAATTGAAACAATGAAGCGATTATCAAAAAGTTGCAGAATTGCTATAATCTACTAATAGCTAATCTTTGAAGCTCTAACGCTTATAGAACTAAGTTGATAGAATAGAATATAATGCCTTTATTGACAATATACACATGTGCAATACCTGTGCAACAAGATTGAAGCAATCCATTTACATTGTCAACAAGAAATATAAAATATAAGTAGTGCAGAAGGGGAAAAAAGGGGGGGACAGGATGCACAGTTCCTGAGACGACTATATACATATATAAATGTTGATATTGGGAGAGTTATTGCTGTTTAAAAAGAGGACAGCTTACAGATACGCAAGACTTAATAACTGTTTAACAGCTTCTTAATTTATGGTACACGATTTATATTATACAATTATACACATTTTAAAGAATGAAACTGCAACTGCGGTGTATTTCCTTTTAAGTGACGTTTAACATTTGTATTGGTCCCTGGTGAGCTACAATGGTTGGCACTGATAGATTAGGTAAGGAATTGTTTGTCAAATAGTCTCCTCATAGCAACAAAATGAGGTCCAACAACCTAGTAACAGCTACGGTAAAGGACTGCACATAAATGTACATACATTAAAACATGAAAAAATAAAAATACATTATCAAATAAATTGCAAATTGTGTGTGTGAGTGTGTGTGTAGAACAAAGAATTAATACACAGTGCTGTTTTCTTTAGACAGGCACTAGTGTAACATCTGGGAGGGATGAGCAGCCAGGCGGTGCCCAATATCACAAAAAGACAATAAGTCAATATACATTTTCCAAATGCCATTTAGATTTCCCATAGCACAGCACACAGCAACACAGTCTGTGAAAAGCAGCCAGAGAAGAAGAACAGGAAGAGCTACTGTGAATTTAGTGGACGTGAAATCACAACGTAATGTTGCCATGTAGGCTATAATGAAATAGCTTTTACCATCACTTCTAAGCCATTATGGTCTATAGAGAGAGAACACACAAACGTGCAACCTACACTATACACAGCTCAGTAAAAGGATTTTAGAAAGCAAAAAAAAATCTATGCCAAAAAATCAGCTCTGCCAGCAGTAGCCAGAAATAAATGCATTTTAACACAAATTTGTAATTAGGTAGGCTGTTTCATTTGTTTTCCTAATCTTGTCCTGCTGTCAAATCATCAAATCTTGTTGCGAGTGTCCTTCCCTCACATATTGGTTACCAAAATGACCATGTCAACATTGAATGTAATGACCAGAGCGCGATTCACAATTCTGGGAATGTAGTCATCCTGGTCTGGTGGGATTTTCAAGGGGTGGGGCATATTCTGCTTTCAGATGAGAAACGAGGGAGAGAAAAAAACTTTGCAAAACTTACGCGGCAGCGGAGACAATGACGACCTGATTTATTAACACTAGATGTGAGTGTCCGGAGTAATTCATTTTGTAACATGTTTCCCTCAGCCTGCCTTGAACCCTACCCCCCACTTCCACAAACACATCCAGGCACAGACGCGCTATCCCAACGCGCTACAGTTCACCCATAAAAGTTGCTTTCCACCATTGACTTTTTTTTCAAATGAGTGAGCAGAGCCGTATCGACATCCTTACTGTAGTACACACAAAGAAATACTATGAAATAAAACACCAGGGGTCCAACATGACAGGACCGAGCGGCAGCTCATTTTCCTACCTACACAAACCACGGAGTACGGCGGCTCTGTACGTCGATTTTCACTCCAATAAGTCTGAAGTTAAATTCGGTGCGTTTGGCTTTTCAAGGACACTGCAGCTCACTGTCACAAGCCCTTTTCTGTCGCAACAAACGCGGGCTTGTTGCCCTGCAGTGCGAACAAGCCTTAAATAAAGGGGAATCCCGAAAGCGTTTACCTTTTTGCTGTTTCTGCTGTTATAGCCGTTGTATGGGTTGATTCCTGCCCTTGGCGGTACGGAGAGCAGCATTTTTCTCGGCGCTATGTCCGGAGCGGCGAGCACAGCCCAGGCTGCCAGCTGACGTCAGCAGCTGGGGAAGTGAGTGCCTGGAGTCCTGCTGCTTGACTGCAAGTGGTGCTGCTGCTGCGGCGGCGGCATGACAGGGGCCCCACTGCTGGCCTCTGGGCTACTTTTGAGGGCCCTTCACACGGATACAGGTGGTCGACTGAGAAAAGCGGATTATCTCGACATCACTCACCTCCCACTGTTATTTCTCTCCCAGGGAAGAATAACTAGAAAAAAGCTCTCAAAACTGTGACTCTTATAACAAAACGCTCGTAAAATCAAGTTTTTGAGGGTCCTTGATTCTCTCCTTGACCTCACGTCACTTCATTAGAGAATCATTCTTTTTTTATTTTTTAGAAATCCTAATTTGTTTTACTTGCATTAAAATAGCATAACAAAAAATTTAAACTAGGCCATTGTCATAGGTGTGATTTAAGGGGGGGGGGGGGGGGTGAAGGAGGGGGATAATCAGAACTGACCAATCAACCCTTTTCCTTACATAAAGACATTACATAAAGACATTTGTACCATAACTTGATGCTGGAAAGGCTCACATTGTTGCAGAAATTTTCCCAGGAATGCAGAAAATGTAATGTTTGATGGGCAAAATTTTAATTTTACTTAAAAGTGGAGATGTTGAACCGATGTACCCAAAGTTATGCCATTGGCTACAGTATATCCAATCTTATGTGATATGATATAACACTGAACTATTTATTTGCAAATTTGACAATATCACTTACGCATATTACAACTCTACTAACTACTATCCAGAAAAACAGTTTTTGTAACTACATTTTTGCAGGCCTATCTATAAAACCAACTTTAAATGAACACAAGAGTTTGGGCTTGACATGGTTTAACAAAACTAAAAAACTGAGCTTCAGGAGATCTTCTAACAAAAAACTTCCCTGCAAAAAAAAGATACAATGGTAAAAATGTTAAGCCCACATATAGCTAAAACTACAAACTTCAAGAGATTAAGGGCATTCATGAAGGATCATGCCAGACAATTTCAGCGTGACATGTTTTTGGAAGTAATATCTCTGCTTCAATAATATTGAATCAGCGCAGGTTTAAAAAAGCTGACGACAACATTCAGACCTCTTATCTGTGATAAGGGCATGCTATAACAACTCCACCACCTTTTAACCCAACCAGAGCGTGTGTACGTGTACCCTTTTTTTGTTTTGCCGCTGTCCTCTTCTTTCTTTGTGTAACCTTCTCCCATGTTTGTTTGTATTGACTGCTATGCACTCTTTAACTCTGTGGTAGAAATTTGCTACACAAACAATGTCATTCACAAAGTTATAACAAGTCAGGAATTCTGGATAATTAAAATTCCCTTTATGAACATGTATGAATGTAAAAGTTCCGACAGTTCATAAAAGAATTCATTGCATTCCTCTAATGCAAAGATGACATATCATATAACAATAACAATTCTCTGCTTCATTTTCAATTACTTAGTAAAAAAACAGTCTCCCACTAAATACCTTAAATTCCCTTTAATTTTAATCAAACTTTGCCAATGAGCTATATCTGATAATTCGGTCAATGCTTATATAACAATCATCTGGGTCATTTGTTTTGTCATTTTTATACACATAATAAAAAAGTAAAAAAAGGCGTGTACTTCTTTTAAGTAGAATAATACTGAAGCTTGGACTTGGTGTCCGACGTTTTCTTTGGGATTTTGCCTTGTCTTACGTGATAATGTACAGGAGCAGCTGATGATCAAAAGTCCCTCATATGGTTTGGTTTGTGCTGCGGCTACTCTACATCTCTTACACTGCGGTGATTCTGCTGCCTTCCTCCCATGCAAACAAAAATTCTTCCATTAACATGTTGTGATCAATTATGCAACAACACACTGATGCAAAGCAGCTTCACACAACACGCATCAGAAAAAGTGAAAACTCTTGAGGGTGTGAGACAGAGGCAGCCAACAGCTAAGCACAGCATTGCAGAGATCATTTCTTGTTAAAGGCCTAAAATAGAAACATCTGCATAGTCCAGTGATGTATGTGGACTGATCAGGTGTAAGGCAGTTGGGCCAGTGTATCTGGTGCCCACACTAACAGTTTCCAGCAGTTTCCTCTGAAGAGCACAGACAAAGGTTGTCAAACAGCACAACACACACACACACACACACACACACACACACAACACACACACACACACACACACACACACACACACACACACACACACACACACACACACACACACACACACACACACACACAGAGGGTGTTAAAACTAAACATTTGCCATTGAAGTGTGAATAAGCGGTGTCCTGAATTTAACTTTCACATTTTATCCATGCCTTCCTCATCAGTGACTCTGGCTTCTTATCTAATTCAGCTATATTTAAATGCCTTTTTACTTTCTCCTGTTGCCAGTGATTGGCTGAGAGATGTTTCCCAACACAGATGGCAGCTGAAACCTGATGCCTAAAATGCAGATACATTTAAATAATCAGTACTGGTAACACTACAAGGCAATGGCTATTACCGTAATTACACTACAACGGATTTCTGCTACTCTTAATATTTCAGGGTAGCCTAAGTTATGCAACTTCCAAGTCATATGCTTTATCAATGCGCCATGGACAGCTCACTATGGATAGCATAACATGTAATTTCATTAAGTATGCAAAAACCCTGCAGGAAAAAGAGTGAATCATATTTTTGGTGGCCAGTTTGACTTCCCCTCAGAATGTAAGTGCCTGCTATTCAAATGAGGGAGCTGAGCGAGACAACATTGCCAAGCCTCAAAACTAAAGTTTGCCTATAGCTCAAAACAGATACAGAAACATGCAGTTTATAATGTGGAAGGTTAATGAATCTTGTAAAAACTTATCAACGGAAAAGTAAATGATATGTCGAAATGTTTTCAAAAACATGCAAACAATAATTAACATTAAAAAGTTGACAATCATTTTCTGCATTGTCCTTAATACATTTATTATATTTCATGTAAGAACTTAACCAGTTGCAGAATTAGTCAAATTTGCATGTCCCTGTCTTGGTGAGCTCTTCTTAACACACAGACTGCCACTTCGTTAGCCATGAGCACTGCATGCCCTGTAATGGACTGTAAAATGACAAATTACAGTATTGTGAACAGCGCTTCCATGAATAAGCACCGTTAGCACTTTGCATTGGTCTCATTCAGTCCAGCAGCCAGTATGTGGGCTGTTCCTCTGTCGATATTTAGGAACACATCAGTGACATTGTTGCACTGAGCAGAACCTTAGTCTGGCACAACTGTCGTCAAAGCCACTTTGACGACATGAACATTGTTTGGACGTCAACAGGCTCGTTGCTAAGTAACCCAGCCCCCTCCATCCCAAGTGATCCGGCCTGTGAATCTATACTTATTACCTCGAGGGAAGCTAAGCAGTGTGTATGTGGGAGTGTGTGTGTATATGGGTGCTTGTGAATGTGTGTGTGTGTGTGTGGCAGTGTGTGTGTGTAAGTTGATGAATTGCCTGATTATCTGTGGGCTATTGAAATTTTCCAGTTTAATATATTACAACCTCGATGTGGGAGTGAACCGTAACATTTGAGTGTTTCTAAACACAGATCAAAGGTCATTCTTTTAGCTTCATCTGATCCAGTTTTGTGTTGAAACGTGCTTCCTCTGTTTGTTGTTATCTAAAATAATATATGCAACTTATTTTAGCTGATATTACAGTAAAGTCTATCTTCATGGGGAACTTTAGCATGCCTTGCTTGGCAGCTGGATTATCACAATATCAAGCAAGAATTGGGCCCACATCACACAAAAATCCATCTTGTGGCTTATTTTTTGACTTATTAATTTATCGACAAATAACATGGTAAATATATAAAACAAACAAAAACAAAACATGCCAGGGGATCAGAACATAGATACACATCATAAAAAAATTCACAAAAGGATGGTTTTATGATTGTCAGGCTACAAGTAATGTGTTTGTGTCTGGACTACCAGTTCACTGACCAATCAGCGTCACTCAGCAAGTGGCAGCAGATCAAGCATCAATCATCACAACCATGCATATACTTAATACTCAACTTAATAGAATATTGGCCGCTGAGCCATTTTTTCAGTGTCTGCCTAAAACCTCCTAAACTTTTGACCGTCTTTAGATTTCCTGGCAACCTGTTCAACAGGCTTGTTGCTACATACAAAAAGGACTCCTTACCTAAATTACTCTTAACTCTAGGAGTTACAAAATCAGTAGTGCTTCCCGTGGTGGAGTGGCTGTGAACATCTCTTTCTGCTAAAACAATCAACAGTTGGGGACAACCCCATACACAGTACCATGATGATGTACCATGCACAGGTGAATCTGAGAGACTCACTCTTCAACTTTTAACCACCCAGTAGTCTCAAAATGAGAAGTGTCAAAATGGGATCTTATGGGGAGGTTAAGAATAAGCCTCAAAACCTTATTGTGAGCAATCTGATGCCCATGTTTCAGGTGCTTAAGACCCCTTTATACATGAGCAGCATGCAAAGTCAAAATAAGGCTGAATTAGAGCACTTGCCAGTGTTAACATTGCTTTCTTGTCCAGAAACCTTGAGATTCTTGCCAAGAAACGTACTCCTTAATTTACCTTGGCAAGTACCTTTTGCGCTTGGCCCACTCCAGTCAAGTGGCAGTTCAGCACACAACCAAGCTAAGTAACTCATTAATGAGATTAATGTAAGTCATTTACATTAATCTCATTATCTCCAACTAAGACCTTAAAATCAGGGGATCTTTTCAGTTTTATCTTTGGGTTGAGACATTGGTTGAAACGTTGTTCCCCCAATATCCACCACCTGCCTCCCATCTTTTAGATAAGACCTCACCCACCTGACTGCTAAGTCATTAAAACCAATGACCTTTTATTTTAACAGTATCAAAGGCCTTCTGTAGGTCTAACATGACCATACCACAAAAAATGACCTTTATCTACCGCCATCCGGATGTATTCGGTTAGATAGAGTAAAAAGGTGTCAGTGGAATGTGATTATATTATATATTTGTCAATCTGTTAAAAAATGATCTTTCAATTATCTTTGACAGACTACACACAACAGAAACAGGTCTGTATTTTCCATGGTCTAATTTACTACGTTTCTTGTAAAGTGGAATCACTATGGCAAGCTTAAAGTCAGTGGGGAAATGTCCTTGCTCTATAGACATGTTTATATGAGTAACACATGGGGTGATGACCTCAGCAGCGTCTCTAAAGAATCCAAATGGAACATTGTCAAAGCCAGTGGCTTTTGAGCTAAGTAGATATCTCAAGCTTGTCAAATACAACTGCCTCTGACACCTTTTCAAAAGAGAAGCCATCTGCTTTAACCTTATGCTGAGAATAAAAGTCAAGGATGTGACTTTCACCGTACCGCCCTGACTGCTCAGGTAGTTTTTTCACCAGTTTACTAGCAACTGATGAGAAGTAGTTGTCAAAACCATCTGCCACTTTCACCTTTTCTGTTGCAACTTTTTGCTGCTTGAGGGAGTTCCATAACTTATGTGAATAATTTCTATTTTCCAATAATTTCTACATTTGAAACAGGCCTTTTTAGCATTAACTAATCTGCTCACTTCAATTCTCACCTTTTCGTACTCTGTCCAATTCGGATCATCCTTGTTTCTCTTGAATGTGGCAACACAGCACACCAGTTTATTACATTCAAACGGTCATCAAGTGCTTCTTTGCTATTCCTTTTCAGCGACCTGATTCTTATAGAGCTGGCAATTGAGCACGGCTTTATTTATCTTTCAAGTACAGAAAACAATAGAATGATCACTCAGTCCATAATTAATTACCCCACTTACTGCTATTCTAGTCTTTTCTTACACTAGAACAAGGTCAATAATAGTTTGAGTGGAAGAATAGACAGGTGTTGGTTCTTTAATCAGCTGATGTAAACTAGATGACCAACAAAAAAATCCTTAATGCCTTATAGCCGGAAAGATCTGTCTTTCAAGTGTCATTATTAAAATCTCCTATCATGATAACTTCTGATTTAACAAAGTGCATAGACTTTGAGCAGACTTCTTCCAGAAGTTCGTAAAACTAAGATAGGCTTGCTCTTTGG